>NW_027045458.1:600000-977819 GCF_025399875.1 Dalotia coriaria
GTGTAGCATAAGAAAAGTGTCGCGACGTTAAAAATGTATGCGCGCATTGAATATGTGCATGAGTGAATAGTCGCCACCGCCGCCGCCGCCGACTCAATACGTTCATATGTAAATATATTCGCGTATTCGCGTGTATTATCCCAAAGTTTCCAAACAATTTGCCGCCGCTCGTCGAATGGGAATGTTATGAATCGATAAAAAGGATGTGGACGTATTGCGCATGCCTCACCTGTTGCCCCCCAAGCCCCAATCCTCACCACCATCGTTTCTAGCGCCGCCGCCACCGCCACCGAAGGGATGCTGGATGGGAGATGAATCTCTATAGTGAGCATCAACAGTACCAACAGACTGTTGGTCGTCGACAGTCGCTTGTTGCAAATTCCATCGAGTTGTAGTTGATAATATTTGTGTCTTTTGTCATTTTACATTTATCTGATCATTAAAGTTTATAAAAAAGTTTAAAATATCAAAATATCAACGTAACACTCATTATTAATTAGTATTTGTATAGATTTACTCCTTTTTAGTTGGTTATTTTTGTTTTATAGTGAAAATAATGATTAGCAAGTAGTTATTAATAAAATAGTGAGAATGCAACAAAGGACGATATTGGGATGCAATTGGGCGCGCGGCGGTGAGGCAGGATCCGGCGTGGTGCGACGAGCGCATCCTGCATCCGGCGCCCAGTGGAACGTGCAGGTCGTCAGAGGGAAAGTCAATGGAAAATGTTTGTGGAACGCATGTAAAGCGCTCAGCATCGGATTATTGCTCATGTTGCTCGGTGGCGCTATGGCTACAATAGGTAAAATTAATCAGTGCATAGGCAACACTGTTCACACCAACAAACATAAAATTGAGGTTAGTATTTGACATCTCATTATTTTTTTTAGGTTATTACGCAGATGATTTATCAATGGCGCATGAAGTGCGTGGTAATCATACAGTAAAAATAAAAAACGAATCACGCGGTTTCCATCTCAATAATTTATCCTACGCTGGACCGATTGTGATGGGAGTTGGAGGTTAGTTCTAATAATTTATGTAAATTGTATTTCTCTTACTGTGGACTGAATTTGATTTCAATGTTTTTCAGTTGTTTCAATATTCTCTAAATGTTTTCAGTGTCACTTTGTTTACCTTGTTTACTTTGTTTACTTGATAGATGTCGCCACTCTGAGTGTCCGCCATTTTGCAAATGGAATTGAATTGAATCTTGATTTCAGTTTCGTTCTCTCGCGGCTTTAAATTCAGTCAAAATCTAAAACAAATATGAAATCGGCATCAAATATGAAAAATGAAAGGGTGAGAGTGTTATTCACTAGTGCTTATAATTTTTTTATTTCAACTAAATTTATATTATATATATTTATCAAATAGATTTTTTATCTACATATTTAGATATTTGCGTATTACGTATTCGTATTGAGCTTTCGTACGGTTTGCTGCTAGTCTAATTAAATTCCAAGCATGCTATATATGAATTATTATAAATCGCTTCATTTTTTGATCCAACACTTAAAAAAACGTATGCAATTAGTGGCCATTCATTAAATTGTTTCCAAGAACACTTGTCGACGACCGACGACGACGTTTCGCACAAGGGCGTTCGAGGGTGTGTTGACTCTTGACATTTACACGCCGCGTAGGCAGTTGTTGCGAACCCCGAAGACAGAAAACATTCACATTTTCGCCAAACACAGCGAAAAACAATAAAAAACCCCAAATGACATTTACCATACTCGTACCTCCGACATTTTTTTCTACAATCGCTGAAAGTATAGGTATTGGCTTTGATTTTTATTATAGGAATGCGAACACACACACATTACCGCTTGGAGTTTTGGAATTTACATAATTTATGCTTATTGTTTGCCCCGTAGCGCTCGTTTGAGGTTAGATGCTTGCTAACAGACGATGGTTTTAGGTTTTATTGTCGTCGCCGCGTGTGTTATGACCTTCGAGGCGCGAGACTCCGCCGCCAAGGTTGTTCCAGCGCGACTTAAATCAGGTATCCACAAACATAACCTCAAATAATCAAAATCTAACCTCAATAAATAACAATAACAGGAAGTGGTATACAATGCACTCACCGACCAGTTACTGGTGACCGATCCGCACATGGATCCTTACGAACATCCGCTTCACAAACCGGAGTCACACCTCAACCCCCTCATCAGTCGTCGGATCGACGGGCAGTTACCCAATCGCTTGTGCAGTTCTCGAAAGGACTCGTAATTGACAGCGAGTGTCGAAAACCGGTGAATTTACTGCGCGTCTCACAGGTACCGTTAAAATTTAATCTCACCTATTCTACTTTCACTTCAGACAGACAATAAATAATTAATGCCAAGGTGAAGAATCAAGTTGGTGAAAACTCTGATTCTCACTTATTCATAATAAATTTGTCGTAAATTAGTAGCTATTATTTTCGACGAATTGAATAATCTAGAAAGTCAATTGAACGCGAAAATGTAGGTTTTCAGGGTAGTGGAAAGAGGTGCGGGCGAGGCAGGGGTGTCAACCCTTATCTACATTATTAATTAAGTCGCACGAAATCGAAAATAGGCCATTAATGTGTTAATAATTAGTGAGTAGCGAGTGAATGAGAAGCCGGGGATGACATTTGAATGGGGGATGAAAAGTTGTTAATTACCGCGTGTATATTGATTTTTAATTAAGTGTTTTTGAAAATTGATTAAAATTCATCACCGTAGGCATTTCAGCAGCGGATTTAATTTATTATTTTGGCATTTTCGCTGTTTTCTCAAATGTTAATAGATTCAGATGTTTTAAACAGTTAAATAATTTATGTAAAGGTTAAACGCGTACTTCCTGTGGGGTGCAACATGCATTTAACCCTCTTTAATGTCGCTTATTGATTTTCGTGTGCATTCATTATATCACCCAATACCGCAAATGTCCCCCAACTCACCGCAAACTTATTTTTAAATTATAGAATTCTATTAGCAAGTCACCCTCAGCCCCAGATCTGAGTGAACAAAAACCACCCATGGTCCCAGTGCACAACGGCAGTAAAAAAACATCACCGAGTAACGATTCGTGTAAAGAAGATCCGAGAAGATGTAATGTTGCTACTGGAATGAAACAAGATGGCGGACGTAGGATGATTACTCCTTACGGGGCGCTAAACCCGAAATTATTACATCGGCACGCGTTATCAGTAGACGAAACTGCGCATACTTACAGGTAATTTAACTTTGAACGCATTTTGTCGCGTTGCATGTTTTGCTTATCAAGATGATATTTACGTTTGGTTTGTTTATAGGTTAAGTCATGAATCACTGCAGGGTACAGGCAGTCAGTGCTCGATGGCGTTGGATTTACATTTGGAGTGTCCGGTAACACTAAGAATCCGTGATCGTCGACGTAATCCGTTGAGACGACAGTGTAAGATCGAAGCTGAAGATGAAAAACACCTCCACGAACAAATCGCCAGGTCTAATTCACATTCACCGCGCATGACGCACCAACATCGCACGAAGAGTAACGCGTCAGCTACAGGTACTCAAACATAACCTCATTTGGGTGTATAATTTATAAGAAGTTAATTTTTTATATTTAAAAAGGTTTGGTTGGTGATTGTTGGGGTTTGGGTGTTGGCGTGAGTGGTGTCGGTTCATTTTTGATCCTATCAATAACCGGAATCTGACCAGGTCCTTTAGTGTTAGGAATTTTGTGAGTTTTCGGCTTTGCCGTGAGCACTTCATCGATTATTCCGAATTTCTGAGCCTCGTGCGGGTTCATGAACTTGTCACGCTCCATGCTTTGTTCGATAACATCCAACGTCATACCGGTATGTTTCACATACAGTTCGTTAATCTGACGCTTTAATTTGATAATTTCCTCGGCTTGTATGAGGATATCAGTTGCTTGTCCCTGAGCACCACCTGATGGTTGATGAATCATTATTCTTGAGTTTGGTAGCGAATGTCTCATTCCTTTATCGAAATAAAAGCAAAATAAAAATTATTTCAAGGTTATTCAAAGGTCATTTCAATACCTTTGCTTCCACCCGCCAGTAGTAATGACCCCATGCTGGATGCTTGACCAACACACCATGTAGCAACTGGCGGTTGAATAAACTGCATGGTATCATAAATCGCAAGCCCTGCGGTTACTACACCCCCAGGAGAATTGATGTATATATGAATCGGCTTGTGACTAGACTCAGATTGTAGAAATAATAATTGTGCGATGATGGTGGAGCTGATTTGATCGTTGATCGGTCCCATTAGGCAAACAATTCGTCCTTTCAGTAGTCTTGAATATATATCATAGGATCTTTCACCGCGACCGGTTTGTTCCACCACAATCGGTACAAAACCCAAGTGTCTTTTTACTCTGTGACATAATGGCGGTGAAGATAATGATAAACTTGTCTTGAAAATTCTCGAACAAAGCATTATAATTTTCTATTGGATCTTTAACGACTAATTTTCAGTGATAAGTGGTTTTGATGTTTGTAGAATGTCATTTATGACATGTTTTATTTAGTGTCGGTTTTATGTTTAGGCAGTCCAGGTTTATCGCCTTCTTCGACATTCTGCGGGCAGAGAAGAAGTTCCAATGCTTCGGATTGTACGCATCGCGCGCGAACAAGAAAACGAGATTGTCACCACCAACGCGGGCGATTGGAGCGCGCCATATCTTCGGATTCGCGGTTGACTGGAGTGCATCATAAGTGCCATCATCATCATCATCATCATGTTCATCCGCAGGTTTCTGTGGAGGAGGCCGTTGTTCCAGGCGCTTCAAGTTCTGATACTGATATTACTCATACAAGGAGTATACATCCAAAAATTTAAAAACATCAAAAAGTAAAAAAAAAATTGGTTGAATTCATTTGGAGTCAAAACGCAGGATAATCATTAGTTATTGTCGTTAATATTTGTTTTAACAGATGTGTAGAGACATGGTCTAAATTTTTAACCACTTTTTCAAAATAGACTGTTGATGCACAAAAAGTAAAAAATAAAAACAGGTACTTTATAAATGCACTCACGCCAAATTTAGTAATATTAATTATAAAAAATAATATGAAAAAATGTTAGGTTACTAGATGAGTATTAAAAATGGTCTAAACTCAAAATGCAGTATTTGTACGTGTGATAGTTGACTGGTAATATATTTTAGAGTATACAGAAATATTAAATATGTGCATAGCGTTTTTAGTAGATTTAAATAGATATAACTAAACGAATACAAATATAAAACGTTGTTAGATGATGTAAACACACACGTAAACAAAACTATATCACACACAAAAGCAAACAGAGAACAATGAATAACAGAAAATATTGAGAGTAATAAATTTCGATTTTTTAATGTGAGCCGAGGTGAAATTCTTTTTTTATTACAAGTTTATACAATTTTTACTGCGGTTTTACTGGGTTGCCAGGCAAATGGAAAATTTACATTTAATTCCATTGCAGAGTATGGTACTCTAATAAATGAAGATCGTTACAATGCGATAACCCCAATACCAGATTTTCACAAATTGCACATACTCGTACTTTTGGTTATTGTGACATTAAATTGTTTTGCGTTTTTGGATCATCGACCTCGATCTTCAGTTTTGTTCTCTAATTATAAGCACCGCCGAATTGGAAATTGGAACACAAATTTAAACTGGATTGTTGTTCTATTGAATTAGATCGATGTAATCAACACGTGGCATTTAATCGGCCAGGTGTAGTTAATTACAACCCGGGGAGTGATATTTTATGGGATTCAGGTGGCTACTCGTCCTAGAAATTCACACACTGCGCACTAGCACCCCCCGCAATAATGAGTTGTGAGTTGTAACTTATTCGGTTGTGGGCTGAGGCTCGGAAGTTTCGAGTAGGTCAGCATACAGATCGCATGTCGCTCGCCTGCCGCCACCACCACTTCCACTGCCACCCCGGAGGTGGGTGTATAATAACGCCGAGGGTTGCCCACCGGCGACGAGTACGTGACGGGCAGTTCGCGTGGACGCTAACGCGACGACTTCAATTCAAAATCAACATCGGAGATATTCAGAAATATCAAGTTTAAACATAATTTTGTCTAAAATTATTTTTTATTTAAAGTAAAAGTGTAAAATGGGTTGTGCAAGTAGTAACCCTCTAGTGGAGGGTGGCAAAAACCTGATGGACAACGCCAAACATGCCACTGATAATGTTATAGGCATGGGTGAGAAAGCCATGAATGGTAAGTCAACAAATGTAACGAAAACTAATAAAACACTAACTACTATCAATCAACTCGATACTAAAATTGTTATTTTTATGCATGTACTTAACTTACTTAGTTTTTTCGCAACTAAAGTTATGAGTTTATATGAGTTGGTTGAGCAAATACAAAAACTAATGTAGGACAACATAAATCACGTTTCGTAATCGCATTCGAATTGCCTACTTTCCTACAGACGCATTAACGTAGCGCTGGTTGCGTCGACGACCGGCGCCTCCACCATGACGCTCTATTGTTATTATTTTCCTTCGTTTCGCTTATTTTTTGCTCAACTCACCATTCGGTCGACATATTGTTCGCTTCTTTTGTGCACAACGATCGATTTTTCGCTCGCCACTAATTTCACTCGGAGAGTAAAAATATTACACTTGGTTTTAATAGCTTTCAAGCTTTCTTGGCGCGTATTTTTTAAACTTAGCCCAAAAACAAAACATAAAACAATGAGATGATTGATCGTATTTCCACTGCTAACAAATTATACATAAATTGCATGTAAATTACGCTTCGACTTTGAATAATTGATCAACACCTTTTTGTGTAACACTATTTTAACCACTAAAGATCTAAAAATAGTTTTTTCTTGCAAAATTTCATCAATTTGCATGGCGTATACAATGTTTGTTTAAGAACTATTGTGGTTGAAGGACGTTCAACCTCTTTTGTTAGCAATGAGGATGTGGAGATATGCGTGTCCACTGGTGCGCCGCCATCTTGCACAACAAGTTGACGTCACGTTCCCAACGTGTTCGCACGCGAATCACGCATTTTAATGCGTCGCTATCAACGACTATCAAGCTTTCAGGGGCTTTGAACCGCAAACACTTTCGTTTTAATTACTTGCGTTTCGGAAATACCTGGAAACAAATCTTGATAATAACTATAACCGGCAAAAAAATTGAAATATGAAAGTGAAAGTTCCCAGACGCGTTATTATTTTCTTTCGCTGTTTGTATTTATCGATATGTAAGCGTTTAGCACCAGAAATAGAAATTAGAACGAACGACGACAGCCACACACACGGGTGATATGAATTATAAATTCGAATTCGTGATCCGCGGTGAAGAAAATCGATGTCAGTCGCGAGAAAATATCGATGACGTTTGGACGTCATTGAAGTTCGCTGGAAATAAGTTACGAGCTATTAATTCATTATGCATGCAACTAGTTTATGAGCATGACTAATTTTCACCTGTAAATCGGTAATTGTTAAAATTTCAAGCCCTTGAAAATAAATGAGTAATATTCCAGAAATCTTTTATAATGTCAATAATTTGCTAAAACAAAATGGCGGCAATATTAATAGCAGGTTCACGGCTGTTTACCAAGGTACACAAGTTTGCGTGAGTCTCGCGTTATTCATCATTGTTTGCCGGCCGTAAATCCGCCGTGAATTAAATATTTAATTATTATCAACAAGGAACGATCATGCAGCAAACAAAGCGGCTGAAGAATTTTATATGCATCATGAGAGAATTTGTTTGAACTGTTAGATCAACACAAACTGATATATAAATTGCTTCCGATTAGGTAGATGATGATAAAAACTACCGCTACAGTCAATGACCTAAGAGATAAAAATGATCTCTTTGTTATTTTTAATAAAAAAATCTAAAAATATAAAAATATTTCGATTTTGACCTTGACTGTCAGTTGTCACTTATTTGCTGTTGATGTTTTGTGATTATGTTCAATGTAATCCTAAATTATGTGTGAATGAAACATGAATTGCTACCAGGAAAACGGAATCGATCGTTGGCGAGTAGGAAAGCGCGCGAAATGCATAATTAATAAATGTATTCTCGTCCTGAGCGCGATTAGCATTTCATTAAATTCACACCGATATTGTTGTTGGGTAGGTTATTTCGGGAACAAGTTAAAAATTTCACCGGGCGGAAAATAGCACTTAACGTCAGCGCGCAATTCAGCTGATCGTTAGCGAACGTCAGCAAAGTCTCATTTACATTTTTCTCTTTGTTTGCTCGAGTCGGCAACCTTCAAATGTATTTTTATGGCGGTAATCAAGAAGATTTATAACAATTATGGTAATAATGTGTAAATGTATCAAAATAAAAATAACGTAGTTATAGGCAAAATTAGTTAACCTTCAAATTATTCAAGAGCTAAAACAAAATGGCCACAAAATGTTTTTATTTTTATTTCAGACGCAGGCGATGCAGTAAATACAGGAATAGATCACGTGAAACACGCAGTAGAGTCTGGTATCAACACAGCGCAAAATTCAATCGGGACAGTGGTTAACAATGTAGAAAATACTTTAGGTATTGCAAAGAACAAAGCGGAAGAAACAGCAACAATGGTAGGAGACAACGTGCAAGACATAAGCGCGAAAACAGGCGAGGTGGTAGAGGAAACTATCTCAGACGCAAAAACAGTACTAGCCTTTGAAGACGCAACCAACAAAATGGAAAACGAAATAAAAGAGCTCGAAAGCATGGAGGAAGAATCGGCGAAAAAATTAGACGCACTCAAGGATGAATTCGGCGAAACAGTGGAAGTGATGGAGACGAAAATGGAGGAAACGCTGCACATTGAGGATGTGGATGAGTCGTCTACGTCTGCGACGACAGATGGCCCTACGACCACCAGCGGAGAGGAATCGGGTGGAAAGGAGGAGTAAGTGTCATGTGAGTTACAATTAATAGAGTGGGTGTTTCTAATTGTTTCAAGAAAAAATTGGAGTGTTTTTAAATTTAAAAAAAATGAATTTGATGAAAATTTTCCCACGCGTTGCTGTTGGTGTTTTTGAATGATTTTGAATGATAGACACATCTATTCACGTGTTTTTGTTTCGATCAGCCCGGTTATATTCACCCCATAGCACCTCCCACCACTCTGAACCACCATCAACCCCAACATCATTTCGAGAAGTCATTAAGAGCATTTCGAGGTAAGTGAAGGACGAGTACTAAATTTTTCGGCCTTCGTATGCTTGGTTGTATACATTAAACTAAAGTAGGAGCTACTAAAATGACTTTCAACTCACACTGTACATACCACACTTAATTTATGCTACTTAATATATCCGCTAGATGTCGCTAAATGTCTCCTTTAAATTAATTTCCAAATAAAAAAATTATTAATAAATTAATTTTAAAGGATACGCCGGCAGCCGACGCCATGGGAGGTGGCAGCGGACGCAATCCACAATCGTCGCGTTAGCATCGCCGCCATTGGCGCATTAGAAAACTACGTTGATGCAGGTGAAGATGCCGATGATGATGCTGATTTTGATGATCCGGACAACCCCAATGCTGAATACGATGTAGAGTCTAACAGTGATGCTCATACATCGCTGCTTTCCACAAGCATCTCAACCAGCACCACGTCAACACTCTCAACGAGCAGTGGTGCATTTGCCACTGCGCCCGGCGCCGCCACCCATACTTCGGACTTTTATGACACTTCTACAACCACCACCTCCTCCAAGGATTATCCCAGTGGAAATGCCACCGCTGATATTCTGCTCAGCGATACCATTTCGATCAAGTCTTACAAGAGTGAAATTTAATACAAATTTTAACGAATTTACTCGAACACATATTGTACATATTTTAAATCGAATTAATTTAAGTTGATGTTGTGATTTATGGTTAAAAAGTTTATCGATTATATATAGGTAATTATGTGTAGAATATTTTTATACTAAATTGTAATAGTATGCGTTGAAATTAACAGAACCAAAATTGTTTCAAATTTTGGAATATATCGCTTCATGATTAGATTGCACAAAATCAAAATTATATGTAATATTAATAAAATAAAGTTTAATTCTTTATAAAACGATGACTGAAGATTGATTTTCATTAAAGTCTTGTGCTTTGTGATTCTGTTTGCTGTTCTTCTTCTATTTCTTGACTTTCTTGACTGTCTTGACATGATATTAAAAATATACGTCCATCTAAGTCTTGTCTTGGCTCTTCACTTGTTTCTTCTTTGTTTAAACCCTGTACACTATTATTAAACACATAAATATAAGGATTAAAATGATTTTTTTGAGGATAAAAGGGAGAAATTTTAATATCGGCAACCAGTTATTCTTATAGATGCAAATGTACCTTGGGTTGCATATGTTTCAAAGTAGTCTTTAAGAAATAGTTTGATGTTTTGATGAAAAACGTTTAGATGTGCTTCTCGTTTATTATTTCGATCATAAATCATCCAGCTAACATCACATCTCGAACTGACTCTGCATTGCGCCTTTGTTTCCTCGTTTATATTGTGTGGTTATTCCTTTTTGCTTTTTTGGGGAAATTTAATCTTATATAATATATCATATCATATTATTAAGGTTTGTTTACTTTAGTTTATAGCCAACTGAATACACATCATGATGACATTTATTATCGTTTACGTTTTACGTTTATTTTTATTGATTTTTGCATTAATTTCGAAACGATCGCAATCAAAAGATTAACCAAATCGTATTAGTTTATTGACCGTTATATAATAACTAGCTTTGAAACCTGTTTCGAAATAAATTCAAATTTATTTATTTCGTTTTTGTTCTGTTAGTGTACGAATTATTTACGTTGTGGGCGTTTTTATCTTATGTACAATATTAGTTAATAGCCATTAGGGTAGCAAGTTTAGGTTTTTGGTTTTACTTTTACTCCATTTCTCCATTTAGTTAGACACGTTTTGTTAAATTATGTTACAACATGCTCATGGTATACGATAAATAGACAAAAATAATTGCTATCGTTTGTTGTTTATGTTTTCCATGGATTTTAGTACTTTTTTGCAGAGTTATAATGAAATGAATGTTTTAATATATTTACTTTGGAACTTTTTGGAATGTTTGTGTTTGCGTTGTTTTTCAGTGTAGTTTACATTCGAATTTCGAACAGTTTAAAACTTTTTCTCCCTTCAAATTCGTTTCAAACAATCGTGCAATACATACTTTTGGCACGATTCAATCATATATAAATAATTGAGGAAACAAGTGGCAATTAATATTAATTAATAATACTTATAAATCTACTTTTGTACAGATTTTGCTTTTCACAAAAAATTTAAAAAAGAAAAAACTTCATAAAAAAAACCTGCAAACACACATTTTATGCAACTTTGTGTTAATAGTAATCATAAGTTTTTCATTTTTTATCGTCGTGCGTCATTTGAAGCTGTTCCTTCACAGATTGACAGCTTGCCCGGACATTTACTAATCATTGATAATGATTCAATTATTATTAGAATGAAGATGAGTTCGAAGGGCAGCATTTTATTTGTCATGATTAATATTTACTCTAAGGGTGATAACTATGTACAATTTTCGGTTTGAAATTCTCATGACTTTGACATGTCTGCTCTCCCAGTTCGATAAATCGATTTCCAATCGTGTTCTATTATATAAAATTTCTTATACCAAAATAATTCGTGTTATTTCATGATTTTTTTTTCTTCTTCATCAATGCTCCAACTGTTTTACAAAGCACAGAGAATTACACTGACTATACCGAAATGTTTACCAATCAATCGCTTAGAATATAAGCAGACAAATCAGAAACGCATTAAAGCTAAGTCTTATTTGAGTCATGTTGTATTTCCATGTATTTCCATTCATTTGCTTTCAATTTATAAATCTATGTTACCTGAGTGTGCACATAAGTATGGTCGCGCATGTTATGGCTAATCAGGATTGATTAGTAAACATTTCAATCAATTAAATTGTTTTAATGTGTCCAGCCTAACTGATTAAAAACGCTAATAATCTCTAAATGGCAAAACTGCGCGATTTATAACAAAATTTCTAACCAATTTTATAAATCTCAATAAAATACATTTGAATCATCTTAGGAATAAAATGTAAAACATTTATAAAACTTTATTCGCGTGGTAATGTTACGAGTTAATTCTTTTTTTAAATTGTTGATAACATTTTCAATGGTTCTACAATAATATAAGACACGTCATGTAATTGTAATCGTAACTAATCGCAACTAATTCGCGTTCATTAAATTCATCATCAAATTTTTTTAAATGCGCCATCTTATGTTTTGAGTATATTTTAGGTTAGCTTACAGGATTATTTCCGACGTGTTTTAGTTGTTTTTGGCATGCGTTTAATGAGCGCGCGCGCAGTGAATAACATCAACAATTATATAACAAACAGCAACAACAGTGTATGTCTTATCATTTTCTCATCATTATCTTCATTTTTTTTGGCTTGGGTTTTTCGTTTTGCTTTCTTTTTGTTATTTTATTTTATAGCAACAACAATATGTATAAACGTATATGGTATTTATATGTATATCATAGATTTTTTCCTCATTTGTAGTCTCTATGAGGGGTTATGTTTTACTTATATCATTTGTTTGGCAATTGTTTCGACTATGAAACTATTTGGCAAACCGTTTTGTGGCGGGTCATAAGTTTAATTTATTGAGTTCCCTATGGTTCGTTAAACACAGCTGAAACTTTTGTCATCATTATTATTAATGTCGTTTAATTTGAAATTCAAATATACAGATGGCGTTACTCGCTTTTATTACTGCTTGTTATTCATTATTTGCCTTCAAACTTTCTTCTACGTAATAAATTTATGAAGGTGTAATAAAATCTTGAGCCTAGTTGCAATAAAAGCAAAAAAAAACAACGAAGTTTTGCAATTTCACGTAGCAACTAAAAAGAAAGTAAAGTACGGTACACATTTATGGTTATGATACGGCCGATATTTACGATGTATGCTAGAATCGTCAGAAAATCATCAAATAACGCCATCTGTTGGAAATTAAATAAAGTACTTAACTTGTTCTTAACGGTCAATTTCCCCCATGAACGTTTTCATGAGTTTACGGTTATTATTTAGTGATATTTACAGTCTGTTTCGTGATAAAACTGATTAGGCATAGTTTATGTCTATCGGGGTGCGTGTGTTCGATGGTGTTCTTGCGTGTGGCGTGACACTAGCGTGCGAGCGTCAGTCAGAAGAGTTTCTCGATCGGCGGCAGGCGGACGTCGCGCCGCTTGTCGCGTAGATAGTAGTTATCGACGTCGTAGTAGTGATGGTAACTTTCGGTGGCAAGTTTGCGCCCAATGCGTAAGCGTAGGCGGTGCATCGCCGCCGCCGTCGTCACCGTTTCAGCAGGCGCGACCGCCTGTGGTTTACGATGGCGTGGTGACGCCGGCGCTGATTTTGCACCTGTGCCTAACTCACCGAAACCGTCGCCTGGTGCGCTCAACGTCGATGGCGACGTCGGTGTCGTACTGGCACGCAACCGCACCACGTCTACCATCGAGTTGGTGCTGCTGCACTTTGTCGATGCGACCACCGCGTCGCGAGAAACTATCGGGCTCCATCACAGCACTGTCTCCATTTCCGCTATCTCCGTTCGCTGTCTACGAATTTTCAGTTTTGTGTGATTATATTAAACACACTGTATATTCATAACAAAGCACAATGCAAGAAATAAAATAATCGCACAAAATAAACGCAGAAAGCACATCTAAACGTAAGTAAATTTGCAACACAAAAAGAATACATCACAATGTCGCCATTTTGATAGCACAAAACACGAACGCAATTCCAAAACAGTAGAAATTAGGGCACAAAAACTTAGTTAAAGTTAATTAAGCAAATAAATGTACTCGTAGACATAGATGTAAATGAAGATTCGGATGATGAATCTGGAGTTACTTACTTAAGATCGTCGGTGCTGCCGACGTTGTCGGAGGCGAGGCCGCGAAGACGCGCGCGCGCCTGCTCGCCAGACACGATGACGCTGCAATTATACAACACGCTAATTAGATACTGCAGCGGCGGCTGGGGAGCGGCAGCAGCAGCAGCGTATAGAAAGCCGAAGCGAGCAAATACAGCGAGTCCTGCGAGCGTAGCTTGAGAGCTGCATGTCAATAATTGAATGCGACATTGTTAAATCAAATCAAATTTGTGTGGCAATGGTGAATTGTTTCTTGTTTCATTTGTGACTGTAGAGTCAATAATTAATTATTCAACTCATAGTAAGACATCAATTAACAAAACCTGCTTTGTTCATAAATGTGATTAATTAATTCATTTTAGAATTTCAATTTTTAAATATAAAAAAATTCTCCAACAATAAAATCTTGTTTGTTTCATCTCGTTTTGATCTTGTTCTTGGAAATCGTCGTTTTAACCGAATCAATGCTTTTTTACCCTCCTTGAACTCCCTTGACAATCGGGCTGTTCACATTTTTATGAAAAACCCAAACCTTATCGCACATTTTTTTATTATCCGCCGTCCTTTCGTATCGATATCCACATTAGATCATCCTTCCAACTTGTGAGGGTTATTCTCATCTTAGGAGAGAAAAAAAACGCAATAATGCGAGATAAAACGAACCTAATCGAAATATCCCGCAATATGTGAACTCTCAAGTCTCCGGATAACTTGTTTAACCTTTCAAAAATTGAGTCCTGCATCGCACCGAAAGTTTACCTTTCGTACCGTTAAAAAAAGAAAACGCACGAAGGTCACTTTAAGGTCAAGTGAATTTCCCCCCGACATGAAAGACGCATCTCGCCGGCCGGTAAGTGCAATAATCCGCTTCCATTTCTATTCCACATCCACATCCGGCTTGATTTTTCCGTTTTTCCGCATTTCTTTTCCGGCGCTTTTTTTCTCTTCTTTAGTTAGGTACCTACATTCACTTCTTCTCGAGGTAGATTTAAGAGAGGAGAGTTTAATGCATTTAGACGACATGATTACGCGTCTACTCATGTACTCGCCGGGTTCTTCACATCCCTTTTTCAGTTTACATCCGGTTTCTACATTTTCTTATTACAAGCATGATCGACGAGTAGGTGTAGGTACACACGCTTGCACAAAGAATGAGTTCTTCATTCTTCAGGTTCATACACAAGATAACGAGTATAAATTTTGTAGTCCTTTGAGCGTAGAACAGCGACCGGAAGAAGTAAGTACTGCGCGAGGATGTGCGATGAGATTGTCGAATACGTCGCTGTGTTTCGGAGTGTTTATGTCTGCACTTGGCACGATATGTCGCGTTTCATATTTAAACATCTCGCAGAGGGGTTGAGAAAATGTTCCCGGTGGAGAGATGAAAATCACTGCGCGTAAAGTTTTATAGTTAAACTAATGGATTCTCATGTAAGTATTTTTTAACAAAAACTTCTTTATGTAAAAAAATCACTATTTCATGTTTAATGATAGATTTGCTTTTTTTTTTTTGGAAATTTCCAACTTGATTTAACTGCACTAATCATTTCATAAACCCCCAAGCACTCTGAAAGTGTGCAGAGTATCTACTTAACGAGCCATTAGACTTTAATTCGCAATTCACCTCGTAATTGGTGCACTTTGCACCCTCTTTTCCTCGTTAAATCAATAATAAAACATGAAATAACTGGTAATAACCTCAATTTTCAACTCAAACATTAAATGTCAGTGTCTTTGTGTGTTGTGTTGCGTTTTGTTTACATGCAAAATTGTAAGCACAATGCCTTCAGCACACAGACATACAGTGTGGTTAAAGAGACATTAAAACATTCAGAGCACGTAGAAAATTAAAGAAACACACAAAGATATTATACATAGAGCACATCGAACACGTTCGGCTGGTGGCGGCTTGTGCTGTTTTTTTTTTTCAATCACTTACTCAGGCGAATGGGGCGGGCCAAGACAGGCCGTGAGGCAGGTGGGGCGGCGTGGCGGACGCTGCCTGCAACGTGCCGTATTTTGCGCGCGCGCACACAGAGAGTTCACAAAAGTTTCGTGTGGACAAGTGGACAAAAGACAAAAGACAAAACACAGTCAACAAATCGTGTCGGCACGACAATACAAGAGGGTGAGAAAAACACGCACGCAACTTGAAAACTACGAAAAGTAATAAAAAGTTTTAAACTTTTTTTTGAAGTGTAGGTAAGCACATAACCTATAATAAGATCATTTTACAATCTACTAATCGCACATTAACTACAGTTTTCTGTAATTTTGTTATAATGTTAGACTAAGTTCATCATAGATGTCGGTGTGGACATCGGAAGGATAAGCTACACCGTGTGAATTAATTAATTAATTGCCGGACGAGGCCACGTCGCAGATTTCGGCGGTCGGGCGATAAACATCCAAAAGGGGATGATTTATTACCACGCATCTTTGGCCGACCGCACCGTTATCCGGGGCTTTAATCAACGCCACCAATACAGTGGCGCGCGAAGGATTAAAGGAGCCTAACGAGATGTGAAAGCAACATTCGAAATGAGCGATTTGCACACGGGTAAATATAATTTCCACTGTGCAAACATGAATGCTCAACTCTGAATCCTCATATTCAGAAACTATTCCAGATATTACTCTCGGAAGTCAAATGTACAATATTCCCGGAACTAATTTCATAAACTTTATAAATTTAAAAGCGTGAAATATTCGTAGAAAATATTAAATTGTGCGTACGAATGTAAAATTTGAGTGAAACTGTGCAGCCAATTAGATTACGATCAAAAAACAAGTAAAAAACCGTCTTAAAATCGACGTCAAAAGTGATCATGTTCATTCTCATGCATTCCGAAATATGAAAATGAAAAATTATTAAATGTAATCACTTACCGTTTACAAGCTGGCGGTGGTTTCAGTCCGTGCGACTCCAGCTCCTTTTCCAGCTGTTTACAACGCATCTGCGAAATATCCAGCTCCCTCTTAACCTTCCACAGGTGCGTGTCGCAAATCGGATCGCGACATCGATGATTCCTCAAAATATCCTGCGCCTCAAAACCGCCCCACGGAAAGTCAAACTTTTCCCCATCGATAAACTTATTAGCGCGCAACACCCTCCTCGGTCTGTTTTCGCTAGGTGTTTCCTCACGTATTTGAAATATAGCTGTTCCAAGAGTAGCAACAACGCAGCCAAGAGTATACCCGCCATTAAAAGCAGGAAAGCGGACAAGAACTGTTCCAGGGCGAGCGGGTCGGATGTTTTAACTTCCTAGCACCCGGTTTACATGTGCCGGTCATCCAGTAACGACGCAGGCGTTCAAGGTCGCCGTTTTCTCGAAAGTCAAGCATCTTTTTGTTGAACATCTTGATGTATTTGGAATTTCGAGGGAAAGCAAGCCCGTATCCGGTCATGGCATACCATGAGCCCACTGTGAGCAAACGGCAGTCCTCGTCCTGTGCGGTGAGGTAGTCTAGGACGGTGCCATCATAGATAAACGCATCCATTTCACCAGTAAGAACAGCATCAACACCTTTACAACTGTGGTCTTGTTGTATTTGCTCATATAGTTGTGCATTTCTTTGAAATACTTCGAAATAGTTGAATCGGTATGTGACCAGGGGATTGTACCGAATTTTATTAACGGTTTATGTGAAAACGGCCGAGATAAACGACTATCGTCCACACCTTTATATAAAAATACACAAAGGACGTAATATAAAATATTATTGAAAAAATAGCAGTGGTTTATTACCTGAGAACTCAAAATATTCTTCTCTGGTGATCATGAACGCGGCGAGGTTGGCAGTGTAGATGGCAAGAAAGACGACAGCAAACATGGCCCACACGTTAGTCATGAACCGTGCAGTGAAACCACGTGGCGAGTCAACATGTACAGCGGCTTGAAAGAGAACAGCCCACACCAGCCAATAGGTCCGGAAGAGTGAAAACCGATGTGATGCCGATGGCGTATTCTAGAGGAAAATATATTAATACTAAAAATGTGACCTCAACCGAAAAAAAGGCTAAAAGTATCAAGCTCTGAATAAAACCTGCAAACATGCTAACATTGCAAAAAGTTTAACGCATAAAAAATAAACGCGTCCACCGAAGTAGAATAACAATAAGGCAAAAGAAGAAAAAAGTGGCAAAAAGAGATGAAACAATTTTGGGCGGCCGGAAAGTGAGAAAAGTTTCATAATATTGCAATGTGAATAGGCTATACATATTTTTATCCAAAGTTTTTTTGTTATATAGAAAAAAAAAATTCTAAATTTAGACTTTGAAAGTTTCGTTTTGTTAAAATTTCATAAAAAGAATAAATTTCAAACACCGACCTGATTTAACGACAGTTTCATGTCGAATCCACTGGGTGAGAGCCATTCGAAGAGGAAAATCATAAAGGTCGCTGCCTGGATGGCCACAATGCCGACCAACATCCAAGAAGCGGCGTCAAAAGGTTCCAGAAAAGCAGTCGGCGAAATAATGCCAGTTCGCTTAGCAACTACAATGGCAATGCCTGTTTCCATAAAAGGAACGCTGAAATCAACCTGCAAAACAAGCGCAAACAAAAATTCTGTTACTTTAAACGTCAAATGACATATCCTTCAATTTCTGTGTTTCAAACTCGCTGTTAATCATGGCTCAATTGAAATACGATGTTGCCGACTACGACTTCTTTAATTTACTAACAAATGAATACTATACAAGAAAAAGGGTTGGCCGATCCACGTTCAGTCGACGACTTCTGTCAAAACCCGCGTTTCGCATCTCGCAGCGAACCGATTTTAGCGCGAAGCGAAAATTACGGAATCACAGCGAAATCGGTTACAAACGCGAGCCGAAGCAATATTGGTCGCGAAGAATGTATTTCATTTACTCAATGTTAATGGGTAATGGCGTCGATGGTCTCCCGCAAACAATACGAATAACATTCGTGCTATCCGGATGTAAATATCCTTCAAGTAAACTTTAAACTTTTCCTGACTTTATATTACTTTGCAGTTGTTTTCTTATTGGTTCGGTTCGTAACGATTTTATTCTTGTTGCTGCCAATCATTGAAGTTGAAGTATTTATGGGCAAGTACTCAAAGCTGTCAAACGGTCAAATGTATAGAATGTCTCCACTTGCATACGGTTTGATTTTTAACCTTAAATTTTACAGTAAATTGGTTTTATATGATTTTTTATTTATTTTTTAGGCCTGTCAGTTATGAATTTCCTTTTTAACTACCTCTACGTTCCTATTTTAATGACCGAAGTGCCTTTATTTCTGCTTGCTGCTAATCGTTTTCTTATTCAACCAGATTTTATGTATGATTGTACGCACATCACTAATCCTGAAATGCGCCCTTATTGTTACGATCACAAAGTAAATGGTAGTTTAATTGATGACACGTGTGTACACTCGTATTTTTCTTTGAATTGTACAAAAAATGGACGTATTGCTTATGTGGCACAGTTTTATTTCTGGTAATTATATGTTGATATGAATTTTCAGCTATTAAAATGGCGGATTTTACATTTTAGGCGTGATTATTATGATTTCGACGCAACAATTACTCCGGAAGATAATACTTCATTGCCTATAATATTAGTATGTTGTGTATCTTGGTTTATCTTATTAAGTGTCGTTCTCGGGGGCATGAAATGTATAGAATGGGTATGTAGAAAACATAACCTCTAAATATTTTATTGCTTTTTATGATATTTTTTCAGCTTTTTGTGATAAGTTCCCTACTCTACTCTGCAATAATCTTCTCAATCTTCGTGATGGTCATCTATACAGATGGCGCCGATGAAGGTCTGCTACAACTGACTACTTTGAAAAAATGGCCGTCGTTCCGAACGTTCGGTATGATGGTCACGCTGACGACGATTAATCTCAAGCTCATTAGCCCGGTTGGACACATGACATTCGCGGCTTTCATCAACCCGAAGGACGAAAAACAGCACAAAACCGGTGCGTGTCTGTTTGTGGAACTTCTACATCTGCTCTGTGGAGTTGTGCACATTGTGATCGTGGCAATGATCGCCGGTGTGTTATCCACACTGTACGGTGTTGACAATGCAGTCGACATGTTTGTTCCACGTAATATAATCTAATTCAACCTAATATTTAAACTTAAATCATTTCATTAACATATTTAATAATTTTAGGTGCAGGAATGTATTATGCTATGCTCGTAGAATTCCTACACTATAAAAATGTATCGAACGTGTTTATCATCTCATATTTCATGTCACTTTGGTGCCTAGAAATGTCCAAACTAGCAATAGTGGTTCATTTTCAAATTATCAACTTGATAGACTTCTTTCCATCGGTCTTTCCGTATCAGAACTATGTTAAAGTCGCATGGGGATTGGTATCATTTATTATTACTATCGCAATGAATAACAAAGTAATAAAATATATAATATAAAGAAAAAGAATTTATCATTATGCAATTTGTTTTAGTACGCATTCTGGTTCCTGCCAACTTATCATATGGCAAATGTATGTTTCATCGAACCATTTCGACTGTGTGTTTTAAGTTTTATCTTGTTTTACGTCTACGGAATTAAACGAATCGAAGATGACTTTTTGTTTCAAACCGGAAGAAATGTCATCAAATTTTTAAAAGTCATCTGGCCGCTTTATCCATTGTTTTACGCGGTAAGCTATTTATATATTAATAATTTTAAAATATTTGTTTGTCCGCGTAATTCTTGTTTTTTATTATTATTATTTTATAATACTTTATTTTTACGTGATTAATGAATTACAATTTTACTTTTGAGTATACATAAAATTTTGAGTTAACGAGAAACTAGTTTCCGTCGATGCCCTCGAGATGAAACATGTAAACTCAAAGAAATTCATAATGTAATTCATAATCACGTAAAAATAAATTATAATAAAATTTAAAATATTCTCCAGACCTTGTTTTCCTCCATGGTTTATACATCGTTGAGCACACAAGAAGGTACTGGCTTTGAATTAGATATGCCTTATAATCATCGTCACATGATTATTGCCTGCGGATTGAGCATTTGCGCTATTTACATATACGGCGCTGGATGTTTAAATTACATATACATTCTCGGAGAAATTGGATCAAATACGGTAAAATATTATTAACTTCGTGTTAAATCGGCTTGACTTAAATTAGGTAAATTTCTTTTGTGTTTCAGTCAATGCCAAAATTAATAAAACCTGACTTTCATTGGGGCCCTCAAAATCCCAGCAGACGTCGAGAAAGGAAACAATTTGCTCCGCGGATTAAAATTCGAGCCTCACGAAACCGCATACGTCTGCAACGCTTTCGCAAGGATTCGATACGTCAAATGCACGAACAAGACATTGCTGAAGGCGTAAAACGTGGCCGATTGTTCATCGATTCGGACTTTTATACCAACTGCGCGCAAAGGATCAATACACAACCAGCGAAACCCACACGCAAAAGAGATGCTATTATGAAAACATCATTTATTATATAAACTTACGACTGCTTCGCGTTCCGAGTTGATCATTAGCGAAGTCATCACCATATCCGTTTTGCGATTGACCAAATCCGCGATGAGACCGTTCCACTTCCCATTTGTATTGGTGCCCCAGCGGCCATCTTCAACACGCACCAGTTCATAGGTAAAACCCAGCTCCTCGGAGAACTTCTCCAGGAGATCGATGCAGAAACCCGAGCAACACTGGTAGAAACTTTCATTGCGGTGCGCCTGTGACATATCCACCCTGGAAACAAAGCAACAGTAAGTGCTACAAAAAAAGTTGATTCCCCGTGGGCGTAAAAATCGTTCTTAAACTTTGTGTGGATAACGCGCCGAACAAGTTGAGAATAATAAATAACAAGGTTCATAAATTCAGCTCGATGTCGATGGATATCAACAAACATCATAAATACCTAAACTTTATTGCGAAATATTGTAAATATTTTGCTTAAAAGTCGGCGAAAAAATATATCTATATCAAAATGTAGCCGGTGGAAATTGGAAAAATCTAAATATACGCGTGTACGCACGAGTGAATTTAATTTATCGAGCACTTTATATTTGCAATAGCATAAAATCCAATTTTACGCATTCCATTTCGTTATTATCGCATCGATTTCAATCAACTTCGGACTATAGATAGATTAGATTGTTTCGTGATTGTTAAAGTTTCATTCAGCGCGGTTATCAAAGGTTATGTTAGGTTAAGCTAGATTTAATTAGTTTAATGTGCAACAACTCCCTCAACCAACAAGTCCAAGACTCACGAGTCACGGAGAATATCCGGTGGCCGATGCCGTTTTGGACACTTGGCCGCTGTGCGAGGCGCTAGAGCAACTTCTAATAAGACTAATTAGCAGCTACGGGCCATAAACTAACGCTGCTGCTCTTGGTCATGTCGTCTAATTAATAGCGCCCTCTACGGGCAACATAACACTGCTCGAAAACTTCCGCCACGCGAAACAAAGCATAATTAAATTGGATAAACATAAACATATTGAGATCAATTGTGTGTTGGTGTGTTTTGTTTGCATTTGTGATTTAGTGTGACTTATCAGCAACGCCGGTAATGCTATCGGAATCGACATTGGCGCAATCCGACGTTTCCGACGCAGCGCGAAGACAACATCGGATGTAAGACGGTTTGCCACTAAGTCGGCGGTAAGCCCCTTTAACTTCTGCTGTCTCGATGCCGTGCGCTTGCCGCATGCCGGGTCAGGGCTGTTTGGATCGCTAAAGCCATCGGGGGCACGTATCCCACCCGAGATTTCAAATCTTAGCACACAAATGGATTTGTCATTGAGTACAATACTCGTACGTTTGACGATTAGTCTCGCCTGTGAATCGCCAAAGCGTATAAAATAGCTACAAATTGAGGTTATGTTTGTTTCCTGGTATTTGTAGTGCAGCTAACAATTTGTTTACTTATTCTATTCATCTTATCACATAACACAAAACCGCGCCGCGTCGGCAAGTTAACATTTCGCGATTTGGCGGTGACAACTTTCAGCTGGGCGTGTTTCGGTGAAGACAAACAACGCCGAAATCCATGGTATTGCATCGAATTGTGCGTCCGCTTCTCTTAAGTTGCGCCATTAATTTTACTTTGTCTACGTTTCGGGCTGGCGGCCGGCGGGGTGCACTCGAGTTACATCACGTACGCTGGTGCGTGGTGGAGGCGCCCGCTGAGCCACCCCCGATGTACATTAGCTGCTAGCGCGCAGGCAAAGGCGAAACCGAAACCGGCGCGCAAGCAAAGGCGAACGGCACGGAATGTGTGCTCGCTGATGTATAGAGCGCCGTGGCTTGGCGGCCGAAGCGGCCATGATAAATTGAATTAAACACAGTGAATCACATGTTGGAAAACATACATGGGCACATGAGATGCGTAAAAAGCAGATGGGCGTATGATCAAATAGCTTTGAAATTAGGTTATGCAAACAGCAATGAATTTGGTTATCATTATGCCATCTTAACTGTTGTCGCCACTGTGATTTTGGCATTTTGTGAAGCAAAAAATAATCCGCTTAACATTTTTTATATTGCGAAAGAGAAGCGATGGAAAGAAGCTTACAGCACCCTAATTTTCAATTATTATCATTTGCTTCAATAAAGCAAAAATAATCCTTAAAAATATTCACGCTAACAAACATAAACAGCATGCTAAATATCTAATTAATGTAATTTGCGTTTATAATTTTATTTGCGTAGATATTTGATATCATTTAAGTAATAATTTACTAGTAGTTGAATTAATTAATAGCAGTTTTAGGCTCAATTTTGAGAATCGAAATGTCAATTTGCGGACTATGTATTTATGATTAATTATCAGAAGTGCTGAATTTGCAATGTAATTAATTAATAATTATCAAATTGCAGTTTCAACAGCGCATGCGCAATCAAATATTTAATACCTTCGCCCAATTAGCTTTTTAATTTTCAAATTATTTTAGTGTTATTATAACGTAGATAAACATTAATTAAATCACAATGTAGGTTAATTTGAAAGTAGATAATTTAAGCAATGAAAATGTTATTAATTCGACTCCACCCTAGCGTCTTTAGTGGATATCCCAGAATGTATGTCGCGAACTCAATTTATGCGCGCTGTCGTCGCCGTCGTCGCGTGCATGGCATTCACGAGCAGAAAGGAAATGAAGTATTTTCTTGAAGTTACATTCGGCGCATATCTTAAAGCATCTCCTTTGCTCACGTATTATCATACATTCAAAGCTGTGCAAACAAAAAGGCACAGCGAGGAATGAAAAAAACAGCGAAACAGAAAAAAATAATGCGGGAGTTGAAGATGATGTTGGATATTAAAACGAGGACATTGGCGGCGGTATGCAAACAGAGGAAAAATTCAAATGAGTAGAAAAACAAAGCGAAAGGGAGATGTGAAGGAATCGAAGTGGCGTTCCGCACGGAGAGATTAGCGGAATGTCGCTGTGTGTACTGCTGCGCAAAGTGACGTAACGCCGCGTAGTATGGGCCGGCCCCAAGCCGCCCCCCACCTGCCGACCGCCAGCTGCTGGCGGCGTCCGATCGATAGCGAATACTCGGATACGCTTGCATACTCAAACTCAAACATTGAATTTTACAAATGCAAACAATTACCTAACTTACGTGTATCTACTTGATAACTTTTTGTTAGAGTGAATAAAACGTAGTATTCAACTCAAACATTATAGACTTAATTAAACACTAGTGAGTAATGATCATTATTCACGATTTTTTTAACTGTTATGCAAAAATAATCAAAATTATCTAACAATAATCATGTTTCAAACATGACTAAATTTATAATCTAAATCATCCTCGTTATCTCGAGTAACAAACCGCACGGTATGATAGTGGAGAATCATCGCGTTAAGAGGCTTGCAACAAAAGCCGTGCCAACAACGCTTGAGAGTAGCTGGCGCAGTAGCAGTTGATCCCTAATCGCAATCATAACAATCATGACAATAGCACAAGCAGTGAGATAACAGCAATGCTATTCCAACCGCGATCATACCCGAATCATAAATCCAGCTTTTCAAATCACTATCACAATTCAGAAAACTTAACTCGTTAATTTTGTGATCAAAAGTTGGCGTTGAATAAATACACAATACGTGCTGCTATGTATCGTGAATAATAATTTAATTAAACACGTATTTCATTAATTAAATTGCAGATTACGCCTACTTGTGCCTTGGCAGGAACAGAAGAGCATTTAAGTCGTCTTGTGCCACCCTCGATATAAGTTGTGAATACGACGTGCAAGTTTCGTTTGAAACTTTATACTCGAATTTTAACACAATTCGAACCGATTACAACTTCTGTAATGCGATTTATTCGCAACTTCCGAGTCATGCCGGCAGTCTGGTGCTCAATTAAAGAGCATTAACTTGTTTAAGACACATAAACTGTCTGTGTTTACTTACTCTTCCGACGATATTATTATCGACCTACGACAATAAGAATTATGGCCATATTGTTTCATAAATAAAGCTAGGTAAAATGCTCAATTTCAGCTTTAATAAATGAGAAATGCAAATAGTGCACTTTAAGAAAGCAGAAATTTTATGCAAATAAATGCAGCGCCATCTAAATTCAAATTACATAACTAAAACTATGATTGAACTTCTATAGAAACTTTCATCTCTTATTTTACTCCTTATTAATTATAATACCGTAACCAAACTTTATAAGATTACCCGCAACATTTATCTGAAGATAAGCTGAAAATTTCTTTCAAATTGATTCAACCGTTTTGGAGTTTATAAGGAACATACATACATACATTTATAAATACAACACAAAATGTACAAAACAATTATTTGGTATTGATTTTAATTTGTTTTGTTTGTTCCTTGAAAAGTTACTGTCAGAGTGCTGGTTCGATTTGCATTCTATGCGAGTTTTCTCATCGAATGCGATGTCGTTTGCCGCGAGCGATTTTCCCATCCACATTTCGATCTATTCCTCCACGTGTGCAGCGTGTGCTAACAGGTATCGAAAGCCACACGCAACAAGCACCAGCGGCAATACATTCCAAAACCGCAAAGCGAATCGAATTGATGGAAATGCAAAGTTTCGGAACACAAGTGAAAACTGCAATTTCACACATTCGCAACTTGTTAATAACCGTTTGCATGAATAAGCATCAAATAAAAACGGCTTTAAACGATCATAACCTCAAATCAAACGTTAAATCCTATTTGTTTACGGCGAAACCTGCTGCGTGTAAATGTAAATATTGAATTGTTGGCTAGATTGCTAGAATGGTGTAAATTTGTGTAAATAACACGAATTGGGAATCGAAGTCTGCGCCAGCACAATATTCATTTATTCATTGCGGAATTAATTACGGCAACCAGCTTGTTGTTGTCGATGCTTTGCTTGCGCTGGCCGATGTAATAAAATCGTATACTATAATAGTCACATCTAGAGTTTGACGGCCGCATGAAAGCTGCGTTTATTGGTCATTTTATTTCCGCGTTTTGCAAACACAAACACCAGATACGTTTTACGACGCAATTAAGCAAACCGTAGTGCTTAGCGTAAAGTCGGCGCGCTATTCTTTACCGATTCCAAGACGTTCGAGAAGAATAGGTCGCAGAAAAACACGGTCTTTATGCGGATTCTTTTGTCCCGCTACATTAAGCAATTGCCATACGGAAGAAAAACAAAATAAACTTTGCTTAATCTGATGAGAGGTAATTTTGTTCACTTGGTTGCATAACTTTCTTTAAATACTTTCTATAAAAGTTGAATCTTTAGATTTTCAAAAGAAGAATAACGTGAGGTGGCGGAATTTTATGTTATTGAGGACGTGAATAAAGAAATAATCGAGTCTGAGTGCCAACGGTGGAAACTTGGGATGCGCGGCTGCGAACGTGCGTGACCCGAGTGGCAGACGTGATCGCCATCTTTAAAATTCGTGTCAAGTTCGACGCGAGGAAAAATAAAATTTTTAAAGTTTAGTTAGCGAATAAAAGCAGTACGCTTCGTTGAAAGTAGTGTTTTTTTGTAGATAATTACTTACTCCTTGATTTCTTTATCCGTAGCTACCCGACAGAGGACGCCTCGATCCATGGTGCACTTGCCGGTGACAGGATCGGGCGGCGCAAGATTGATGTACGGCGGCTCCTCGAGAAAAGTGATCTTCAGGTGGAATTTCTCGGGAACGCCCTGCGGCGGCGTGTGGCTATTGCCAGGCCAGACAATGTCCTTGATGTCGAGTCCTTCTCGCTGCCACGATTTCCAAGCACCGATCTGAAGCAACAAAAAATAACACACTGTTATTACACGCCTAAAAAAAACACTTTTTATTATTTCAAACATAATTATTATTTTATACAACACATAAAAAATAACAACATGCCTCCATTATTTTATTTATTTATTTAAATATGATGTAACCCTGTTTCATTTCACATTAGTAACCTAGAAAATGTGAAATGCGCTAGTTTCAGAAGTAAATTCGAAATGAATGCTAATTTAATGCTAAATGCACCACCCTAACAATTTCCTTTCTTACTGATAGCATCCCTAGATAGTTTGAGCAAGCCTGAAGGGCGTGCGAGATTCTCCTCTATTTAGTTCCGTCGTATACAGTTCTGTCCTGTACAGTTCTGGGTTTTGCGTTCAATATTTAAACGTTCGCTGCGAGAGAGTCGTAATACCGTCTTAAGCCATGATGAACGAGGCAATACTTCGGCTGAAAATGGAAAACGTTTCAAAGTTTCTCCACGGCGAACTAAGCAGCGGATAGTACGAATTGCTTAATCAGTTGGGCGCGATCTCAAAACGCAGCGAACTACGTTTTAATTATTACTAATATTAACTAAGAGGAATGGAAATTAGTGGAAAATTAAATTTTACAAATCATGACTGCATTTACCTAGAGAAACAGTTCAAATAGTCATAAATATTACAAAAATTCCGCAAAAAATATAAAATTTATGATAGAGAGAATAAAATTTCTTTCAAGATTAATATATAAATTATGCGTCATTTTTTCTCTGAAATTATTCATTCGCATAAGTTGTGCGCATATTTAACTCGCCGGGTTTGAGCCTAATGTGCGAATAATAAGTAGTTTTCAACTTACTGTCGTGCGCTTTGCACTCATCGCGAAATGGAAACGTCGTTAGCGATAAAAGTGCGCGCGCGTTTTATCCTTTGAAGTGCAAAGCACTCCTTTCGAACAGAGCTTTCGTCCTGCGAAGGCTCGTCAGTGAATACGCGTGTAACCCAAGGACTCAAGTGAGTACTTCATTTGAAGGCATTAGAGTAATGATGTTTTATTTCAAATCTTTAAAAAACCTCACTAATCTAACTTGATCTAAGGTAATTTAAGTTCAAGTAGAAGAAAATATAAAAATAAGTCATTTCAACCAAGAATTACTTAATGAAATGTGTTCATGTGCAAACTAAGGTTGATTGAATTTCAATCATCAATAATAAATCAAAATTCTCGTAGGAAATGTGAAGTATGTCTGGCACTCATGATTGTTTTTTTCATTTTGAACCGAAACTGGTCTATAACTTTGTAATGCAAAAAAATGTAAGATTTCTTTTTATTACTATTGGAAGCATCAAAATACGATTGTAATTGGAATTGCGCTGGCGTACGAGTACACTTTACGAGTTTCACGTTTCGCTTCATTTCTCATCAATCTTTTGCTGCGTTTACCGTAAAGATACGAAATAAACCGTCTGCCAGAAACTAACTGCTCGACTTCAAGTGCAAACTCGACGCCTCCGCCGCGCGAAACACAGAAAATTCCAACACTCGCGAGAGGAAACGCGAAGGAAATGCGAGGAAAGGAAACTCATCTAGCGTCTCTAGCGTGTAAAGTCACCAAGATAGATGCGTACGCATCGGGGTGGAAAAAAGGCGTATAACAACAAAACAACAAACGATCCACTGAAATGAAAACGAAACGAACGGAAATGTTGAATCTCGGCCATGATTAATGAACACCGAATAACTACAAATAGCAGCGCATTAAGTAGCTATTAATTTCGGGTGTGAAATTTTATTTCGGTAAATAAAATTTGTGAAGCGCAAGTCAGCGTGTGATATGCGCCGACACGCTATTGGAAAATATCTGCCAGGCGCGGTCGGTTATCGACATCGTGGCACACGCTTTTGAGTTCCGCACGACCCGGAGCTAATTTTCCGCATTTTCCGCATTCCGACCGTTCCGGCTCGTCGTGCCGTCCGTTTATCTTTTCGCCGAGCGCAAATGTTTCTTTCGCCCTCCACAGGCCATTTAACTTGGCCACGCGCGCGCGCCACCTACCCAAACGTCGCGCCCCATATCATCCGCGTTCGGGTCAGGATTAAGCAAACGCAATTACTGTTTAATTCACTGCCGGAGTCGTCTCGGGTTTGCTTTATAATTTCGATCCTAATCGTTTCGGGATATATATTCGCCAGAAACGGCGTGAAAACTGAAGATAACCAGAAGTCACGTGACGAAAAACAAATTACCCCACAACTAGTGCCATCTATATTTCACTAAACTAGTTAAAAATATATATTTCTATATAGTACCTCTTCCCAGACGAGTTGTTTGCTTACGCCAGGGCGTAAATTCATGATTTTCAACTCCGACGCCCTCAAAACGCCGTCCTGAGTGAATTCGACGTTCGGCTTTCCGGTATCAGCTTCCACGCTGACATTGCGCAGATATTTGTAGAAGCGATCGCCGGTGTCCCATCGTGCTGCACCAGCACCCTCGCAACTCAATTGTGTGTTCAACGATCGTCCATGATTCTTCGGATCGTTGGTGTAGTCTTCGACACCGTAGGCGTACACTTTGATAGCAGTTGTTATCTCGTTGACGAGGCTCGAACTAGATGTGTCAAAATGTACACCTGCAAATTAAGATAAAGACAAATAACTATTAGTAAAATTGTGTTCGACACTTATACTGTAATTCAAATATTGATTTAACCTAAATATTTTTATTTTGCTGCGATGATGATATAATAGTTCGCAAGTGCAAAGTGCACCAGGGAAAACTTTAATCAAGTCAATAAAAGCAGCGCTCCGATGCCAGAAACACTGGCCGCAGGAAAGTTTTAATTAGTTGCGCGAATGTGCACCACGTCGCGCCCATTTTCCACCGAGTGCACAACGTAATATGTAAATCACGTTAAAAACATAAAAAAAAGTCACAAAAGCATTTTTACACTTATACGTGAAACAGTACAAAACATGTAACGCCACCTATGAGTCAATAGTTGTTAAGTACTCTATAACATGCTTTTTTCAAGTGTACACTTGTTGTCGTTGAGTACGTGCGAAATTCATGTCACATATGTTTACTGCTCAAGCGCTTCCAGCGTTCTGTGAAGTGTAGCACACAGGAAAATCAATTATGCCGTTTAATTAGCGACTCTCGTCTGCGCGACGCGCGGAGGCGCTCAATTAAAACGAAACTCATCGATTGCCCGCCAGGATCACAATCAAAACCCAAAACTCCCGAATTGCAACGCATATCTCTACCTATATATGCTACTAGAGTGTTCAAACACACGCAGACACCAATCAGTCGCATCAATCAATTTCTATGGATACATCAGTCATGTCGAGCATTAGTAAAAAGCCGGAAACATGTTTTCAGTATGGAATAAATATTTAAGTAAGTAGCGGCACGCCATCTATCAACGCATAGCTCTTTTATTAATAAGCCGACTAGGAGATACAAGTTTTGACAGCTGTCAAGAAAAAACTAAGCGTGCGGCGCGTGTTGATAGAGTGTCTTGTCGATGACCGATTTCTTTCTCGCGTGTTTTTTTTTCGCTTTCGATTTGGGTGAAGACACGCACTTGTTTGATGTTGTGGATTGGTGATGTCAGGGCGATGCGTCATCAATAATGTACAAGCTGTGGGTTGACGGTGTCTTTTTTTGGACGCCTGGCTCAAGGGGCAATGACGTGTTGTGCCTTAAAAGCTTTTCGCGTATTTCGAGAAAAAAAAAACACATTTCAAGCGTTGAAATTTTGATAAATTAAAGGAGATCGCAGATAAGACAGAAAATATGTTTCAATGTGAAAGAAATTTAATTGAATTTTTTATTCAAACATGAAACGTCAAAATAAATTGAAATCTGATTAAATACTCCAATCACGATGGCCTCTCACCTTTGGCAAAAGCGAAACTATCAGTATAATAGCTTATCATTACCAAAGATCTGTCAGACTCCGGAAAGGGTTAAATTATCAGTAATTAACCTCAATATCCGAGCTGATTCTAAATCATTCGCAACCCAAAACTCAAATGTCAATATCCATGCAAATATATTGCAGGTGATTAAATATAGATGGCGCAATTAAAATTAAACCGTGGAAGCGAAATTAAAACCAAACTGCCGGGCAAAACAATTTATGAAAATTAAATACGCTCGATTTGCATTAAGCGCCCCGCCGAAAATTGCATTCCATTATAATACGCAGAAAATTTAAACGATAATTATTGTTATAATCAAATTAATATCGTATAGCCAAGTGGGCAATAATTTGTCATCCAGAATTAATGATCGCCGCATATTTTGGGTCGAATATTGGCATATTGACAACGGAATGACCCGGATCGCTGAATTAAATAGATAATTGGGGAATTCGAACAATGCGCAATGCAACGCACCGCAATGACTGGCATGCTACGTGCGTATTAATGAAGTCGTAGCAGCGATTTGTGGTGCGCGTGCAAACGTTTTAATTAGCCTTTGAGCTTTAGAAAGCACTCAGGTGACATTTGATGTATGATGACCACCATTGATCTCACTCATGATAATTTCATGATAACTTGTGTAATATATTAGTAATTAATCAACGTAATGTTAAAAAAAATAGTTTTAAAAACATATAAAGCTTATAATTTGCAAACTTAAACTTAAGTTATGTGGGTTAACATTTCAGTAATTTAACCACTTCACACCGCAACCGCAACTCGAAACTAAATTATTATAAAACGCGTTCAAGTAGTAACCGCCGCGGTACACAAACTTTACGTCGGGAGTTTGCAGTAAATTTCAAAAGCGTTTCATTACCGGTACGTGTATACCACGTAAATGCTCGTCTGTGTAATATAGAATTTTAGAACTAGCAAATATAATATCTTGCGATGAGACAATTTGTACACTCGATGAAATGAATAGCGCAGATTTAGTTCTTGCAGTTGCATATAAATTTAATACGATTTCGAGGTTTTCATAGTATGTGACTAAAGATACACTCATAATATATTATATTATATATAGTATTATCAAAAAAATAATTTGTTTACGCTCAGCCAAGCGAAGAATTCATCAATTTCAATTCCGCGTTGTCTTACTTGCCATTTAGAGTAATTTCTATAGTCACGCACAATGCGGCGCAACAGAAACGGCCGAAAAATAATTAAGGAAAAGTCCGCGCCGAGTTATACCCATTCTGATACGCATGGACGCACAAAATATTTATATCTCTGAGCAAGGATAGATAACACTCCGGGGTGGTTAGCGGGTAATTAATGGCGGATTTAATTGCTTGCGTAAAACATCAACACTGATGACTGACACATTTTTCATTCCAAAAAAATTCATTTCAAGAAAATCTAATTTCGAAAATTAAGAACTACGTAAATATAGATGGCGTAAGTTGATAACATAATAGAAAATTATTATCAGTGGTAAGCTGGTGTATTATTAAGTAATTAATTTTGTATAGTGTGTTCGAAAATTAAATCAAATGCGTTAAGTTTTAATCGCCGCTTTCACGAAAAGTCATCATGTGTAACGATGACGCGCTCGCCAACATTAAGCTGAAATTATAATTAGAGCAAAAACTTGCGCACCTCTGATGCTTGAGAGCCTGCCAGCGACGCGTCCAACCACGAAACGTTCATTATACTTGCTTCCGACCAAAACCACCCCAATGCTATTAACATTGACGCCACAAGGGTTCACGTCATTGACACGGCTAGCTTACAGAATAACAAGGACAACAACAAGAGCGACTTAAACTCGAGATGATTACTTTTTATTGCACATCACGACGTGGAATAAATCCTAAACAATTTCCGAAAACATCATTCTTAATTATTTCGCCATTCGTTCGCAATATTTTGCGAATAATTAAAACATTTTCTTTATATTCTCTGACACTAATTAAAACTTCTTCGGAGCGTTTTGTTCCACGCTCGTAAAATAGATTAATTTCGAAAACGAAACCATTTTGTTCAGACTGAAGAAGAAATAAAGACAAGGTTGTTTAATTACACGTTTAATTACAATTTGAATATTTATAACGTTGATTTTTTTGTGTTTAATATGCGAAGATGTTAGATTAGCTTTCGACTATCATGTATCAGCCAAGGGTACTGATTAATTCAGTCAGTTTTTGTCGCTTTTTGTAAAGTGTAAGATTAATTTATATGCAAATCTACTCGGTGAAAAGGATGCAAATTTATAAAATAATGAGATTATATATTTTATATATCGTCAATAAATGTATATTTTACAGCCTAGGAGTGTGTAAATTTAAAATATACATTTTTTGCATTCATTATTCAATATGCTATTTTATGATCCGTAAAAATATTTTTCTAGCAGATTAGCCTGCGTCTGAGGGTTCCAATTTGCCCGTAACACATTATCCGAAAAAAAGCAGAAAAAATGTCAACGTCAAAGGTGTGGTAAAGGTGCGGCGGCTTGCCGCCGGCTGTTTTTCCACCTCGCCGTCCTGTCACTGCACGTGCGTTCGCGCTGTTTATACCAGCCGGCGGCAGCGTGGAGACGACAGAGTGCGTTAGCATCCGCCGAACGTGCGACGCATAACTCTGCGTCATCGAAACAAATGTTTGCTCGTTTCGCTCATTTTGCTATATCGACGAGATGTTGATAAAGGAGATGAGAGCCGAGAGCCGGCGATTGGGGTGATAAAGGTGATAAAGGTGATGGCAATGCGGGTAGATTTGGCTTCCGTCGATGTTTCTTCGGTGACAAATTGATGGAAATTGGATGGGAAATAATGAAGGTAGTGATAAGAAATGAAATGCAGAAAAAATTGCTCGCTGAACTTAATCAAAACCAAATTTGACAAAGTGAGATAAAGCAGGAAGTAATACGTGGTGGAGAAAAAATTGAACCGTAAATTTATAAATGTTAAAACCATGTCATATAACTTTTTATAAGGGTTACGTTACCTAAAACAAGTAGTAAACCTTTTTGCGTGTCGTAATTCGTAAGTGTACGGGTAAATATTTGCTAAATTATTTCATACGGTGGTGGTTTATTGAATAGGGGTGGTTTTTGCAAATAATGTTCGACCTATTTTCGTCGGCCAGATGCGCTCCGCCGGGTTGGCGTTGTCGACTCGCCGCAACAACGTTCTGACGCTGCGGCGCATTCTTTGCTCGCCGCCTCCAACGTCACTGCCGCCACCGCCACCGCTATCGATGTGCGCGCTCAACACGTTCGGCGCTGGCGAGCGTGCACCAGAAAGGGTGTGGCATGCTTGTTTTCAAAAAGGGCGGCGGCGGCAATGCTGGCGGCAACTCTGCCGCCCTCAATTTACTCATTAGCCTTATTATTTATATATTAAAAGAATTTAATTTTAATTATTATTTTTTAAAATATGAAAAAACAATCAAAATTTGCTATTGTTTCATCAACCTCCCAACTTTGGTTAGGATTGTTTTATCCTAAACCAATAAAAATTGTGTTTTTTTAGACAACCTAAGAAAACTATTTAAACAAAACTGACATTCAATATTCTTCGCTGGGTTGCGATAAATCACGGAAAACTGACTCGTGCAAAACTTGCCCCGGCAAAATGAAAAGTATCTGAAAACAAAGTAAATGAAAAAATGTTAAACCAATCTCGTTGGGACGGTATGCTCGCCTCGACCTTTTTCTGCTTTTGCTGTTGAGAACCCACCCTCTTTGCAGTTATTTTTTTCAATTTGTACATTCATTTTACGCTGGCGCTGCGTGTTTTTGATGTTTGCTGTTCTATCCTTTGTTTCAGTAAATCGCGTGTGCTTCATATACGCATGCGTTATTCTTTGCTTATTTAACTTGCGTATTACATTTTTAATATGCCAATTACACCAATTTAAAACTACAATTATTTAATAAGCTTCTAAATTTGCTGTTAATTACGGCAAGTAATAAAAATCTTTTTTTTCTCTTTTTTTTTTCTTTTTTTTTAATTTTTCTGTTCTAAATGTAAATTACAGTAACAGAAATATAATGATTGAATCGAGGAATACCTCTAAATGCAAACATAAAATACTACTCTCATAAATATTAAAATTACTCCCAGTATCTCATATATAGCAAATTTAATCTGATCATGCAGAAGATTTGTCATACATCTAACAGGATTCGCAGAATATGAGCAAGCTACCACTACCTATGTCTATGTACGCGTATGCAGATTGCAGGCATGCGTCGCTGTCGTTCATTTATTTCGTTCAGACGCTGACGGCGTTGATTTACAAGTCGGCAACGTGCGCGCATCTTTGATATCCTTGATAGTCGGATATCTAACAAGAACACGTAGTCGTTGTATTTCAACGCGTTTGCAGATATTCAACGAATGCAAGAAACCAGACCACTTGCAGAAATGGAATGTGTTCGTATTCCGGACGCACAACCCTCGGCTGACAGATCAATTGCAATTTTAATTAAGTGCTTCGAATCGAACTGAGAGAAAATGCAATTTTCTAGAGCTTAACTGCTTTGGAACACAGGCTAATCGAAGATTAATAAAAGAAAGCGCAGAAGAAAATGCGATCACTTCTAAGATAATATTTTCTTTCCGGGTTACGCAAACATCTAATATATCAAAATATAGATGTCGTTAGTAATTCATATTTATACGTCGCACGAGTTGCATACGAGTAGATGTTATGCATGCGTGATCCTGCACCAGCCGTGCACTTTTACGGCACTTAGTAAGCTTTTAACGTTTTTCTATCGTTGGCCTCCATACGCCACCTATAAAACAAACCCATTATCGCGGCTTCCAGCGGGGTTAGTGCCATCGACACATCCAGTCCGACATTTACATAGCACACAGCGCCATCTGGTGCTTTTATCTAGCGACGTAATCGGCAAACAATGTGTAGTTAACATCCGTAACGACTAAAGACCCACCACACAACACGAGCTTAGTTATGGTTTCACTCTTTTGTGTCCGGCGAGAAATATGCCGGAGGTTTTATTATACTAGTTTATATAAAGAGAAACCTGTAAATTTTGATAATTTCAGTTTTTATTTTTAACTTTCCGTATCAATCTTCGTAAATCTTGAACTTTTTTAATTCGTTGTGTTAGATATGAATGTTTTCATAACAAATCAAAAAGTTATACACCGCAATGCAAGTGTTTGAATTGCAAAATGGCGTAATGCGCTATGTGAAACGCTTTACGCAAAGATAAAGTTGAGAATGGAAGGCTATAAGCCGCTTAAAACTTGCATTTTCAACTTTTCGTTGCGCTTTCTGAATTGTAATGACCCACGTTCGCAATAATACGAAATATAAACTTTTTTGCCTACCGGTACAAGAATTTTACGCTTCCGTAAAATAGATAATGGCGTCGCTTTCAATTCATAACCTAAAAAGCTAAATTTTTCTTATTTTTCAACGCGGTATTTTTATCTCAGTAATAAATTTCTAAGGAATACTTTTCATATTTTTTGACACCTTGAATGTGATAGCTTTTACGCCACTGATTGCACGCTAATGGATATCTCCATTGATGTGCATTTAGAGGACGTCTTCGTGACTTTATCGGATATGCACCCGCCACGTCGCGGTCCACGTTGATGAACGTCATCGTGACAAACACAAATTGCCTGCAAGCGCCGCGGAAACTTATTCAAAGCATAGCGAAGCGGAAAGATAAAAGCTTCCAGCAAAAGCTTGGCTTAGAATTAGATTAGAGCAGCTAAGACATTAATAAAAGATAGCTCAACAAAGAACGAAACCAGGTTTTTGTACGAAACCGCTCTCTGTCTATCTCTCGAGTCTTTTCAAAGCACTTCTCAAGAGCTTTCGAAAATAAGATGTTTTTTTATAAGCGCTTGCTGCGATTGATTTACACGCCAATAATGTTTTGCTTTTTCACGCTACAAGATTTGGAGGAGGGTGTTACCGATGCATGGCGGAAGCATGGCGGAAGCTCTCAAGGGAAGAATTCATAAAGTATTCATTTGTGTTTCACGCCTGAAAGCATACACACACTGGCGATGTAAATAATGCACGTCCTACGAAAGTGCCGAGAGGGATTAAGACCAAAGATTTTTGCTCGCAATAAACAAAACCCTGTTGCGGTTGTGGATTTATGTGATATTTAAGCAATGTCGATAAAGTAGAGCTCCCGGAAATAAGCGTGTTTGAGTAATTTCGGTTAAACAAGCGTCACTTACCTAGCATACCGATGGGAAATTGATTTGGCGCTTGAAGGGGATTCTCGATTACGCTCTGCGTCACCACCCACACGTAGTTTTCGCCGGTGAGCTTAAAATCCCTGGCGGCGGTGAGAATGTCGATGGCCTCCTCACGTGTGCAGTACAGCAACATCACTCTCGCCTCGCTGTCGACCAACGCAGCCAGGTCGCCGTTCTTCGCCACCAGCACCGCGTTTAGAATCGTAAATTTAAAACGATCCTGAAACAAATACAGCATTAAGTATTTTCGTTTGCTTTACATGCGGGGATGTGCCCGAATGCTGGGCGTCTGACATTTTTGAAATAACTCGGATGTCTTGGATGTTAGAAGGGACCAGTCAAGCGGAATTTGAATTCATGGCGCGGGTGCATTCTGCACGTTCTCAGCATATTTTTACCCCAAAAAAGGTTTTCTACGTTAAACTGCGGTGCAAGGACCCTCAAATGGTCATATTTTACGATCAACCAGTCAAAACTAGTCGATTTAATCGCGTAAAAGCTTTTCAAGCGCAATGTCAGCAAAAAATTATTTACAGAGCTCTGCAATGTCGGTAAACAAGCATATTCTATTAGTACCATGGCAGTAATACCAGCAATTGTGGTTGTTTGCTTGACTGTGAAATATTAGACCAAAATGTGTTGTTGGCATACGAATAATTTACGAAATCATCAACGGGTGCATTAGAAATTGAAATGGTCCAAACACGCGCGATTGTTTGGCATTGCGTGCATTAGACGCGGATTTATTCAACATCCATCCATTACCGCCATTGTCAGCTCGTTATTTTATGATGAGAATGTGTTCTCACGTCGAACGCGACCGAGAATCGTTCGGAAATGGTTCAATCATCATAATAACGCGAACAGATCAAACCTGCCAACATAGAGTTCATCATTTGCGGTTTTATTATTCTTAGCGTAATCGATTTGCGATGTTTCCCCATTTCCTTCTATTCTATTTTTTTCTTTTTTACTTCGCGATTATTAATAGTAGTTTCATGTTAATAGCCTTAATGTATGAATGATTTGCCGTCAAATAAATGTCAGTAATCTAGCTTTTCGTGAAAGTATTTGTTTTCAACTTTTTTGATGTTTTCTGACGTTTAAAAATGCCCTTAATGCCCCCACAATGAAGAAAGCAGTAGCCGAATCTTAGAATAAGGTTTATAGATGTGATGCCGCAGTAAGCTTACTCACTCTTGGGCCTTAGCCTCTTCTTTTCTTACACCAGCCGTGATAAATCATTCGATTACATTCGCACCGCCGATTTATAACAAAAACCCGGCGGACAATGATCTCGTCTTGTCTTCTCCCAAACTAATCCACCAAGACATTCTATAAAAACAATTCATTCGCACTAAATTCGAACCCAGTGTTAAACTTAAGCGATCATTGAGCTAAAAGTGTTTTGTGATTAGGTTTATTTAGTCGGTAGTCAAATTACGCTGAATTGTTTGCAGTTGGGAGATAATGACAAAATCACTGATCAAGCGGTTGTTGGAACCGGGAAGTCTCCAATTGCATTTCCCATTTCGACATCTTCATCATGAAAATGGGCGTTGGCAGCATCACCCGCGGGGTTTGAATCGTGGATCGGATTATCGCATAATTCGCGGCGGCGCTCACACGACCCGATTTCGGCGATCGAAAAGGTCGTTATTCTCCATGCGCATTGCGGGCTGGTGGCGCACGAGCACATACTCCAACATAACCTCACCATGCAAACACGCTGTAGTAACTCACGGATTTGGATTTATTGAACGGATTATCGTCGAAATTATTTGCGCATCGATTCGACGCAAACTTCTCAAGAGAGACGTGGGTAATTTAAACTTTACGAATTTCTTTTCCGAACGAAAATGAAGTATTTTACTGCGCCACCTATCGATCATTATTGGAACTACTCGATAAAAACTCATCAATTTTTTGCTAGTGCCATTTAAAATGTGTTAGATTACTTTTTTGCGCGTGTAATTTATTGTCGTCGCAGGAAAAACGATTCCGGACCGGCGAAAAATAGAAAACTTTCGATAACTCTTTTCGTCTCTCGACGCGCGTTTTTGTGTACATTTTACGCGAGCGGCTTAGATTAAATTTCCTTTACGTAAAGTTTTCCAATTAATCTCGCGCCTTTCCAACGCCGAGACTTTTTGCGCAGACATTCGGCCTTCATTTTTTTTACTATCTTGTTACTTGTTACGCTTCGCAATCCGAGCATCTGATCAAGAAGATTATGCCATAATCTTCAACGCTGGGGTTCGTAAAGCGAGTGTTTTGTGTTTTCTACGTGATTAATCGTTGTTTCTGTACGTGACACCGTGACATGGAGATAGTGTGCATTTGCGCGTGTTTTTTGTTTCTCGCAAGGGATATTACAGTGCACGATGCACCCTCTAGGCGTTTACATAAGTCCGAGTGGTCGGGCGTGGTCGTGCATGAGCTAGCAATGTACTGTAGGTACTTTGGGTTGCCTAATCTCGGTGGAAAATTGCAGCGCGGTACAATGGCGTCGAAATACGTGCAAAATTGCACGAAATGAAAGGAAATTGTTGCCTGGCGTGCAGTAACAAACATACTATTAAAGCGCTTAGTGTTTTAATATAATCACAACCTTTTCTCAGAATTGTAGAGTAATTCATAGCGTCTTTTTTTTTCTCTTTATAGAAAAGTCTGTAAACTAGTGAGTTTTCGAAAAGATTTCCATCTTAATAAAATAAAGAATTTACTTCTTCTTTTGGAGTATCCTTTCAAAGTGTCCTTTCTCGTAAATTCTCACTATAACCTCACATTTCGCACGGGGCCACACAATTTCTTCTTTGTGCGCGCTCTATTTACCGGCCGAAAGTTTTCCACTTAGCTGGTCGCAGCGTGTCGCTCAAAGACTCCAAGAAGACTAAGGGAAAGGAAAAACTATGTTCGTAAGCGGACAGGACACATCTTTCGCACTTAGAAAGGTGTCTCGTTCCGGGGCGCAACCAAGTTTTAACGCAAATTGTAAAGCGAGACTAGGCAAAACAAAAAAACAAGGAAGGCTTTATGTTTGCTCATAAAAAAACAGATAGGTATATATTACTTACACCGAAAGTAAGAGATTACGAAATGATGAAAAGAAAAAGTGATAACTGTGTTTTATTTTATTTTTAAATTTTTGTAAAGTCAAATGCTTTTTTTAGAATTTATACTTCACTGCCTAAGCAATAAATTACAAATTTTCTTCCATGCTTAAAACAATCCATTTAACTCTAAAAATAAATGTAAATACATAATCGAACCACTTTAGTCGCGTTTTACGTTTTATCTCCTCGGTTAAAAATTGATTCACTTTGGATGATTTATGATCCAATCCGAAAAATTAATTTAAAGCCTTCGCTGTCGAGAAAAGGGATTGGGTGGAATATGTACGGTAACGTTTTGATTCCCAAATTGCATGTCGCGTGCGCAATGATGAAGTGTCTGCCATGACATCCTGGCCAATGATGGCAATATGCCATGTCGTCTTCGCGTGCAATTTCGGTATAACCTCCTTGTTCGAGGAGGACTAGCGCTAGTTTTCTCTTTGCCTCGTTTTCGCCGGCAGCGCAGCGTTTTGCGCCGAGTTACTCTATTACTGCAGATATGGAAAATTGAATTCCCATTCCAGTGCGCTTCGGATCGATGCTGGTACGAGTTGTGCCAATACCAAAACGCAGCAGAGGTAAAGTAAAACAAGAGCATGAGTACGAGTAGAGTGGAAAGAGTTTTGGCTATGTCTGTGGCTGGTGTGTAGAATATATATTTAGAAAGAGGACAAAAGAAAACTGCCAAATTCACTCTTCTTTACCAGGACTTTTCAAGTACTTGCTGTGTATGTTCCGAAGGGTAATAGATAACCTTGATAATAGTCTCTCACTTGAAGTATTTTGATTGTAAATTTTGTCTGTTATTTTTTCTCTTTGCATTTTTAAATAATTGTTTACTTCTTGCTACAAGATTATTTAATTTCAAAAGGTGTTTACGCGCGTCTCAGGTCTCTCATTGGAATAATATTCGCATCTTGCTGAATGAGTCGTCAAATTGCAGGACTAATGCGAATAATGAGAATAACGAGCGTCTTCAAAGTGTCGGCGTGTTTTCATTTTCCTGTTTAATAAGCCCTTCTTCCTCCCCAAGGTGAAGCGCAATTTATTCGTCACAAACAACTTCAATTTTTATCCAAATTAATGTGCGTCATTCGGTGAAATGCACAAAATTTAAAATTTATTTATTAAAAATAAAAACTACTTGCCAAAGCAACGATAAAAACTTAATTGTACACCGAGGAGAAATTCAAGAATAGGACACACATATAGACGGACTGTTCGATGTTCGTCCTGCGGATGAGTGGGACGACATAAAGCGCAAACATTGCCGGTATGTGGACGCGGTGTGCTCGAGGGCGAAAGAAAATGATAAAAAGCAGCAAACAAAATGCGGCCGAAGAGACGACCGATGTTGCGCGCCAAGGGAGCACTTTGTGGCAGGAGCTGCAGGAGCACCAGGAACGTCCGCGTTTATTTAGGTAATTTTCCCAACTGCTGCCAGGACAAACCGACGCAAACCAGGCAAATCCACAAAAACACAAAAAGGGGCAGAAAACAAACTGACGTCATACTAAAACTTCGACTTTTCTATCCGCTATATTAAAATAATTTCCAAGCATGGCGTAACGCACTGTTTTTGTACGTTCTTATGCGATATAATTACACAATTATGATAATATTGTGCTGTTAACGTCAATATTGTATAGTCTAATAATAGGAGGAGCGCAACTTGGCTCTTCGTCGTGGAAGTTTAATTAAATCGGAGGCTTTTCTCGCTCGGCGCGCCGCCAGAGAAAATGGGAAGCCGGTCCTCGCAGGACGACACAATGGCACGCAACAACGAAAATATAATTACCAGCAGCAAAGGCTGCTGCGCCTGTCAAGGACGACAATGTGAAAAACGCGAAACAGATGAACTAACCCAACGAAACAAATTGCAAATTACATTAGGATCTAATAGGTACGGACTGTACACACAACCTCTGGCTAAAAATATGTACATAATTTAAAAGTGGCATTAAAAAAATATTATCCAGGATTAAAATTATTAAAATTCATTTTCTCTGTCTAGACAGAAAAAAATAACTAAAATGTTATTTTAACTAAAAATGTTACAACAAATTGTTTGTTGTTAGCAATGTTATATCATCAACACTGCATGAATTAACAAAATCATCAAAGTTCAGCAAATTGCTGAATTCATTGATTAATTATTTTATATTTCCAGTTTCAAATTAAATAAAATAAAAGTTAAAATGAAATAAACCAATCCATTGTTTCAATTTACGAAATTGAAATAGACAATCGTGGTATTAATGAAAACGAAAATAAATAAATCCATTGAAATGATATTTCAATAATTGCGTGTTAATGGTCACCATAGCATGGAAAAACAATGTTTACAATTGAAATACAACTAACTTTTGCACCAAAAATGTGCAACATTTCCTGTCGAAATCAATAAGTCCTTGACAGCACAAAATTCGCATCCAGGTCATCCGTGGAGCGTATAAAATTAATATCGGACGCGTTCGAAATTAACTACGCATTGCCTCATTTCCATTGATCATATTTTTATTCATTGTGAACGAATAACGCTTGTTCAACTCACTGAGCTTGCCCATCGTTATAATTTACAAACGTTTATTAAGTAAATATAATTCTATACTCGTATTTTGTTCGTGTTCAGTGCGTTCAATTTCAGATCCATGTTATTGCATGCAAACAGTGTTCGTATTTGTTGAGTTAACATCATATTCTGAGAGCACTAGCATTAAGAAGCTGACATGTATTTTGTGTTCTAATATTTGGCGAGATGTGAATTGTGCGTGTAAAGTGCCTAACGCTAGAATGCATAAAATGCAAATACTGCTTGACGTCGAGAATGGCGCGATATTTTTCAAGCACTTTGCACACATTTCACGAATTTCCACTGAAAATATTTTTTTACAACACACAACAACGTCTAGTTTCCCAAGGGTTTATACTTGAGGTAGGTATGTTTAGATTTGAAATGCATTTTAACAAAACATTTTCCATGTGAATATTTATATTTGTATTTGACATAACCTAGTTTTATGTATTTATGTATGCATTTATGCCAACAGCTGTCATTTGTCGTACTATTTCAATCATGTTCTTTGATGAATGATTTTTTCATGATCACGTTTGTACCGCGAGAGTAAAGTGCGCTCAAGCGCGAAAAAGAATGATTTGCTTTTCCGGTTTTCCGCTCTTCACTGATTTATTCTGCTTGGAGTCACAGTGCTTACTGCAACTCGGTGAAGAGATGAAAAGAAGCATGGTGTAGGAAACGATTGAAAGCATCAAACAGAAACGTTTGACTGCATGGAAACCCGTCCGCAAATCAATAAACAAAATGTGTGGTTGAGTTGACTATAAATATTTAGAAATAATTTCGCTGTTTTTGCTTGTTATTCCGGTTTGCGGCTATAATTGGAGTTTTGAATAACAGTAAAATTCATAAAAACAAGTTATGCATTACATTTTCGAAAAGAAGTGGATTTATGTCGTAAAATTTAACTATAAATAAACTTCTTAAAATTTGACGACTTTCATCGTTTAATACCTCACATAAAATTTCTTGAAAATATTAAGATCATGATACAACCCTGATGTTTCCATGCCATTTCACCACCCCCAACATTATTCACTATTTATTTGGCCCACGACGAAGAAAGCCACAACTATTGTATTCGCGCTCGGTGCGAGATGCGGCTACAATGTGAATTTCCATTCGCCGCCTCCGTCCGCGGGGTACTTTCACCCCGACCGCGATATATTTCATCCGGCGCTTTTATGCACAGCGCACGCACCGCAAAATCATAACTCATTTTGAGCACTCAGTGCGATAGGAAAATTGAGTTATCGCACTTTCATTTCGCTTTTAATGTTTTCGCACACATGTTAAACATTGGCCACACTTTAACCGACATAAAATAAAGCCAGAGATACTAAATATAATATATACCTGCATTGCTGAAACACGTTCACGCACAGCTTGGATGAAGTCATCGTGACCGGCGATGAGGCTTGTAACGACGGAGAATTGATGCCATTTGTAGCGTTCTAAGATGCTCAACATGGCTGCGGTTTGATGTTCTAAAGATGGCGCTAGTTGCAGTTGCAGTGAAGATTGAGATGCGCGTCTTTCCAAACCGGAATTATCAGCGTTCCACGCTATCACCGGTATGCCTAGGTAACCTGCCAATTGCAGGAAGTACTGAGCAGATGCAGTGCTGCGTCCGTATTGTTCGTAGTTCATCAGGTACAAGATGGCGGACACGTTGAAGGATAGAAACTCTTGGCAGAGCGATTTTAGAATTGCTGAAACAATAAAAGTACAATATTAACATTGGAAATTTAAACCAAGTCGAGTTAATAAAACTGATTTAGATCGTAAAACTTTTCGAATATACTCGGAAAAACTTTTACTCCAACCTAACCTGAAAAGCTTTCGTAAATGTAAGAATAAAACATCCTTCCGGGAGTACTAGAACAGATCCTCGCTTCAACCACCCAAGGGAATCGAGGAAAATGTGGTGATGTCGCATATGCGGTACGCAAATTGCGAATGTATCGAAGCCGACAATTTCGCCAAAAGTAGTGCATGAGAGAACAAAGATGTGCTCGCCGGAGGCAGCAGCTTGAACAAAGAGAAACACCAATGACGTCGGCGACTCTGCCTTGTCTCTAGACGCTTTCCTTTTTCTTTCTGGGGACCAGCACCGGGATCAAATGCAAATTAGGCTCAGGGTTCGCATTTCGTACACGGCGACGCATCAGCACGATCAGCAGAAGTAAAGGTAGACACCTTAGACACCAATAGGTTAGAAAAGGGACGTTCGGCTGGTTTGGCATTTAGATTTCGAGGGCTTACTCAAAGTCGGGAACATGTTTCCGACGTGTGGGGATATTACATCGGCTTTTGGTGCTTTTGATCGTCTTCAAAGTGTCGATATCAATCAGGTTATAATCAACATGTTATTGGATTATGAACGCAAAACATATTCTCAGCGAAATTTGTTACCTAACATATGAAAGATTCATATTGAAACATTTTTTTCATTAGTCCCAAGTGTACACGAACACAAATTACCCTCGATTACCGGTCGTCGATGGTGCAATATGAAAATATGGAAAATTGCAAATTTCCGGGATTCGCAATTGCCTCTGATGATCCAATTTCCCGTTTGGTTAGAAGTTATCGTTAGTATTTCCTTTAATATTAACCAAACCAAATATTCTTTAACATTTCTAACCACAAAACATCAACTTTTACACCCTGGAAGAAAATTCTAACCTCACTTTTTTATGTATTTTACGTAAATACTAAAAAAGATTCAAATAAAAAATAGGTGAATTTACCTATATGATAAAAAGCGAAGATCTAAAATGTTGAAATAAAGATACCTGCAGGATGTGTGCGGTTGAACATGAGTCGACAGGAGGGCGCAATAGTGCAAGAAAATTATAACGTGAATAAAAGTTTTACGAGCCATAAAGACAACTCTCCATGATGTGAGCACTATGTATCCGTTCCACCTAGTTGTCGTAGTTTATTCAGCAGACATTTTTATCTACGAGTACTCTATCCACCAGTCATCTACTCTGACCTTCATATAAAAATATTTATAGTCAATTTACTTATAATACAGGTTTTTACTAAGGTTGCACGTGGATAGAAACCTTTGAAACCCTTATAAGTTTACAATAACAAACATTTGTAAACAAATACCAGTAAAGTCATAGGGTACGATTATTACCGGTATATCGGTATTTTCATTCAAACATTATCGGAGGACACCGTATCTGCCTCAAAATACCAGTTTACCTAAATACCGGTGATACCGGTATTGAATTAAAAATTCATAGGCCTAGTACAAATATTAATAAACATTAGTGGTCAAATACCGGTATTTTTCCACCACAAAATTTATACCGGTATTTTATTTGCAGTTTCGTATTTTAAATGTGAAAAAGGTAGAAAAGCTTGTAAGCTTGAAAAGTTGTAAAAAGCTTAATAACTCCTCAAATAGAGATAACTAAATACTGATAATAAAATAAAAACTACGTCGCGTCATCAGAATTTAAACAAATAAAATATAAAATCAGCTTTGAATAACGATCGTTAAACGCAGAGTAATTCAACAAAAACGTCCCGTGTCACACATATTCCACCCCCCATAGATAGTTAAATTACCCTCGACTGGATAGCAAAGTTTAATTTTACTTCCGAGCCGTCAAAGCGATTTTATTGCACCGCAGAGAATAGCACCCGGAATAATCCAACATATTCCCTCTTTTAACCTGACATAAAACTGCGCCAAGTCAATAAATTCATTTCTAAAATAAACACAACTAAATTGTTAAATCAAATTCCCGCAAATATTAGTTTAATATTAATTTTAATCACGAGATGTTTGCGAATAGTTTCGAAATCGATCCGTACCTCCGCGTTAATTCACCAGCGTACTAATCCTGTAATTAAATTTAGATTGCAACACGAGCTAAGGCGTCGCAGAACACGATACATAACAAGCCCTATCCGTAACGTCTTGAAGACGCACACCTGCTGCGCGTGCATATTCACAACATTCCCATCACTCCTCCCGGCAATAATCAATCAATGCCACGCGAAATTAGATAACGCGTGTTTAATTAGCCGTCACATTGCGAAACCTAAACATGCGACTATTTATCATCAACAAATCTACATGAATATGAAAATACGTAAATATTATTGTTATGTTGGTTGCATACATTGTTCTATTGTACCTATTTACTTTTGGTCAGAGAAATTTTTATCAATTTTTAAAATCAGCTAAAATAGCGATAGACGGGAGATACATATTGATCCGGTCTGAGTTGATTGATTAATCGGCTTGCGTTGTGCCGTCATCACTCACTTAACCTCAAACAACGTCTATCCGCTTGGACGTGGGCGGACATGAAGCGATTCATCACCGAACTTCATTTATTCACTGTGTTTACCGAACTATCAGTAAACTGACGTTGAATTCGGAGTATTTGCAAAATAAAGTATTTATTATTTTAATGATTTGAATTTTATACTGTTTTACTGCCTAGGGCGTAAAATGATGTTTTTTATGATTTTGCTTCAAAACATGTCGAAAAGATACAAATAAATGTATACAAATTGGACAACATTAGTATACATCACATCAACCCTTATATTCCCATAAGTAGGTCCTAGACATGAAAATATCAAAAAGTCAAGAAACTCGCAGAAACATCACGCACATAACTCAAATCTAAACATCAGGAAAACTACGTGTAGAAGAAAGACGCCGAGTCAAGAAGACAAAAAACAAACTTGACAACGCTCGTGTTTCGAAAGCTCGCAAAGCCGCGAGAGGTTGTTAGGCGTTGTTAGACGTTACGGAAAAATATGTCCCCGACGTGCGGCATCGATGCGAGATAAATACAATACAAAGCCACCGTGAAACGCGCCATAAACTTCTGAAAACTATCTCGGAATAGTATAATGTTTTGAAACATAAAGAAAATTATATATTTTTCTATATTTTTATTTTTTGTCTGAAGTAAACTTAACTTTAAGAAAACGTAATTAAAATTGGTACTTTTAACGGAATTACTTTTGTGCTCGATGGAGGCTTTTGTTTGCTGTGTTATTGTTGAAAATCATAACAGTAATAATAATAATTCGCCAGCTCACGGCGAAAACTTATGGATCGGGCGCGGCGCCAAAATTGCCCGCCGGGCTGTTGCGAAGGATAACTAAGGATAACGGCTCTTTGCTATCCTTTTAGACTCGCACGTGCGTGCTGTACAAAGGCACAACTCGCCATAAATCTGTTTAAATGTGTTTCAGAAACAACACAAGCGTTTATTGTTAGTTTAATTATTCATGTGACTTGTTTTTAATATAAGAAAAAAATGAATATATGAAAAGCAGTTTTGTGTTGTAGGACAAAGTGCTTTATTTTTGTGTATTCGTTGATGTCTTAACAAGGTTTTGTATTTTTCCTTTATTTGAAATTCTGAGCGCATAATATTTGAATTTCAATCTGTCTCATACATTCTTTGATGAAATTTCCTTTAGTTTTGCAACCCTTCCGCGTCTTTTTGCGTTTGTATTTTCATTTATTCGACAACAATCTTCCCTGACCTGCATAAAAACACAATACAGATCTTTCTCGTGCTTATTTGCACTGAAACTTTTCAGATCTTCAATTTTTAAAATTAATTAATTCAGTGGGTAGAAGTTTGCAGTGAAATAATTACTCATCATTAAAAGTGTAGAACTCGTTTTCGTAATGTTGCTCGCTTCAAGGCTGCAACTTAAATAAAAGTTCTAGAGCACACATTCTGCAGTGGAAGTTCATATTTCGAATTTATGCATTCACCAGTGCTTTATGCTGTATTTCGTCAGAGGGAAGCTTATTCCTGCTCCGCGGCAAACTTCCGGGTTTGCAGTTTTCATAAATCAAGCGCTTGGTTTGTTGATAATAAAATTATGCCTGAAGCGTTATAATTTTCAAAATTTCAATTAAAATTTGATTATTTTGAAAAAAGCAATGTTTAAATTGCGGTAAAAGTACCAAACTCAAATTTACAAATAAAAAATTTGATTTTAATTTTGATTCATGCTTAATAACCATACTTATTGTTTATTTGCCAAGACCAAACATTTTGTTTTATTTTTACCATAAACCGACAATCACAGGAGAAATTAGAATCAAATGAGCAACACAAAAATTAAACACCGATTGCGTACAACGGCAGGTACGGTACTAAAAACGAGAAAAAACGCGGCGCTGGCAGAAAAAAAACGAAATACCAAAACAAATATCGCTTGGAGCTATATGCTCGTTACACGAGAAAAACGTGGAATAAATTGGCAGAACACTGAGCAGTCCCTCGATGAAGAACTGCCGCTGCTGACGTTTTAAAATGCAAGCGTTGGAAATGTTCTTTAATTGAGTTTAATTACTCCAAACACATAGTAAACAATAAAAATGAGCGAAAGTAAAAAAAATGTGCTTTTTAATTGTATTTTTCGCATTTAGAAATTAACTGTCTTTAAAATTATTTTCCAACAGATTTACCACTGTAATTTAACACTTATATGTCTAAATTACTAAATAATGATAATCTGCACGATTTACGCCTTGCAAATCATTCACGCTGACCGAAAAACACAAAGAATTAGAAGAATTGAATAGTGAAAGCAGCTGGTCAAAATCAGCATGCAAATTTGATGCAAATTACTAATTGGAAGAGGCACTGGCATCGCGGTGCGAATTATTGCGTTAGAACGGGCCAGGATGGGTCAGGACACATGCATTTACATTTCAAAAGAACCTTAACACCTGCCCGGAACAAATTACAACGCCAAAAACACAAAAATGTAAATACTCAAACAATATAAAAAAATAAAACTCTGCAAAGTTTTCCCTTAGCGCGCATCCTGTGTTGAATACTTAAAATTTCACATTTTAATTACGATGAAACTTTTTTGATATAAATTATTTCCTCTAATGCTTGCTTACAAACCTCAAACAACTTCATCACCTCATTTTCCTTTCTTGCGCGCTTCCTCAAACATTTTTGCTTGTGTTTTCACAGCGCCGCCGTAAATCTTCATCTTGAATGTCGTTTTGTTGGTTGGTGTTGTGGCGCGCAGGTGGCATGTACCACCGGTTGGAAGCTGTCTCAAAAGGGGTGGAATTATGCGGGTAATTTTCGCATTGCTCTGTTCTCTTTTACTTTTGATTTCACATCATCTTTCAGGTCTTTTAAAAATTTTGAGTTTGTTGAGTGAGCTTTTCTTTTGTTTTCCACTTAAGAAGTGTTTGTTTTAATATTATGTTCAGTAAAAATAAAAGATAAAAGATAATTAATTAATATTGTATCTAAGCACACCATTTTAATTTAATTTTTAATTTTAAAAATTACATTTTTCAGAATAATTAACTAGTATTATGAATTAAAGTGGTATCGGAATTTTTACGTTCAATTTACTTAATTTCCGGAATGTGTACATATTTGTTTTCCGGCATTTGTTAATCCAATTTTGACTAGTGCTAGCGCCAATGCAATGTTTGCTCTGTTTTGGCACGTTTTGATGAGTAATTTTTGCACATGGCATTTCACGCACACCTCAATAAACTGCAACATATCCCACCTCTCGAACATCCATCCAACAATCTGTATATTGCCTTTGTCGGGCTATAAATAAACATTCAGAATTCAGGCGTGGCACAAACGCCTGGATTTAAAACACGGGAATGCCGCATCACGCATCCTGTGATGCATTATTATCCCCATATAGGTTAGGCTACAGGGTTTTTGTGCCGAACGCAGTGGGGCGGTGAATTTCGGATGCAGGCAAACATCGGAATTGCACGCATGCCAAAAAATGGATAAATGCGCAAACAAAAAAGGTAAATATATAGTGCGGGATGACTGCGAGTTCAGCATCAAGATTTTTTGCGTGCTGAGCTTTGTTTGATTTTATTTGTTTCATTCTTGTGTATGTGTGTGTGTGTGTTTTGTGTTGTTTCCGTTGTTTGCCTGCACACTTGGCATATTTTCCGGGTTTATTCTATCTTATTTTTTCGTTTTTGCATTGCCACTCACATATTATACCTATGGCTACAGAAGAGTATGTTTGTTTGGGTTATTGGATTTTTTATTTTTTCTGGTATAAATTTTATTTCGTTTAAAATATCAAACAAATAAAATGTGTGAATCTTACATTTTATTGTGTGATTTTGTATGCTTAAAATATACTTTTTGATAAAAATATGCTGATGCCATGGAAAAATACAACATATTTTGCCCAGTTAACTTTGCATAATGGACAAAAATTGTTTCACTTTGGCGGCGCTTTTGAAGGAACTTTTGGTGTTGTATTGCAACATCGTAAAGAACACTTCATGCACTATATAAATATGAAAAAAAACAATGTAACTAGCTTAAACTATTCCTGAGAAAAGAGTTTTTGATATTTTAAAAGCTGTTTAAATTTGAAAAATCATGTGCTATTTGAATATAAAAAGGACATACGTCTAATCAATTCTTTTATAGAGAATAGTCCGTAAATTAAGACGCTGCGATCAAATCCTATTTATCTCTTTTAGTTTACGAGATATTCGCGATTGAAAAAAATGGGCAAAAATTGAAATCTTTCAATCTTTCATAATCAGCAATTTGTTGGTTGCTATCTCATGAAGTTTCAAAGATAATAATTATTGAAAATCCTCGAATTAAATTATCAAGCACCCCCCCCCCTTGGCAATTTTTTCTTAAGAATTAAAATTTCATCTCTCAGATTTCCGTTTTAACTATTCTATCTTACAGAGAATAGTCCGTAGATTAAGACGCTGCGATCAAATCCTATTTATCTCTTTTAGTTTACGAGCTATTCGCGATTGAAGAAAATGGGCAAAAATTGAAAAATGTCACTTTTTAGCACTTTTAGTCATGTTTTTTAACCTTTTACTATTGGAAATATTATTATTTTATATAAAATTTATATCTGATAGAGAATTTTCCAATCTTTCATAATCAGCAATTCGTGAGTTGCTATCTCATTTAGTTTCAAAGATAATAATTTATGAAAATCCTCGAAATAAATTATCAAGCACCCCCCCCCCTTGGCAATTTTTTTTAAGAATTATAAATTTTATCTCTTAGATTTCTAATTTAACTAGCTTATTTTATAGACCATTGTCCGTAGATTAAGACGCTGAGATTCGTTTCTTTCTATCACTTTTAGTTTACGAGATATTCGCAATTGTAAAAAAATAATTGTTGTTTGTAAAGTAGGTTTACGATCGAGATGTTTACGTGATAACGTCTTATTGGTGATATAAGTTTTTGTGAAGTAAGGAATTAATGAAGATAACAATTTTTTCAAATTTTAAATTACATCTATCGTTTTATTCACACTTTTGATGATAAATTTCGGGTGTAAAATGACAAGGCAGCGCTCGAGATGAGACGGGAGATCGGTCCGTCTCTCTCTCGTTATACCTGCGATCGGCCTCGTGAGGTTTTGGTGTGACACAAGTTTCTGAACATGTCACCCGACTAAAACGATTTTAAAGATGTTATCACGTCAAAAAAAACACTTGTGCAGTTCACACGCGGTAGAAATGAAACGTTTAGCCACGAGGTGCTTAAGCTATTTTTACGCTTCCACTCTAGTTCCTCGATGCGGTTTTTGTATTTCAACTTTTGTATTTAAAATCATCGAAATTTGCTTGCACACTTATACAAACTGTAAGTGAATAATGCTATGCCGCGCGCCGGCCCATATCGTGCCCCTCCGATACGAGCAGCAGCAGCGCCTGTTTTGACGTAAATACTCGTATTTAACGGACGTCGCATGGCATTTCATACGGCCTTGTGCTGCTCCGTAGGCAAATGCGCAGGCGCTTGCACCGTCCCGCGCATAATATTATGTACGGCTTGACCGTCCGTATATAAAGTACCACTTTTTGTGTCTAAAAACCCTGAAAAAAGTGGCGCTTTATAAATGGAAGTAGAAAAACAATATTAATAATAATTAAAGCAATATAAAGTTTCACTAATAAAGGCAAAAAAACTCTGATAAACTTGGACCATAAACAACTTTTTTGTCTCTGTGTGTATTAATTACCTCTAGGCATATTACATTTGTTTATGCAACGTAGTTTCATTATTTACTAATTAATATATTAACAATGACGCATTAGTAAATGATATCAATTCAAAGCAGGGTTTCGGGCAAACTTTCCGAACATTTAAGTATTATTAAACGAATTTAATATTAATATATTACCAAATGGGAACAAACATAATATACACCTATCTTCTAGTTCAGGTAATGTTATTAATTAGCTGTGTTGTATTATTCATTCAGCGCAGTTCATTAGTTTAATGTTGTTTCACTCCCTTTGAGATTAGAGCACCGAGTTGTGTAAAGTACGGCGATCGATTTTGTTAACTGGAAATTATCGAGGTGCCTCACTGCATGCCCTGATTATTTAGCATGTATCATTAATTGTTTAATCAGAACATTTATACCAAATAAACAATATTAATATGAATAATATTAAATTTCCGATGAGAAGTTGATCGAAAACTAGCTGATATTACGTTGTGATAAAATGTTGAAATATAATGCGTAATATTTTATGAAAATGCAAAAATAAAATGTTTGATTATTTCTTATTTGGCCGTATTCCCGGCTACACTCCACCTGTGAGTCTGTAAAATCCATTTCCATTTCCGTTCGATGCAGTGATACAAGCGAAACGCGATTACACGCCGCAGCAAGCAAACAACAGACCAACATTATAAATAGGCTGTTAGCCTCGCGTCCAAGCCGAGCGCGAACGCGAAAAGCAGATAACAGATAAACGTATGAATATTAATATCTACCGAGGCATCGGGCGGACTTGCGTCGTTTCGTTTAATTTCGGTACGCCAACTTTTGCGCGGCCCCTGCAGGGCCCCAAATGGAATTATCACACTCACGCAACAAACAACCCCGCAACAAATAAACAAGAATCTAAACAAAAAGTTGACCACAAAAATTACGGCTGATTAAATAAATAAATTTAGTTATATACAGCGGGAATTTTAATTTTATGATCAATATACGAATAAATGAGTGGAGTGACCAAAAGCAGTAATTAGGGTTTACTGCATTAAATAGGTATCGACCTTGAATGTGGATGATGTGAGAGAATCCGCATGAATACCCGATAATCATGATTTAAAACTCACGCAATGAATGCAAATAGGTCAACCGAAACCGCCCTTAAATTTCAGCACATCAAATGCATGATTGTAATTCGAATTATTCACAATAAAAGTCAATTTAAAACGTGAATAATTTTTGTCTCAGTGGACCCACATCGAATTTTTTCACACCAAATTGAATTAAATCGTTTGTAGTTTTTTTTTTGTGAAAAAAATAATAAGCTGACTTTATTATCTGATAACATTGTGATTTATGCTTCCGCCTTATATCAAGAAACCATCCATCACTTTTTTTTAGACTGAGCATAAATCAAGCATCATAATAATTGAAAATACATCATAAATAAAAACAGAGGATGTGAATTAATAAATCTTCATGTAAACAATGAAATACGCTTCAAAAATCGTAAAAATTGTTAAAGGCGTTTTATAGTTTTCCTTTTTGCGCAGTTTTCTGTTTTATATTGCACCATTTTCCCTTTTGTTTACGATGTCAAATACGACGCTAAGGGTCAGGAAGGGGTTGATACAAGATGGCAAATAAAATAAAACGACTTATCGAAGCGAAGGTCAAATTGTACAAATAAAACTATCATAAAAAGGAGTAACTAGATCATAAATGAAATAAATTAATATAAAAGGGACCCTGGAAAACTTTTCTTGGATTAGAATGAGGATCATACTTTTAATTATCAACAAATTACTCAAGAATTAATTTTTTTCTACTCAAGAACAATTCAAAAATATTATTTCGTTTCCGAACCTCGATTGTATATTTCCGCGAAAACAAATTTTTGACTTATAATGGTAGTGTTGAAAACTCTCAAGTAACTATTCTTTGCGCAAGTGGAAACTAGATTTTTTGTGACTATTTTTCGACTGCTATCAGTGTACCCTTTCAAGCCGGACTATTCCGAGCATTTGTCGTCGTTTGTCGCCATCCGTCTCGCTCAGAGAGCACGCGAACACACTGCAAACTTTCACATTTTTTCATTCTCCCTAGTTTTTTTAGCCTTGGCTCCGCAGAACGCGAGATTTACGCAAACGGTGTCATAAAATGCACCAAATTGGGATCTAATATCACGCCGGCGAATGATAAATTGCACAAAATTTCAGTTTTCAACAATATTCCTACATGCAAAGTGAAATACTATAAAGAAAACTTTTCCTGCTCGTATACTTTTGCTGTATTTTTTTTTCTTACTTTTTACTTTCAATTGCGAAACTTGGCGGCGAAAAAAACTTTAGTTTGGCAAGTAAAGAAAAACTGATGCAGTTGAACGTCATATTCTAGTTGGAAACTTTATCGCACGAATTTACAACCTCTTCGATCGGTATTGGCTGAGGAAGAGGCGTCGCGAGTGCCGAAACTGAGTTGATAGATAAACTAGTTACAAAAGTATGCAGAGTGCACGTAGTCAGCGACAAATTGAGTGGAAACATAAAAGTTAATGAAAAGGAAACAACAAACAAGTTTAAGGTAGCGAAAACTTTTTGAAGCTTTATAAAATTAGTAGGGGAAAAAATTGTCTGTGTCTTACCCGTCTAATCATGCAGGGAAAGTTATTCAGCCGGATAAATATCTATTCTGCACACTGATACTGCACACACTATACTGCACACTTTTTTGCGGGGTCAAGCGACGTGTTAGCGTGCTGACGCTGTAGTTTGTTTGGTGTTACCATAGCAACGCGTCGTTGCTAGGGGCAACGTGCGAGCACACTATTATTTCCATCCCATTCTTACCACCGTAGAATATATTTCCCCCTTTATATTTTACATTCTCAAGGTTATTAATAGAACATCTCACGAAATTATATTCAAAAACATAAAATCAACGTTTTTGTTATATTACTGGAGCCTTTTTGTGAGGTCAGGCGCACGAGTTTGTTTGAGTTTACCATAGTAACGAACCGTTCCCACAGGCAACTGCAGGTACCTTCCTACCTCTATCTTATTCATACTAAGCTAAAAATGTATTTCGATCTTTATATTTTACATTCTCAAGATTATGCATAAAACATACCACAAAATTTAACTACCAAAAATATAAAATAACCTTTGTTGCTAAATATATCCTCATTATTGTGTTTTATGAATACATTTATTAGAATTTTATGATTTCAGGATTATGAAAGATTGCACTCGACTGGATTCACCTGTAAAAAGGAAAACACGGTCGTTAATAAATGCGAATCCATTTCCATTGGCGCTTATTGCACACGGCTCAGTTCAGCTCGGCTTGCTTCGCAGTTATTTCCCGACGCGCGGCGCAAAACGGTGATTGAATAAATTAAACGCATTACACGCGTTTCCGGCTCGTATTCCATTTCCACTCGACATTCAGCATTCGACATTTCAACAATCTTCGCCGCGCATATATTTCCCGCAATCATTTAAATATTTAATTCATTAATTATATCTGAACGCAGCGACGTATCTTATCAGTGAATTACGCGTAAGTAGGTACTATGTAAATATCTAACTTTTGCAGTAGTTTTTAGTAAAATTTTAATTAAAATTTACTTTCATGTTCAAGAGCTAATATGCGTCGATTCCGTCAATAATATTCGCAATTTTATTTTAAAGAAATGAAAAATGCGAATATTGCACTTTAGCGTCATCTCGTATTGAATCATTCAACTATAACTATGATTGAATCTCTTCCAATTTTCATCTCTTATTTAACATCCTTCAAAACACAATTTATAATATTTTAATAGTTATTCTGTTACTCTAAGTGTAAACAAATCCAAAAAATCATTGATCATCAAAATCTCTCCAGTCGTTCTTGAGTTATAAGTGATGTAACTAACCAGATTTTATATAGATAGATTTTCAATGGTTATGTCTCTGTATATTTTCCCTGGTTTCATTATGATTGTAACAAATGTGGTCGGGAACATATTCATGTGCATACATTAAAAATCGGCTTTCGGCTTTCGCCAGCGGAATATTTATTGCTTGAGTGAGGGTGATGGTGATGGTACGACAGGAATGAGTTTCGAGTTTCACATTTCACGCACGCGGCACGCAAGCCACACATGCATAAATATGCTGAGGCAGTGAATGTAAAAGAGGAACAGAAAACGTAACGTTCATCGATTTGCCACAAACGCGTATTGGCAGATGAAACACGAAAAAATGAATATGTACGATACTTACATACACGACTAAAATCGAGGCCTCAGAAGACCAGAGTAATAGCATTTGCCGCTTACTTTTACACACTTATGCGTAAAGTACTTACATAAAAGATACTTTTATTGTTTACTTATAGAATATATTAATGGGGTATAAAATTTGGGTACAAATATAGCGCGGAAAGGGTATTATTATTCATGTGAGGTGAATTAAGATCAATTACTACCATTAGAAACAATAAAAATAAGTTTTAGGCATTAGTGTGTAAAATTAAGGCTTTAAAAATAAAAAATAAAAATAAAAACGGAAAATTTACCTTTTCATGTTGTAATTCATCATAGAAACTCAAAAACACTACTCACAAATGATTAAAATGTCTCTGACACGAAAAAATGAAGAATTAATTAAGTTTAAAGAATAAAATAAGCTAAATGAATATAAAAATTGTGTGAAATATTTAAAACGAACACTAAGCAGTTATCAACCGAACCGAACGCGTCGCGAACAAAACTGCAACTAAACCGAACCACAACGTGAAGAAACGTTTGGAGAATTGCGATAAAAATGTGATAAAGATAAGATTGGAATTTACACTTGATTTACCTTCCACAATGTGAACTTGAATAACAAAACGCGTGAATATTGATGTTTATAAACACGAATAAAAATACAATTTTATTATTTTATGAACATCACTACAATTACATAGTTTCTATTGCAATAAATAAATAACTAGTTGCTCTTAATATTTTCTAATCTAATTTTCATGCGATTCTAAATATAAAATCTAAATTTCCAAAAATAAATATTATCCAACGAAAAATATACAAATTTATTATGCACCCCTGAAGAGCGGCAACCCACCGAGCGCAACTGAATAAATAAAATCTGCATAAAAAAGGAAAATAAAGAGAAAACGAAATAATACATCAAATATTTAGTCAATTTAACATTTATTGTCAAATATGTCCCCATTCCGTGTGATCTTGCCTCCAGAGACTGGAGACTGGAACCCAAATTGATTTCTCAGCATTTCCTCGTAATTTGCCAATTTAATTTTTCACCGCCCGCCGATCGACAAGTGCGCCCTGTTAATTATTCAATATGCAAATGCAAATCGCTCGGCAAACTCGGCTCGAGAGTTTTCCACCTTTCCGCCGTTTCTCTTGTCCACTGTCGAACAGTCCAGGACTAGTTATAATTCATCAGCACGCCCTCTGCCTGGGATCATGTATGTCAACAATCTGAATCTGAGCCTACCAAAGCCGCTCTATACGTCAAGTCGACACGTTCATGAAAATTTCTATTAAGCAACTAAAAATTTTATTATTCTAGGTTATAAACTACTCAAACAAACATGATAATTGAATTATTTACTGAATGTCGGTAATACAGAGCGCGTTTTTATATATAACCTGTTTTTATGACTTAATTCAAAATTAAAACTTTTTCAGCAATGGGAAAAAACGCGAAAGTTTTTTTATTGAAATCGCTGTAACATTGAATTAAGTTCTACTCGTCGCCGGCGCCGCTTTTGAAGGCGCCGAACGGCAAATTGAATTCGACGCCACTTCCTCTTACTTTGTGTCACCGCCACCCTCCTCGGCGTGGCCGTCTGTCTCCATGTCTCATTTCCTTCGGCGTAATTCGACGCGTCCAACGTATCAAACGTCGAAGAACGAAGAACGAAGAACTCATTTTCGTTTTGATCACGCATTCGCTATGTGTATATATATATATATATTGAAAATCATAAAGTGAGTGAAATTTCATTATGAATTCGCTCAAGATTCACAGATTCCAAGATAGTTTAGCGTTTAACGAAAATCTTGACTGCGGGTTTAAACTTTTCGGGGAATGCTTCCTCAAGGAGTCGAGGTGGAGTGTTTTAAAGTGGGTCAGCAGCACCGGGGTAATTTCACAAATTAATTCTCCGCCCGCACAGCGCGACCGAGACTCATTTAAATGATAATTCTGCTCGTACGCTCAACTTCTCTCTCCCTCTCGATATCAATTATATCAGCAAGATTATTATCGTTAGTTTCGGTTCGTCGACGTCTAAGTAAAGGTAAGTTGTGTTTTCTCGCCTGTGTTTCCCCTGTCAAAGTTCACATTCGCGTTGTGTTTTGATATGCGAACAATGTATATTCATTTGCGCACACGGAGTGTGTTGTTACAACTCTCAACAATTCCAACTCTAGTTGTAATCGTTAATCGAATGCAAGTTGCGAACAAGTTGCGATCGTCTTTTGTCTCTACTTCACAGCGAGCATAGAACATCTGTTGTTCGCTTGTTTTACACAACAATCGAGTCGATTTAGCCGCCATAATTGTGCACTACGAGTTGCCTACGTTTATTCAAACAAAATAATTATGCAGCCATTAGAATGTTTTGACAATTTGTTTGGTGTGTTTGTGTGTGGTGAATTTATTTGTGAGCACGTAGACCGCAAATCGGCAAAACAAATCGACGTTGTTGTCTCCGTGCACATTTGGCTGCCTACCAATCGGGCGAAAGTGCTCCGCTCACCGACCATAAACTCTAATTTAATCAATAAAACCGAGCGCAAGTTATATCATACACGAGAACACGCCACGAGGATAATAAATAACAAGCGGCTGGTCGTTCTTTGGTTTACGTCTGGGGTTTTTTCTGAGTTTTATCTCCTTGCGCGCGACAGCTTCATAAACCCCAATGAAAAATATCGCTACTGCAGTTATGACATAACCAAACATTTGCACTACTTGCTACACGTTATTGATAATGGGGTTAACTTCGGAATGAAAAGTGGGTTGTGCAAGGTGCACGCCGCCTCCGGTGAGCAGGAGCATGCGATTATTAAAACGTCTTGCGTGTTCAGAGAAATATTGTTTACGTGCCTGCAGCGGTGCGACTCCACCAACGATTTAATGGAAAATTTCTTGTTTGCTTGGCTTTTGTTTTGTTTCAAGCAGAAATTCATCAACATACAAATCAAAACCAAACCAGTTTATAATGAAAACCATTGTTGATTGTGGCACAATACAACTCTGTGTTGTATTTGTGAGGTTAGATTGCTTAACCTAACCTTAAATTTGATTCTAATTTAATTTTTTACATTTACCTGTGGGACTTGGTGTTAATTCCATTAAGACACTGCGAATACTCGTCGGTTGAAAGTTGTGCTTCTTCAGCCACACCAGCCGGGGCCCTTTGGACCGATGCAGACCAATGAGGGCATTATTGATAGCCTTGGTGTACTCACGCCTGCCAAAGCTGGTATGCGGCAGGATAAGCCCGACGTTCATCTTGTGATCGGCATGTTCAGTGTGATTCCCATGATGCTTCTTGCCAAACGTAGCAGACGTCGGAGTTTGGCGCGGATTGTTGCCGAAAGAACGCAGTGCATCCCCGACAACCACCAGCACCATCACCATTAGCAGGAGGAAGAAAAATCGAGTCGGATGCGACATGCTTACAGCGCATTCCACTAATACCAGCGAGAAGAGGAGAAGTTTCGCTCGGTGTGAAGGAAGGACGTTAACTGAGAACAACGCGACGCATTTTCACACGGACGCGGACGCGCCGAAACTGAAAGTCTCTGCTGCTGCTACCCGTAGTAGACACACGGCGTGAAGTATTTTGGAAAACTGACAAATTGATTTTGCTACCGCCGCTGGTGTTGCTGCTGCTGCTGCCTCCAGGGGAGGCACGTTATACGCACAGCTGACAGCCACGTCGTGCACATGCAGAGGCCGGGCAGCAAACGAGGGGGCCACCGCCCCAGCTGACTGCGGCTGGTGGCGGCAGGCGCGACGAAGATGGGGAAAATCGTTCGGCGTGGTGCTCTCGCATACACGCTGAGCGCACGCGTCGGTCCCGTCGTTACCTAGGCAACACGTGGCCCGCTTGCCGCCGCCGCTGCCGCCAACAGTGCGCGACGCGGTCATAGATATCCTTGTGCCGACGTCGTCAGGTCGGTGATACGCGGATGCTTAGCATCTGGACCCACTACAGATCTTCAAGCAATGCACCAACACCTTGCAAACCAAGGACGAAGGATTATTTCATAAAGCGGCAAACGTGCGGAATGCTTTCAGCTCAAGGAGTCGACGCCGAGTGGTATTTACAGAAAGAGATACAGGTGGTTGCTCCTTTGAACTGGTAACTGCACTTCCACCGTGGGGGGTCTTTGAGTCTCCACGGTAAACATTCAAACATTAGCTAACTCGTAAAAGGCACCTAAATAACGAGTTGAATATATTTCATCCTGAATTGCAATTGGACTTTTAAATGAACAATAGATATCAGTATGCGTTATGCATGGCTGCATTCTCTAACTGTGAACATTCCACATGTATCATTCATAATTGAATCCAATGAAGCAGGAAGAATATTAATTGCCATATGGTCTAATACTGGGCAGTGTCTAAGCGCGTCATTATCGTCATTATAGTGGCCTTCCGCTTGGTTAAATCGACACACTACGACACGATAATACTAAAACATGTCGCCGCCCCGTCGACAATGTCTATATGAGCTTATGGGTTTGTATATGCACTATAAAGGGTGCTGGCAGTGCAGTCGTGAGTGCGGATCATTGCGTTGTAACATAATCGGCACTTTGGACCGATTACAAAGACTTATTGAGTGGTTGTGGAGACTCCGTTTGCACCCTGCCTTTGATATTTAGAGCTTCAAAGTGGTTTATTAAATTTGCTGCGAGTTGAAATTAATTTTGAAACAAACTAACGTCCGTTTTAACTTGTGATGTGTTTGTCAACAGTAGGCAACTAAATATACACATAGTAACCTTTAATTTTGAATTTTAACCATAACCAAAACTGTTGTAACGTGTTTTTATGTTGTGATTTCAATTTGAGGTTTTGTAAGTGTCTTGCTTTTAATTTGAATCTCATATCGTTTGCCCAGCGTACTGATAACGATAATTTACACGTATTTTTTAATTAGCGCCCCGTTTTAGGTTTCCGGGCCGTGCTGTTGTGCTAATAAATTTACGGCGGCGGCGGCGAGCCAACTCCCGAAGCAATCTAGCACCACGTCGCCGCCGCCGCGCGCCCACTGATGACGTATTATGTATTATTAATGAGTGCGTTAAGCCATTAAGCCGTCAACTGCGCGCTCGTTAGTTTCAATTTATTTTCTTTCGCGTATATTTTATGCACGGTGACAAGTTTCTGCCGGCGTCTCAAGATGCACTAAAGATTTTATTACTTAACAATGCACAACTTTCTCCCGTTGAAATCAAGTATAAACTTTATAATTAAACATTTTAGTTTCATTTTAAGGCTTAGATGTCGGAAAAGTTTTATTTTTTCGCTTGACATAAAAAAACGGAGGAATTACCGAGTTGATTAAAGTGTTGATTGGCAATAAAAATCCGTCTAGAGCTTGGAGAATTCTTTCCGGACTTTCCAAATAACAATCAAACACTAACGATCGTCATTATCCTTCAGATTACAGTCGCAAAGTCGCTCTAATTAACGTGTTTACTACTAAAGTCTCAGGGACTAAACAATTAAAACAAATTAAATTAAATATTAAATTGAAATAGTAAATTATTGTTATAAAACTTTAATGGTTAAACAAAAGTCATTTATAGTATTTTATTACAATTATCATTAAATTTATAGAATTAAATTTGTTTTAGTACAAATATTTGGGGCGAAAAGGTGCAGAAAATTATAAAAATTTATCAAGAAGACGCAGAAAAAAATTCTGGTCCTAAAAAAAGTAGCTTACAACTACAGACGAATTCAAATTTAATTTATGTTGAAGCGGGTAATTATACGTGTATATTTATCTTAAAACGTGGGACCCCTTACGCAACGCTACATTATTCAGAGGAGACCCGTAGCTTGCGTATGACTAATTTTGTTTCACTTGCCAACACGCTTTCCCCCACCACTTAAAGCGGGTAGTCCGCAGGTACAAAAGAACAGACTGCAGTTAGCACAGAGCTTAGTCGAGCCTCAGTCGCCAAGCAAAACCCTCCGAGGTCTCTAGGTTCTTCACTCCTCTCTTTTACTCTCTTTTTCCGGATTTATTAGTTCTTCTTGAATTACACCTTCAGTTTTTTGCACCACTTGTAATTAACATCTTCATTTTAGTAATAAAATATGATAGCATTAGATAGAATAATAATTAAAAAGTAACGCAGAAATAAATAATAAAATATTTTCAAATCAAAACAAAAAAATCAAATTTTACAGAAAACGTCTCAAAAAGCAAATATTTTATTATATCATATTGTATATTATATTTTATTGTATTTTACAATTTCAATATGATTTACAACAAGTCAGAACGTTTAACTTTTATTACTAATGTCAAAACCATATCGCCTTTATACAGCTCATAAAAATCTGAACAAGTTGCGTGCAACTCTATTACGTGTTCCGTGCTCGTGACACCTCACGCATGGCAAAGCACGAAAACGGAAGTTGATGGCGCGCGAAACTGTCGACTCCCTCTGTTAACCAACGAATTATCACGGCAGGCAGTTTGACGACAAACTTTCATCCTCCGCAACATTCGCAACATTTGTAACTACCGCCACGTAGATTTAATGACTCGCACATCATACGGCCGCGTGATTCTTGTAATCAGAGCGAAATATACAACGCATCACCAAGAAACTAAAACAAGTAAACATTATCTAAAACTTTACTCCAAAGTTATAAACTAAATGTGCTAATGTTCAAAGTTGTGCAAAAGTTACCAGGTGACAAGTAAGTTGATATAGTGTTGAAATTTAATTATAATCAAGTAAATATTTCAATCTTACGTTGATAACTAATCACTTTGTAGATAATTAATTTTCAGGTTGTTCGGAACATTATCATTGACTTTCAACTTTGTGATTCCTTCATCGCGTAGTGGTTGATGAGTGAAATAGTTGAGATATCGTCTTCGAAACCGCGTTTGTCGCTTAACCTCGCATTTCTCTTTGGTCGGGAGACATTAACTTTTTGCAATTTGGCACGTTGGCACGTCGACGCCCGGAATCGTTAGTTTTTCACACTCTAGTTGCGTCGGCGTAAGCCACATCCACGTCATTCGCGTCTTAGCGACATCCCAGTGGAGGATATGTCACCGTGTCGCCGGAGCGAACGAATTAAATTATTGTCGCCATCGTCGGGCTCTCAACGAGGAGATGGATCTATAATGATGCAGAATTCCACGAATCTCCGACATAGTCAGAATAATCCACCCATTTTGACATTGAGCTATGTGTATAAGTAAGGTTAAGCTGTGTTCTAACCTTCAAAACAACTTATACACGCAATTTATTTCTTTTTTCTGTATTTTTATCGTAACCAATCTATTTTTATGATTTTTATGTGTTTCCAGCACTTTTCTTCTATTTTATTGTTGGTTATTTTAAAGATTCTTATAAAATCTAGTAAGAAGAAGCGAAAGGGTAAAAGCGGACGCGGTTGATAGTCGGATTCATCCCCTTCATGTCGTAAAAACATACAAGCGGCAACGAAACTGAATGTCGCGCTGCAGGAAGTCATACGTTCCGAACAGTTTTCGTGCGAAAATCCTCCGTCATGCTTTTTGTCATGCAGCAGCGGCAAAAATCCTTTTAGTGACCACTGTCTGCGCTCCAAAGTCCTTGATGTATACATTTATTTACGTCTCATGCACAGATTCCGCAAATTTTTGCAACAAAATACAGAAAAAGCATAAATAAATTAAATTCAAACCCTCGTAGAAACCGTTTATCCATAGATCACGTCCGTTCGAGGAGGTTGCAAACTGTTTAGATCTCGTCGGCCAGAAATAGACATTGTCCTGACCGCCTTTGTGACCGTTTTCCAGGGTGGTGAAGAAGATCTCTTGTGTATTCCATCCTCACCCGACCTGTCCGCAGGCCGTTCCGCTGCCCGATCGCCCAAATTGTGAACAACCTCAACAAACTACTCCGATAGCAACCTAGTACCTCTACAGCACGCAACTAATGATGATAATTCTTTTCCTACGTTTGAACCTTTTCGATTGCGTTGAAAATAGGTTAATCCCGTGCATCACCGTAAGAAAAGGGTCGGTAGCAAGTTGTATTTTATTTTTATCTTGAGTTAGTTGATGCCTTCGTTTTTTTTTGCTCCTTGGTCAACTTTTCTAAGGGTATTTTGCAAGATATAACAATGTGACGTCTAAGTGCATGATATAATAGTGGTGGGATAGAAGAGACATAACCTAAAGTGGGTGATAAACGTCAAGAGGAAAGTGTCAACAAAAAAAACACAAAAGAAACAACAAAAATATCTGCATTTTTTTCTTTTTGAGGTCTCAATAGCTAAATTTATTATTAATATGTATTTTATATTGTTATTCACGGCACAATACTGATTTATGTAACAAATGTAATCAAATTAATGCAACTATGTAAAACTTCATTTGGAATGTCATTGTCATCGTCATAACAAAAGGCATTCATAAAACAACCAGCGCGAATGCAAGCGATCAAAATAACTTTTTCATTTTTTTACGTTTTAGTTTTTCATTCGCATCACGTTCGCTCAAGTTAATTTCCAACAACGGAAGCAAACATAAATATAACCTAATGATAATAACCAGACAAGAAAATTATATTCTATCTAATAATACATCTTAAACTGCGTGTGGCTTGATGAAACGCTTTATTTCGTTTATGATTGTTTACTTTCTAAATTAACTTCTAACATTTTGAACTTAAACTTTTGATACGTGCGTGTTTACCCTCTTCGCATGCTTCGTGTAGCGCAACAAATTGAAAAATAAATTTACAACGCTTACTAAAAAGATATTAAACAGGCAGTCGCCGTGAGAAGACGGCCAGCTGAGTTTCCAAAAAAATCCGACGCAAAGTAGATGAAAATTGAAAAATTAAGTCGGCGAACAAGAACAACAAGAAACAAGCTGAGGTAACAATATACTTCTTACCGCAAGCTAAGAGAAAGTGTAAGAAGTGAAAATTTGATAATGATATGTAAATTTCCTTATAAAACAACAAAAATTATGGAAATATTTGATGAGAACACAAATTTATGCGGTAGCAATCTTTGAAATCACAAAGTTTCCACTGTAGAGTTATTTTTTGTGCTTTCATGACAACATCAAAGAAATATTTGTGTTCTTTGTGTGTTTTAACCTAACTTAACCTATAAAAGAACCGAAACATAACCTCAACAGTGTATTACGATGAATAGGCAGTCACATAATTTATTTTTTGTTTCTTTTGACACGAAAACATATCGAAATACTGCTCGTTGCTACTGAGTCGCTGACATTGACATGAATAGGTGTTTTCCGAGTTTGCTAGCAAAGCAACACGCTCGCTTTAGCCGATCGCAAATGAAGCGGAACACGTCTCAAGCGCGGATAAGCACTGCAAGTGTATTGACGACAATATCCGTTCTATTCAAGGATATCACAGGTCGCCACACGTTACAATGAGCAACGCCCATATTTCTTCGCCCTTTGTCTTTGACTTTGTATGTTTATACACCCAAAAAAAGCTTTCATCTTTTCTTTCACACAAAAAAAGTAAAAAATTAAATTTTTTTGTCAAATTTTCTATTTTTAAGTATAAAATGAATAATTTTTACCTGTTGGACTTGGTGTCATCTCCTTCATGACAATATGCACATGCAGATCGTATTTTTTGAAAAGCATCGGAAACTTTCTCTGAAGAGCGTATTTTGCGGATGTCACTGCTTTGGTATATTCACGAGTACCAAACGACTTATAGGGTACCACCATCCCGACGTGAAGACGCGGCAGGCCGTAGGCGGTCGGTGCCGAAGGTGTTTGAATTTGTTCCTCGTCATCCGGCGCAGCAGTTGTCGTTGTTGTGCGTGTGGAACCCCGAGTGCCAACGCCGAGACGCAACCCACTGCCGCGTTGAGTCCCACTTGATGAAGATCCGGCGGTTTGGTCACCGCCTCCGCCTCCTAGTTTGATGCCTCCACCGCGTTGCACACTCTGGTCTTTCCACGCCGGCCCGCCGCTCACCGCCGCCGCAACCAAGAGCATCACGAAGAACACCACCGAACTCATCTTCACTCGTGCATCACACATGCACACACCTTTTTTATAAATATTTTCTCGCTAACACTTAAAACACTTATTACACACTAATTTACTTATCTTTTAAGTTTTTTTTTTGTAAATGTTACAATTTTTATATATTTTGATATTGACGGTATAAATATTAGTTTAGTTTATTTGTTTATATGGCAGTTTTCTTAAGTCTAATCGCATGTTAAAACTTTTCAAGTTTTCGCAAAACTTTTCTGGGTAACATTTTTTTCTTCGTTTGGAGAATGAGTGTAAATTTGATTTTAAGCGCGTTTGATTTTTTGTGTGGAGTAAAAAGTTTGAAACTCGCGATGCGCGATGTCCTTCCTGCTGGACGAGCCTGGAAGGGGGCGGTAGCCGGTCGGTCGGTGGCGGCTGCCCGTGTTGCGACGCGCGTTGCGTTCGACGGCGAACTGAGCGATCGCAAGGCGCGTCGCGACGCCGAGCCGCGCGAGTTTACACGAAACGCTGCCCCAAACCGGAGGGACGTTATCCTCAGCTTGACGCACGCAGATCGTGGATCCGGCGATTCCAGTTACGCCCGTTTTTCACAAGAATTTCATTACGTTTACAAATAAAACACACAAATAAAATATCAATACGTGATTTCAAAAATATTATTATTTTAAGTTTATATTTCAAATAAAACAAAAAATTTAAATTAAAATTTTAATTAATTCAATGTTTTTTATAACATTAATTACAAACCAAAGCTAATTATTTATTTAAACTATTAAAATAATAAAATTTTAGGTTATGTAAATATTGTGGCTTGCAATTTGCTTGAAAAAACACCTTAAACAAAAGGAAATCAAAAATTTACGCAACTCTCCAACTTGTCCAACATCTAGTGCAGTTTCAATAGTATATAACTTTTCATTCGATTCGATTTCATTCGCTAACAGACTCTTTCCCCAAGTCGTGCATACCGCATAAAAGTTAAGCCGCCACACAAGTTAACAAAGAAGTCAAAGCAGCCAGAAAGAAAAAGCGAACTGGACAAACAAAAACTTTTCCCGGAGGCAAAAGCTAGATAAGAATGGCGAGCGATTGAAAGAGGGCGGATGCGGCACGCAATGCCACGTGGCGTGGAAATTAAATCCTGCTGACTTTTCCGCCAATTTGCCAATTTCTTCGATTTCTCTGGATGCGGCTTTTGTTTCCAAACAGGTTTCCCAACGAGTGTATTGATATCTGAACTTGAGATGTAACTCGAGTTACAGATAAAGTTACACTGGAACTTGGAAAACTTCCATAATTTTCTTTCTTGCTTTTTTGTCGCAAAGATCTTTATTTTTTGTTAATTTGGGGTTTAGCCCAAAATAGATTTTTAACTTCTTTATCATCGTGTTTTGGGCTTTTTACTCTTTTTTTCAAGGGTGTTGGTCAGAGGCTTCGTGCCGGAAAGCAAATTAACGCTACGTGACTGCGGCCTTGTTTTTTATTGCTTGGTGAAATTGTGGAAACCCCAAAAAAGGAAACAAAAATACCTGCAGGAAATACAAAATTTATAATTACTTCATTTTAAATATGAAATTTATTTAATTTTAAATTTGTTATAAAAACATAAATTTATTCCTTTTTAAAGTTTAAAGTTTGCGCCAGTTATACTATATTTAGTTGTGTGGTTTGATTAAACCTAAAATAAATTCTCGGGATTAAATGAAATTAAATGCACTCGGCATGCGGTTGAATGCGTGTCGCTATTTATCACCTCATTCCATTCCCTCTTGCACTACCCTCGTCGCGTGCTCTGTTTGTTTTCTTTTGTACCGTCGTTGTCGCTCTGTACACAACATTTAACGACAAAATATGATCTCGTTTGTCTTTGGCCCGCGTTCTTAATTCACTAGTTTATCTTCTTTTTTGTTTGGCGGGGTGGTTTATTTAACGTTTTATTTTTTCGCTTAGCAAAACCAACAGACAAACAAACAAACGAAATGAAGTAAGTAATCGAAAAAGTGTAAAGTTGCAAACAGAAATGTTTCCAATTAAAACTTAAATTGGTTTAGAGATTACTTGCAGGTGAAAATTTAATAACATGTAAATAAATTGTGAGCAATTACAACTGATAGTGCTATCTATTGACACGAAAAAAGACTAAAAATGTTATTGAATGAGTTTGTTTTAATAGTAATGTAATAATGAAAATTGTTATTAAAAAATTGTTAATGAAAAATAATTATTTAAAGATATTTTAGTTTATTTATTTAAATTGATCTGCATAAATTCCAAATTAATTGTAAAATAATTCTAACTAAATTCAGATTCAGTGTACGTTGCGCCATCTGTGCACAAATTATCGAACTTAATACTCACCCAAAGCCAAATAGCAAAAAATATTTCACTTTAATGCAAACTTTGATTAATATAATAAATAAATTTACTTAAACATATTGTTTTAATACTTAGTTTTGCAATTTTAGTAATACTTCTACGTAAAACTAAATTCTTAAAAAAAAAGTAATTTTCCTCGCTATTTTGGCTGCCTACATTAAATGATACAAACCAATATCCTTTTTATTTCATAACAGGAAAATGACGGAAGTCTAAATGTTAATAATACCTTCTACTCTTAGATAAATTCAAGTTTAAACGCTATAGGCAAATTGAAAGAGAAGGTATCTAATAAAATCGATGCATATACTTAAAAAATAATAAACGCACGCGTCTCTTAAAACGCTCACTTTTCTTCGCTCGCTGAGATTGCGGAAACCTTGCCGCGTTCCATTATAATATTCCAACGGCAATTCCTCTTAACGCGCGCGCTAATTAATGAAAACGTAATTAGACAAGGCTAACACGTTGACATCTGGACGCGTGTGCAGTCGCCACACAATGCTATCGTAACACTATCGCCGCACAACGGTGAAAACCGTAAAAGATATGCAAATGAAAATCAATCAACAAAATTGACGCAGCAAATATAACAATTTAAGCCTACTACCTACTTAAGCTAGAATTGTATTTATAGGTCTATTAGAACCGGCCCTGAATTTAAATCATTTACATGTGGAGTAATTGTATTGTAAAACAGTTGACATTGTCCGCGTTCACGTAATCTTGTTTTCATTGTTTTTCTCCCATCGCCCGCTGCTAATAATAGTCGATAATATTAATTATAAAGCAATACGAACATTATTGACAAATGTTTATAATTAGAGCGTTTTTTGTTAGCAAGTATTTTGTTGAGACACGGAATCGAGATCGTGTAAAATGTAAGAAAACAAAGCGACGCGTGATGAAATTAAACGGAATGTCACGATCATGAGAAATAAATTTTCAGGTTTGTCCTCGCCGCAATCAGTTTATAAATTATTTCATGCAATTAACAGACATAAATATCATTACGGGCGTCATTTTATGGACCTGTTTTCAAACGTTGCTAATTGCCATTAAAGTGTTACTATAAAGAATTCTTCACATAAAAATTAAACTGAGTTCAAATTTGAACAATAAATAATTAAAAATCAGACTTATAACGAAATATTTCAACTTATTTACCAAAAATTAAATAAATATTTATTGTTTACTTAAAGTTTCCTTCGCGGACAATTTATCTTCACACTTCTCGTATCTTGCTGTGTGTTACCCTTCAAACTGTTTGATACAATAGCATCTAAGACAGATTGATTGAATTTGAACACATTTTTAAGAAGTTAGTATTATAAACAGTAGACTTACATTCTATACAAAAAATAATTTATTATCTTTATACTCTCAGATTATGTAATAAAATATTCATTAATGAAGTGAATAGTTCTTATTTACCCACAAAACTAAAATATTTGAGAAACATTTTTCCTTTTTACAAAAATTTTAGGTATGAAAAGTCATTTATAATCTGGAAAATTAAAAATAACAGCGATTTATGGCTGTAGAATGTTGCCTGATATATTGCGGTGTTGCCATATGCAACCTTTAATATATGCAACCTTTCAAGCATTTTCGTTCAAATAAAACCTTATTTCTGACATAAAACAATAAAACCATTGAAACGTGAAACATTCAGTTAAAAATTTACAGTTCATGCACCCAAAATTATTGTTTTTGCAATATTTTAAACATAAAATACACGGAAATAGTAATAAAAAAATATACACTCAAAATAATTTGCTGTTAAAATTGTGTTTAAAGTGCTTTAATGCGTTGATAGTCACATCTAGCATTGTGAGCATTGTGCAAAAATTATTGATGAAGCGTACAAGGAGAAACTAGAAGGATATTCGCGCGTTTTGCGCGTTCGCGTTCAAATCGGAATTTTGTTACCCTCGATGCGCGAAATAATTGAAATAATTGTGTTGATATCCGATCTTAATAACATAATTCTCAACGCGCTAGGTTAACTAAATTAAATGTTAAATATTAAAAACTTGGTTAGAATTATTAAATCAAACTACTATATGTGCATACCACAATACACATCTTATTAAACACATTATAAAAACATTTCCAAAACAGTAAATCAAGTTCATGCACCTAACGAAATAACCGCAATTATTTTGCGGTTTGCGTTGGGATCGATAAACATTTAATTAGATGTTTAATTTCTATCTCCGACAGATCAACAATTTGTATATATAAAATATTTCAATGTCAAACTTTTCAACATTTCAATAACATGTACAATGATTAAAACTTTTAAATATTTACTTCTATAACACTGCAATGTTTAATATTTTAAATAAATATAAAATCAATTTAAACGTTCTCGTAAATTTTATATCTTGCGGCTTTATTGACGATTATTGCTAAATGAAAATCATTGAAATAGATTTATTGAACGTCGATATCTCGACAAATATCTGCACCGAGACCACGAAACAAGATAGATGAATGAAAGCCAGCGAATATGATTGTGATTATTACATTAACGTTAATATAACGTCAATAGTAACGAGCGCGTTGCGGATATAACTCATGCCTGGCGGGTACACAACTATGCGATTTAATGAATCGTTGTTTAAACGTTAAAGTTCATTAATATCCGGTTTTATTCCAACTGAAACTTATATTGATATAGGTCAAAGAATTGTCCACATAAAATTCATTTTTTGTTCATATTTAGGTCGATATAGGACGCCACTATAGGCAACTAACATTACACTTAAAGTTTTGATCGGTGTGTTGCATAATTCATTCATTTTTATTAGAGTTGCAGTACAAATATCATTAACATTAACATTAACTTTAATAAAGAAACATTAATGTATTTCTAATGTTTATAGTTTGTCTTTAAATAATAACTATTCACTTTATTCATGATTATTCTACCGCACATCCAGGGATAAATTATAAATATTTTTCTGTAAAGAATATAATTCTTCATTGTATATAATAGTAACTTCCTATAAATATGTGCAAATCCGTAGAATATACGTTAGATGCTATTGTATCAAACAATTTGAAGGGTAACACACAGCAAGATGCGAGAAGTGTGAAGATAAATTGTCCGCGAAGTAAACTTGAAGTAAACAATAGAAATTTCTTTGATTATTGCGCGTACTCATGCTTAATGCTCATGTTCCTCTGATCTTGCGGCTGGCGGATGATACGCTTCGCAGATTCAACAAGGTTTTGTTGCAAGTTTGCATTTTTTACACTTTAAATTTCTTCCATTAAATAATAAAAAAATAAATAAAACTTTAATAAAATAAAAACTATATTTAATGTTTTAGATGTAAAAACTCTTATTTAATGAAAAATGATATAGAATTAACTATTGTTTGGATGATCTTGAGTTAAAATTACATTCTCGATATCTCAAACATTGATCTACTTTTCTAATTTTTAATGTGCTGTATAATGCGGCATGTGTGTTTTCTATGCAGGTGCAGTGCGTGATCTTGATACATCTCCTTTCATTTGACATTCGATTTTTAATTTCGCATTCGACAATCCAATCCAATTACGGCATATTAAAACTTATTTATTATTTAAAGTGTTAGTTAATCTATAGTGGGATGAAGGTGAAATTGAATTATTTTTACCTCAAAATTAGTCCTATATTATTTTAATACATTTTTTGCTATTATAGGCATACCACAATACGCAATACCACAAGCCGCCATTTTTTTATAAATGGTTTCCGGAAGTTAAATTGTCTTGTCATGTTTGTGTTAATTGTGTCTATTAGTTATTTCCTTCCATTGGTTCTTTGTGATTCATTTCTTTAAGCATTCGGTTTGTTTATTTGTTTGTTAAAGAATATGTATTAATAATATTTTATAAAAAGTACGTATTTGGTCGGTGGTCGGCGTTATGCTTTAGTAACAATATCCGGCTCGCACCGGCGCATGTGCCGACGAGTGTAACAACAATAAGGAAGAAACTTCAGGAAGGAGCGATTCCACAGCAGTCGGGCACTAAGGTCACTACTTTTTGTTTCGCACCGATATAATTACGAATCAATCAATAACGCTTCTAATCAAATAGACAATTAGAATGTGTCGAATTTATTAAGATTTAATATCACTTGGTAAACTTGAGAGACCTTCAGATGAACACATCAAAATTATTTTTAAGAAATCTATAGGCAACCACCTGTTCAATAAATTTACATAAAATGTGATTTGTGTCACGTGTGGCTAAATCAATATATTTTTAGAAATATGTGTTAATTAAAAAGGCGCGACATTCCCTTCGAAAAATCGTAGACTAACAAATTATTTAAACATTATTAGCGTTAAAAGTGTTAGCACACTCCATTTTTGACGCCATCAATGAGGGAATATAATAAGTTAATGAAATTGTTTTGACAAAACGCTTGAAATCATTGAATATTATATTGCTATAATGCCATAATGCTAAATAAAGAAATTAGCAAGATAAATTAACAGATTCTAAATCTAGTTCCAGTTCATCAAAATTTTCCATTGTGAAATTTGAAATGGGCAGAAAATTTTTGTATTTTGTTGCTATGTGATGAAATCTTGCATAAAATGATATGAGCATCCGGCAGGCATTTTACTTTAGTAAATTTTAGATTGTAAAGGAATAAAAGAGAAGAAAACAAATTAAAATCTTGTTTGAAGGCAACACGAATGGAATAGAATCGTCTAATTATAACAACATGGTCGGAAAATAGAAGTGAAACCGAAATAAGAATAGATGCATCGACGTCAGTAACCAACACAAAATAGAATACAAATAATAGGATATTCAATTCAACACGAGTCTATTCAGGACAATTCGTGGAAAATTATACAAATGGTAATAGGTAGGCAACCAAATATGCTCATTAAAAATTTAAAAGCAAACAAAACAAAATCTACGGATAGAAACACATTGTATATTATATTGCAGGTTTATTCGTGGTTACTTCTGGTTGGAATCGGTTCTGATCCGTCTTCACCTTCTCGCTAGTTGACTTTTACATTGCTCTTTGCTTATTACCCGCTGATTGTCTGCTTTGTCTATTGCTTTAGCATTACTTGTATCGCGCGCTGCCAAGAGGGGATGTTTCAAGGCAAAATCAGCAAACATACACGGCGTCCGGCGTCGCAGGACGCTGCCCCCCAAAACACCAACGCACCGCGTTACTATAAAAACGTCCCCGCGTTCCAACGGCGGTTTAGTAATCCTGCGACGAGCCGTAAGCGGACACGCGTCTGTCCACATCGGTGGTCATTACATCAAGGATTAGGATTGATCGTGCTTATTAGCAACCGACGCTTTGCATGGTTTGATTATAAGCAGCGATTAGCCTAACCTTAAAATTTAACCTAAAAAAACGCGCAAAATTTAACCGCATTTCTTATAAAGAGTTATGTATTAAGAGTTGCCTACTTAATTTTAAATCGGTAAATACCCGGGAATTTAAAACTAAAAATGCCACCACAGGAGACATACACGTGCCCAGCGGAACAATCCTCGACGCATGCAACGCCAATGCACAGCCCAACTCACCCCAATTTGGAGAATGTACAACCGCCCAGTTTGAGATCCGATAAGTTGGGAGAAGGTTATGTGAATGATGCTTTCGTCGGAGGACAAGCAGATGCAAAGAGTATTACTTCATGCACTGATGTGCAATCTGTTAATAATGGTCAAGATGGCGATAAGGATGCGTTTGATTTTGATGATCTTTTACCGCATATTGGCGAATTCGGACGTTACCAAATCGCGCTTTTTTTCTTGATGATTCCTTTCGCGTGTTTCGTCGCCTGGGTTTACTTCACGCAGATTTTCATCACGCTAGCGCCAGAACAGCACTGGTGTTGGGTGCCGGAACTAGCAAATCTTACAAAAGGACAAAGGTAAGCAGAGAACTTAAATTTTTTAGGTTAGTTTCAAAAGAAAATTAATTTTATGACATTTAGAAGATAATTAAACTCTACAAAAATAGATTACCACATAGAATATGTATTAAGGTCACTTAAATTACACCTGCTACCCTTATTAGAAGCAATTTCATAAAATAGAACAAGAAAAGGACAAGAACCAATATAAATATATCTATTGATTGAATCCAACAAGAAATTCAGTTAAAAATAAATTGAATATAAGAATAAAAGCAATAAAACACGGGTAGAAATGTAATTTGTTTAAAGTTTAACGAAACGCAGCCTTGACGGTTATAATTATTACGTAAAATGCAAAAAGTAAACGCAAAATGATTTATATAGTATTATTTTATTAAGTCAATAAACTATTTTACTTTCCTATGCGCTAACGCGCATGCGCACTCATAACTTGATGTCATAACCTAAAATATAACATTTATCAATGAAAGGATCACGAATATCATGTGTAATTCTTTACTAGGCTTTGCTTCATGCGACATTGACCATGTTGCTTGTTGCACTCGAAGGTCTCCAGCGCCACTCGCTCGGCAAGACGCAAAGAGCCTTCAGCAGTCAACGCACAACTCAACCAAACCACATTAAATTCTAGCAGCATAAAAACTCTAAACACATTGTATATATCCGCATAATTTGGTACGCTTCGCTAGCAATCGGTTATCGGTTTAAGAGAGGAAGTTACTGCAACGTTTTTGTTTTGCTTCTACGTTTTACTTAAAAGTTTTAAACACTTGTTAATCGACTAAATAGTTATTTTCACTTTTCTCGTTGGTTTAATGAATAAATATGCAATATAAATCAATTATATTTAACAGCAAACGCAGTAATTATTGAAACATGTTAATTTCGAACGTTTGAAACCCAACATTACAACAATATAACATTACACTTTGATGAAATAAGTGGATAATCACATGTGTTTTGCGTTTACGCTCGTTTACACTCGTTTTGCACAATGTCACACACACTCGCTGGAGTTAAATGTCACACAGATAATTAAATTATGTTTCTTGTAGTCTTATTCTGATAATTACTATAATATTAGATATTTAGATATTATTCTACGAAACTAATAATATTCAACCTTTTGTTGTCATTCTGAAAGTCTAAAAGTGATTGCTAGGAGACTACCCAATAAAAAATTTGGGTTTACATGTTATTAGATTGATTTTTTATTCAATAAATTTTTTTTGTTGTTGTTTTGCGCATGCGCAGATAGATTTCTGTTTATATATTGCAATCAGTATATATCACGATAATTATTTATGTTAAATTAATATGTATCTAACTAAAATTGAATGCATAGAATTACCATCCATTATCCGCCTCTAAGTGTTTATCTGTTTATCATAAGCGTTTAGTCCTTTCTGCGTTGCGCAACGCCCGCAATCCCGGAGCGGGCCGCGCGATATGATTGAGCGTACGAGTATAATTATGCGGGTTGAAGCAATGCGAACTTGAGGCGAGCGAAACAATATGGCGATCACATTGCTGGTGTTGCAGCAATGGCGCATTAAATGCGTTTATAGACGGTGTTCTGCTCTGATTGTGTGAACTTCGGCCGCCGCCGCAGCCCGCAAGTGGGTCGCGCGACGCGTCCGCTTTGTGAATGTGCACGAATAATTGTTTATTGCATTTCAATCTGCGAAAGATAAATAATTGAGTTGAGCATTCAACTAACAATATAAACAGAAGGCATGTGCTGACATTCGTTTAATTCTATAAGAAATTCCATGAGAAAACTTTGTAGGCTATTTTATTGAAGTTATTATGATAATAACAAATTGTAAAACAAAAAGTGTTTTAGTTAATGTGTTTATTATTCATGTATGTTTTTGTAACCTCAAATCGACGCTCTCATTTTATACATGAAAAACTTTTCCATGAAATAGAAAAACACTTTTTTTCTTGTTGGCACGTTAAACATTTAAAGAAGAATCATTGGTAAAATGTTTACATGCCATTTTGTTTTCATTTGTTTTTCGGCTTTTTTATTTGGGGTAATCACTACTTTTACGTCAATGCAATAATTTATAGATTGCATGATATTTTAGGAATCAAGTTAATCAACAACTTTTTTATTTTTGTGTTTTACACCAAATTAAAGCTATTTTTCTTCTTTTTTCTATGACGCGACATTCCTAACCTAAATTAACACCTATTCATAATGCCAAACGTCGCGTCAAATAAAAAAATACCACTCAAACTTATTCTAAACAATTTTTATTTAAAAAAATAACAGAAAATTATATAAAATACGTTAATATCTTAATGTGTAACAAATTGATCGTTGAACAAATAGCAATGACACTCTAACCCGAAACGTGTTGGCACTGCTGGCATCATTTTTAACCAGCTCACGGTTCACCACTTTCAGCGCTCTCAAGATGTCCAAACAATGCGAATAACACTCGTTGAATGCAGCATAATTGCTCTCATTGCCAATTTCTTACATAAATCTATTTTTACACCACGTGCACAACATAATGCGAACGTCGATTAAAATATTACTGTTTGACAAGTTACAGACTTGATTAATTGATCTTTGATTGTTCAACGTTCAACTTAATCTCAACGCGTCAGAACTGAGTAATTAACTAATGTAATTACATAACGCAGGAAAATACGGATGGAATACGGTGTTAAATAACTTGTTTACGTTTTGTTCAATCATTCATTCATAATTTGATGAGATCAAATGCAATCCTACGTCATTTAATTTTATTTTAATTTTATGTTTATTAAATTAGTTGTATCAGTTGTATAAATTTACTATAAGTTATAAAAAACATAAACCAGAAGTAAACACAAGAAGCACACAAAAAATTAATAGGTAACTAAAGATGAATGAACGAGAAATAAACTTCCTAACATTCTTCTGACTCTGACTGTGAGTCTAGTCTTTAACTACTTTAGTAACGTTAGTAATAAGGGGAATCCCAAGGCCGCTCGGTAGCAGTGCGCTCAACATCATCATTATTAACGCGATCAAATTTCAGAAAATGATGATTCATTCTCGCGTATTGATAATTGCTTTTGTTTATGCTTTGTTACTAATCTGCACACACATAGATGCATATACACAGTATTATCATGTTTATTGTACTAAACAAAGTGGATTTTGTGATTTTTTCAAAGTGCTAGTTAAAATAATTTGCAATTTCAGTTCAGGTAATTTGTAATTTGAGACGCGAACGTCAACAACTTCAATTATTGAATTTGTTTGTTTATTGTTAGCGAAAAAACCCACCAACTATGAACTTTGATTACTCAGGTAATTTGATATTAAAATTATTGTGATTTTTTTCTATTTGTGGTTGAATTAAAGTGTGAAATTAGTAATTATATTTTGTAGTAAATAATATTGTAGTATATGAACCCGGAAATTATTTAAGGAAATACTTCTTTGATTAAATTAAAAAATAAAAAATAAATTAAAGTCTAAATAAGTCGCAGTTACATTGTGTTAATTATAACTGCAACAAAATTTACATAATTATTAAATTTTTTAAGTGTTTTTTTTATTATGTTGGGACAAAAATTTGGAATAATGTTATCACTAACATAGTTTTGAAATATAGCTGGTACATTTCCTCATACTTTCAGATAATTTAGTATATCTAGATGCAAATTATGGAAATATTTTTTGATATTGCATAATAATTTAAGGAAAATGTCAAATATTTCAATATTGCAACAAATTTTTATACAAATTTTGCGTTTAATTTTTTTTTAATTTTTAATTTTTTCACAATTTATCGAATGTATGTGATTTGCTTGACTCTCTGCTGCGTTCGTCGCCGATTGTTGTTAATCACCTTGAGAGTCCGGGCATTATTTTTGCATTCATTACGGTTTTGCGTGAAGAAATCGGCCGGCTGCCCGCGTTTTATGCGAAACGATTGCGATTAGCATTAACACACTTCTCGACCGACCGACCAAGTTCACTTCTATTACTTACCTGCCTCGCCAGTGTGTAATGTGCACTTACCGCTATGCGCCAACTGCAGCCAGCGATTACAATTAAAATTATTAAATGTTGCCGTGTGATTTTTACAGCACGCGTCTACAATTTTCTACGATAATCGTACATAATTCAAATTTTAATGCACGGTTATTATCTCTTTTGTGTTCAATTCGTGTGTACAAATCAAAGTATTGAGGTTAAATATGTCAAATGTCAGAAAACAGAGCTGCCATCTATCAAAACTATGATATAACCTTAAAACATTAAACTGTTTATTTATTGTTATAATTTATAGCAATTAACAACGAAATTTATTATTAAAACCTTGGCAATTTGTACAAGTTAATTGCAAACCAAACATACAACATACAACAATCTTTTGCATATGCAAACAGTAATTAATTAGTGTTTATTTAAATTTTCAGAATGCACTTAGCCATACCGAAAACTAATGACGTACACGATCGTTGTCGAATGTACGCTGTGAACTACACAGAAGTCCTGCAACAAGGACTTGCTGAACCGGATCCAACATGGCCGACGGTCGGATGTCGCAATGGCTGGGAATATAACTACACGGATGTACCATATGCAACTATTGCATCTGAAGTACGTATATAAACTCATAGATGGCGATACTTGTATTATATTCATATTAAAATATTGAAATGTTTTTGTTTAGTTGGATTGGGTTTGTGATAACGATTCACTGCCAACAATCGCACAAGCCGTGTTTTTCTGCGGTGCCATCCTAGGCGGTTTGGTTTTCGGCTGGATCGCTGACCGTCAGGGGCGGGTCGCCGCCCTCGTGGGTACCAATTTTGTCGGTGGCGTTGCCGGAGTCGCCACTGCTTACTGCGGAACATTTACTGCATTCTGCATCTGTAGATTCTTCGTTGGAATGGCGTTTGACAACTGTTTTACCATGATGTATATTTTAGGTAAGAATAATAAATAATTAAATAGAAATTGCAGTAAAAACTCCATTGATTAAGAGTTCAGCGTAAATACACAATAATTAATTAGCAAAATTACAAATGAGTTAAAACTAATAACACGGCGAATCAAGGCTCACGCATTAGCGTAATAACTAATAAAGACAAACTGAGGTCACCGGCGAAACGAGACTTTGAAGAAACTCTTTGAATCATTCAATATTCATTTATTATTAAACACAGTCGAGTTTCAAATATTTTGGAATGAAACCTTGTGTTGTGCGTTGAATGTGATGCAAAAAATACATGTACATATTTAATTTAGTGAAATGAGTACTTTTTATGCTTATGTTTTAATTTTATAAGCATTTAATTATCTATATCTTGCTGGAAACTGTCGAGATGTACGCGCACAATTACTGCAATTTTTCTCAACGTCACCTTGTGTGATCACTCGCATTATAAATCAACGCGCACAAGAATAACGCGAATTAATCTGGAATTTTCATGCAGATCTCGCGTGATTCACTGCAATAAATTATAAACTCAGCTACTTACGCAATTAATTAAATAATCATTGCTTGATTGATTTTATTTACAGTATTGGAATATGTTGGACCAAAATGGCGGACGTTTGTTGCCAACATGTCAATCGCCATCTTTTTCACCGCTGCGTCAACGGTATTGCCGTGGATAGCTTTGTGGATCTCCGACTGGCGTTTGTTGTGTATTGTTACATCAACTCCTCTTTTCATCGCTTTGTTGACTCCATGGGTAGTGCCCGAAAGTGCTCGTTGGTTAGCTTCGCAGGGAAAAATTGACAAAGCTATTGGTATTCTACGTAAATTTGAAAGGATCAACAAACGCTCTGTTGACGAAAAGCTCTACAATCAATTCACTGCGAGTTGTTTGAAATCACAAAAGGAAGAAGAGGCAGCCCAAAGGTCTTATTCAGTATTGGATCTGTTTAAAACACCGCGCCTGCGCAGAATTACTATTTTACTGATTTTTATCTGGATGGCCATTTCTTTGGTTTTTGATGGTCATGTGAGGAATGTTGGAAGTTTAGGTCTTGATGTTTTCTTGACTTTCTCAATTGCGTCTTTCACTGAATTCCCAGCGGATACTTTCCTAACCTTTACTCTGGACAAATGGGGTAGAAGATGGTTAGCATGTGGATCAATGGTGTTAAGTGGAGTGTTCAGTTGGCTCGCCATTGCAGTACCATTAGGTGAGTAAACAGTAAAAATAGTAAAAGTTAGGTTATGTATAAATAATAATTTATTGCACAAACATCACTTTATTCCACTGCTTCTTTAGAAGGCGGTGGACATGAAGAACATGTTTTCTTTTTCTTCTTCGGGCACGGTTTGCAGTCGTCGTTTTCATCTTCGCCGTCGTTTTCATCAATTATTATATCCGCAGTTACTTTCTTACATCTTCTACGTTGGTAATACACTTGAGCGTGACGCGCCATTGCAAATATCGCCATTGTTGTTTCAAAACCAATTGAAGGGATGTGTTTCTTGTGCGGAGTAAAACCGGAAGTGCCATAACCTTGCAATTCAAAAATGTAGGAGAATTTTATGCCGTGGACATAACGGGCGTAATCTGTGCTGGTTCCAGCTGCTAAATCTAAAATATTTTTAAAAAATTTGGAGATTATGACTTAACCTCAATTGTGGAGTGGTTGTAAATAAGTACTCATAATTTTTGCGGCGTTTCCAACTCGCATTTTACGTTTTCCTTCCGAATGTTTACAAATTGCGTTTCGTCCATGCATTGCACATTCAAACAAATCTTGACAATCGGGTATAGGTGCTTTGGTAAACGACCATGGATACAATATGGCGTTGCCGTAACAATGTAAACTTATGTACAGTATAATTTTCTTGCAATATTTGTTGATTGCAAACGACATAGCTTTACTAGCTGGTTCACTAAGCGGTTCTTCACCTCGGTAGTTAAATGAACCAGGATCATCACTACTCCCAGGCACTATAAAATAATTAATTAGTAATTATTAACGAAAATGAGTATTTGAGTAACTTACATGAGAATCCAATAGGAAAATTACGATTTAAGTCAACTCCTTGTAACGTCACATCTGATGAACAATTCAACGTTCGATTCTTCAGTTGGCTCGCCATTGCAGTACCATTAGGTGAGTAAACAGTAAAAATAGTAAAAGTTAGGTTATGTATAAATAATAATTTATTGCACAAACATCACTTTATTCCACTGCTTCCTTTGAAGACGGTGGACATGACGAACATGTTTTTTTTTTCTTCTTTGGGCACGGTTTACAATCGTCATTTTCATCGTCGCCGTCGTTTTCATCAATTATTATATCCGCAGTTACTTTCTTACATCTTCTACGTTGGTAATACACTTGAGCGTGACGCGCCATTGCAAATATCGCCATTGTTGTTTCAAAACCAATTGAAGGGATGTGTTTCTTGTGCGGAGTAAAACCGGAAGTGCCATAACCTTGCAATTCGAAAATGTAGGAGAATTTTATGCCGTGGACATAACGGGCGTAATCTGTGCTGGTGCCAGCTGCTAGATCTAAAATATTAGAGGTTAATAAAATTTTAGAGGTTATGACTTAACCTCAATTGTTGAGTGATTTTTAGTAAGAGCGTACTCATAATTTTTGCGGCGTTTCCAACTCGCATTTTACGTTTTCCTTCGGAATGTTTACAAATTGCGTTTCTGCCATGCATTGCACACTCAAACAAATCTTGACAATCGGGTATTGGTGCTTTGGTAAATGACCATGGATACAAGATGGCGTTGCCGTAACAATGCAAACTTATGTACAGTATAATTTTCTTGCAATATTTGTTGATTGCAAATGACATGGCTTTACTTGCGGGCTCACTAAGCGGTTCTTCACCTCGGTAGTTAAATGAACCAGGATCGTCACTACTCCCAGGTACTAAAAGATAATTAATTAGTTGTTATTAATAAAACATACTAAACTTACATGAGAATCCAATAGGAAAGTTACGATTTAAGTCAACTCCTTGTAAAGTGACATCTGATGAACAATTCAACGTTCGATTCTTACGCCATAGTCGATACTACAACATAACCTCAATATAACTTAACCTTATTTTCATAAAACTTGTGATTTACGCATTTATTTTCCATGGAGAATATATAACCATCTACGTTCACACACGGCACTATGTAATAGTTTATATGATCCAAAATATGATGATTAAGGATGATATAGTTGATAAGATACATTGCAGTAGATGTAGACAACCATTCACGTGCATGGATGGTAGCATCAACAAACACAATATCGCGTGCTTTTGATTTTGAACTACACGCGTCTTTCTGTAGTTTAATCATGTATATCTCGGCCATTTGTGTTGTGATTCCAATTATTTCAATTTCGGCTAGATGTGGATATGTTCGACATATTTCACCTAAATAAATTTTGATCTAAAGCAAATAAGAAGAAACAAAACAAATTTATGTTTAGATTTGAGTTAGGATAGTTCTTGTTCACCTCTAAATAAGTTGGAAAGTCAACAAATGGATAGTATGAACATTTTTTGCGACTGCACGGTTTATTTGCCATTTATTTATTGTTGTACTTCACCCACAACTGAAATGATGACGTGACTGTCCTCGAATCATCCAAGTAAACATTTCTTCATAATTTTCTTTTAATTTCTTTCCATTTGTAAATATTATTCACAAAATCATTTTTATTCAAAAATTTGACATTTGCACAAATGATTTATTAACCTGTGACAATTACTCATGGCTTTCTGAGACATTAAAATAAAAATTATTTTACAGGTATTACTTCTGCATCGATGGCCATTATCGGACGTTTCGCTGTTAATCTTTCCTACAACATCGGATTGCAATATGCTGCTGAATTATTACCGACCGTGGTAAGGGCACAAGGTGTAGCTTTGATCCATATTATGGGTTATGTTGCCAGCATTGTTGCTCCGTTCGTAGTTTACTTGGTAAGTGAATACAACCTCGACACAAAACCGATATTTATTAAATTTATTTCCTTTCAAGGAAAAATTCGATGCTTCTCTACCGTTGTTCATTCTCGGCTTGATTGGAATCATCGGAGGGTTGCTTTCACTCTTTCTACCTGAAACTCTGGATCAAGAACTACCACAAACTCTGCAGGATGGTGAAGAATTCGGAAAAGATCAGAAATTCTTATCTTTCCCATGCATTAGACCGTAAGTAAAATAAACTAAACTCTAAATCTTCAAATTTAACATTATTCTTATATACTTTTAGTAAACCTAGTGCAGTTGAACCACGAGAATATTTCCGCCGCACCACATCCGTTCGAGTTTCAACCTCAGCTTCGACGCGTGGCGCCATTCGATCCTCGATGATCCAACGAACAAACTCGACTAGATCCCGCCGCTCCTGCAAAGAATCCAACAGTGAATTGGCGTAACTTAACCTCACTAAGGATCAGCCGTTGATTTGTGTGATTTAGTCGGATTTCTAGCTGAATTTGTGTTGCTGCGCTCGTTGAGCATGATCCTTGATCATCCATGATCTCGTCGGTGGTTGGTCGGCCATTTGCTGTATGAGACATCCACCAGGTCATTGCAAAATGGCGGTCGCACGCGTTTTTTGTTTTTAGTAAAGCTTCTCGTCTGTGGTATTCAACGTGCGCGCCACCGTTTTGATTTTTGTACATATACAGTGTGTCTAGTGTGTTGCATCCAGTAATTATTTGTCTTATTTAATATCCAATGTTAATTATTTTGTATTTTGTGACTCCATCAGCGGAATCGTTTACTTTAAAAGTGATTGCATAAATAAACTAGGTGAAATAAGTTTGGTTATGTTTCATTTTGAAATTATATATGTATTTGTTGGTTCCTATGTACATCATTCAACATTGTTTTACATTTATAACAGCACATATATTTTGTCTTTTCTGTTTATATTACATTGATAGATATATTCTTTAGTGTCAACATGAATGTCTCCTCTGATCCGTGATGAATCCATCACATATTTTCTGATTTTTTGTTGTTTTTTTATGCATTAACTCATCTAACAAACAAATATAAAGCGTTTGTGTGTAAGAATTTTGTTTGATTTGTTCCTAATCTCGTTATGCAACGCAGCTAACATTAAAACAACGCAACACTCATTTGAATTACATCGATTTGATAACATTCAGTATTCGTAATCAGACACAACATTCGGCTCTAGCTGTTTATCATATAAAACGCAAACCAAAATCATAACCTATAATGCATCTACGTATTTAATATCTAGTGTCACTGTGTTATGCATGCAAATGCAGACAAAACAAAATGGCCGCCAGGATCTGCGCCATTTTGTTATTCTACCTTTCTTATTTAACGTATGTTTGCACCTTGTGCAAAAGTTAAAGCGGTGCCATCTTAGTTAATTCAATTTTTTGTTGATCGGTGTTTTATTTTCTACGCATGGCAGTTGTCCATCATGCAGTTAATCTTTAACCTTTAATCTCACTCGATTGTTTCGTGTAACGTGTTTGATAATTTCTCGCAAGCTTTCGTCATTTGATAATTATGGTAGTTATTGTTCGTTTTGCTGATTGTTGTGTAGATATGAATGTCTTTCCACGTGATTGAAGTGATGAATGTCTTGTTGTTTTTGTTCTCATTTGTTTTTTAGTTATTGATTTACGGTGGGGTTGTTCGCTGGCAGGCGCGCGAAGCGAATTAAGATTCGGTGTGTGGGCGTTTTGTCACCCATTCGGCTATGCTCGGCAAAGCGTAGATCTTGTTCTTCAGGGCTTTCAATCCAGGGTAGTAGTCTAGGGAAGATTTACCAAAAATTGCCTCGAAGTTCTCCAACGACACGGCGAATACAAAATCGCACCACGTGATCTAAACCAAATTAAACATTTTGTAATAAATGAAATTAAATTAAATTGTTTTTGATGGTAATTCGTTTAACGTCGCCATTTTCACTCACAGAATCGCCGACGGAGAAGCCATTATTCTCGGCGACAATCTTCTCAAACTTGAGAGGTAGAAGGGATCGTCTCTCTCATTAGTTTCGCCTTGCGTTCCTCCTTTTTAATTGGATCCGTTTCGGTCCGCAGCTGCCAGAGCACTGCGAAAAGGACGAGCTATTATTGCCGCCGGACAAAGGAGACGCACGAGACGTGATCCGATCAGATGACGATGAGATGTTTACTCAAACAGTTCACGATCAACACGAGGGTTATTAAGATGCAGGAAATGACCACAAAATGGCGTCGCTAACGTGCATCACTTGCAAATTTTCAAAATGTCACAACAACGAAAACTGAAGTTGGTGAAAATAGTGTGGTTGATAGATTGGCGTGAGGAAAAAGAACATCACGCGGCGTGTGTCGGATGCCCGGTTAATTAGTTTCACGTCAAATACAAACGCGGCGGCCGACATTCAACCCCGGACGCGGTAGCGTGTCATCTCCTCAATCAAGAGCTTTGTGTTCGGGTTTTGACATTCGTTCGCGTTGCCAATTTCAACGAAAATCAAATCAAAACATTAATTGCACACAGTAATTCAGGACGCTTTCAATTCAATTCAATTCACTTCGATTGTTTATACAAAATATAACTAAAACTAGTATCGCAGGTTAATATTTATTTTATGAATGGTAAGAAAACAAAATGCTTTCACGAAAACTTATTCTAACCTTGTTTGAGATCTCCCAGAGTGTCGACAAGTGCATCACACTGCAGCGCTTCCATTTCATCCTTCCCGGTGAGTCCGAACTTCTGCGCTAGATGGCGTGCGATAGCGTTGCTTTGATCTATTTTTTTACCATCGATCTCCAGCACGGGTACCATCCCAAAGGGCATTTCTAAAAAAGTCGTAAATCACAAAAGTTTGCAACCCCTTGAATTCCCCAAACGACAAAACGACAAAAAATAAGATAATCTCTGCCTACGAACGAGAAAAAATCGCCAAAGGTTTAAAAGAGCGCAAAATTTACGTACGTTTCTTCAGCTCTGACCACTTCTCCCTTGGGATGCGTTCGTCCTGATAATCGACGCCGGCGTAGGCGAATATAAAGCGGATGTGTTCCGCTCGGCCTCGCGCGTTGAAATAAATCAATTTGTAATTTGACTGAGACATTTTCAAATCTCGTTTCTGTTTCGCTTCTTTCTTTCAAATTAAACTTGTGTGATGTCCTTGATGTTGGTTACTTGAATCTTGATACGTTTCGCTTCGTATGTTGCGATAATTTGCAATGTGTTGCCCACGCTTGTCGGCAATCTGTTACGATATTACGATGATGAATGATTCCCGCAGGAGTTGTTGCAAACTTGCCGAAGTTTGGCAGTTCGACCGCGTCGCCCTGGAGAACCGAGTCCTTTGTGTCACTGCAAATCAGGCCAAGTAAATATCTTCATCAGTATATGATAATTCGACACGGGAATCAAGTCTTAATTAAGCAAGTTAAACGATAAACAAGGTTATGTAGACAAGGTTGCCTAATGCTGTCGATAATCAACTTATTTTCCTGCAAGATGGCAGTGTAAACATACAAATAACCTGAAAAACGTTTAAATTACGATGGAATGATTTTGGACAGAAAAATGTTTCAACATTTATAATTCAACAGTGGGTAAACGATTATTTGAATATTTTATGCGATTGATGGATTGACGGTTCGTTTTTCGTTCCTTATTTCTTATTCTTTCACTCGTTTGACTTGCAAATTGCTTGAATATCACATGCTTTCAAACGCTGAACGCTTCAAAAACTCAAAATGTACCCTGCTTAAAATCTTCCTGTAATTTATAATAATACTTGTTGAATTTGCACTGATTTTGAGTGAAATATTAAGTTATTTTCGGAATTAAATTACGTAATGCTTCCACATCATAAAATTTATTTAAAAAGTAAATACGATGTGAAGAAGCAACAAAAAAGCAAGCACATAGTACATAAAAGCTCGATGGGTCTTCGTGCGCGCGCGCTCGTTGACGAGAATTTTTATTGCGCTCGGTTTGTTCTTGGATTGCATACTCGAATTCAACGCGTTTTGCGGTTGAATTGTGGCCCTTGTGGTTAATAGCCATAAATCATACTTATTTTTGTCGTCCTTCTGTTTCATGCACTCGTAACTTTTATGAGTTGATTTTCTCTTATTATATTTTAAGGAGATTATTACGTATATATTAATCTAAAAATAAATTGGCTCAAATTTGAGGTTAAACAGCAAAAAAAACGGCGAAAGCCTTTCGCAAAGTTATTGCTACATTGTTACGGGGTGTAACCGGTGTAACCTTGCAAAGTTTTAATCGATTCCGGCCCCGATTTCGCACACGTGCACACACATATGTGCGAAAATAAACGACCTACAGACCCAGCGACCCTTCGAACCTTTGGTATCCTTAAAAATAGTTCCGAAATTCACAAAACGCACAAAAGATAAATTTGTTTAGTTATGACTTAATAATAATAGCATTAGCCACTTTCCCTTTGCTGGTAAAAAAGTTTTTATATTGTTGCGCGCTGTTGAAATCATTTTTCATTTCTTATATAAACCGGTAACGCGCCCCGAGGTGAAATGGTGTTTTCACCAAGCGAGTGTAAATAATAAAGAAGCACAAATAGAAAGGAAATGCAGGAAAGAAAGTAGTAAACCTACCTACGGACAGAAAAGAAAACAAATATTTGTGTAAAGACAGTATTTTTAGAACAAACAAACTTTAAAATGTTTTGCTAACATAACCTGGGTCTTAGTAAAGATAACTGTCAAAACGTCAAACATTTTTAGGTTATATCTGCGTGCGCGTATGTAACTCTAAAAACTTTTGTTCTAACTTTCAATATGACGACATGTCAAACACAGATTACACATCCGTGCACATTTTAAATCCTCATAGAGTTTGTTATACTGCAGGGATTAGAACTACGTGACTTTTTTGTGTTTGGAAAGCTTTGTAAAATGCGTAATATTCTTCGGAAAAGTATCTGTAAAATGTTGAATTTTTATACAGTGTAGATATGTGCGCTAGGTAGTAATTTCTAGATTCTAGGTAAGCTTCAAACGCACGCAGCCGGAGGCGAAATGCAATTAAAAAGTAATTAAACAAGCAAAATGGCCTCTCAGGACCGACCGGCCATCCGTCGATTCTATCGCCAGCATCGTGCGTTTTTCTCGTCTATATTTCCCATCGGATTACAGGAGCAAGCGCAAAGCGACGCGCTAACTGCGAGAAATCCAGCGCCAGAACAAGGATCACGGATTTTGTTCTTTGGGCACAAAATGTAATACGGGCAGCGGTAGTGCTGCCATAAAAGGAAGTAAAGTGTGTTGCAATAGGACAAAGGTATAAGCTGAAATGGAAACAAAGGCTTTCCACTGGGCTTTTCCACTTCATTTCTTAGGTGATACAAATTGTGTTCAAATAAAATTAATTAATGATTTAATTAAATATTGACTTCTTATTTCGAAGTAAGATTTTTTTAGTAACATCAGCAAAATAAAACTTTTTATATTAATTTTGCAACCATCAAAGTAACTAATGAAAGGAATTCATCGACAAAATTAATTTTCTTCAGACGTGGTTTTTCATTAAAGTCATTCTGGGAATCTCAGGCAGTTTCTTTTTGTTTGGGGAAAGCAAGCATTACTTTTTTTTAACTTTCGGCGGATTTGGCTTTTGTTTCCGTTTTTATCGCATTTATTTCTTTTATTTTGCGTAATATGATTGAGACTTAAGAGCTTTGTTTGTCCCAGAGCGGATTAACAAAGAGAAATTGCGTTTGCATCAAATTACTTGTCATTCTACTAACAACAAATATATTTATATCAAAGGCTGAACATAATTGGACTCAAAAAATATCAAAATTAAATACTTTTCAAAATCAGTTATTAAATTTACTTTTTTGTTAAAAAAAATCAAGTTTTAAAAGTGTTTTAGACCACAAGGACTTAAAACTTACCCGATATTATCAAAAAATAAATTATTATAAAGAAAAAATACTGTGTTGCAATAAATCAAGCCAGAAATTCATTTATCATCTGCCAGGATGAATTTTCACGTCCGGATCGAACGTAGTGGCGTAATAAATGTATTGCGCTTACGTAAAGGAGAGTCGACCACCGACGATGATTCAACGATAAGAATTGCGCAATTAATCAATGGCTTCACTTCTTAGTAATGGCGCTAGCGGACGGTGCCGCTGTAAAACGTGCGTTTAATACCCATGCAACTCAATATTCTTATATTCTGGTTAGAAAACATAATTTAAATTTTAATTGAATTGTTGGAAACCGTTTTTAATTGCGTAAACTTTTTAAAATAAAGTTTACATCAAATTGAAATGTCAAAATTTAATTATGGTTTATTTAATAAAGTTTTCCCGTGATGTTTATTGCAAATATGCTGGTTGGAGTACACCTAAGAGTGGATTCCAGTTTGTTTGTAGCGTGTAACATCCTCACAATCTGAACAAATATTTCGTATTCATGAAAAGCAAACATATTTTCCTCCTGAACGTTTCAGGCGTCTATATTCAAAGTTATAACAGATGTTTTGCATTCACAACAGAAATCCTTAACATATATTTTTCTATTTCTGAAAACTAAATATTTTAACTCTTTAAATATTAAAAATTCAAATTTTTTTTTTGAAAATTTTTAATTTTTATTTTTGTACACTCTGTATATTTGAATGTAAAACTCTTCACCTTGGCGCTATCGAACAGTTTGTCAATAATGCCCGCACACGGAACGCTGGGCAATGTTGGCGTGGCATTCTCTTCTCGCAGGACGCAAAGGTGTTTTCCCCCTTCGGGTCCACAAGTTCTTGCCATGCAGGATTTTCTCACGTCCGCCTCGACCTACCACGCGCAACAATCCGCTCCGCTCGAATTCGTTTGTTTCGTGATGTGTGCGGCAACCTAAAGTGGGGATACCATCTCTCACCGGACCTTTCATTGTCCAATTCCTACAATTTTACACTTTCCACCAAAATCGAATCAAATCAAGTTGAAAACATATAAACATGTATTAAGTATATTGAGTTGCATACATTTCTTACTTGGCTAACCTTGACTTTTACGCCATTTTTTCCCGGTTTGCTATTGAGTTTATCAGTTATTATGTTCTTATACGTGCTATATTTAAACTAAAGGTCTTAAAGCTTCGATGGTAATTTATTACACGTTTATTATTCGCACTCATGCGAATGTTGCGCGGTCACGTGACCGGCTCACGCGCCCTCTTGTTCACCTTTCGCAGCGGCAAATCCCCTTCGGGCCAACCGCAACGTGAGTTGCGGATAGAAGACTCGAAATAAGCTCACGAAAAAAAGTGCGCAGGTAAAGGTTACAATGCTCGTACACGTATTCAGGTGACGATGGCAGAACTCGCACAATGCATGTAGATACATGCATGGAGTAGTCGGAAGTCGGCGGAAACGAAATTGAAAATGTTGTGCGGCGGCGGTCGGGGTGCGTTGATTGCATTACGAGTGTTGATTTATGCATAGTCTCGAATGGGATGCGAATCGATCGATGGCGGCCGTGGCATTCGCGAAACGTATGTAAATTTATGCAAATCCGGCAAATGAGCAAACACGCCGCCACCACCGCGAGCACAAGTAGGCAATTTTCCATTTTTTACTAGTTTACGAGCCTAATTAGTGGATTTTATGCCATAAAATATGCATTTATTATTAAGGTTATTACTTCTGCTCTGGTGAATTATATCAAAAACTATAGGCAACCAATTATACATCATATTATTCATTTTCATTAATTTTCCGATAAACATTTTAATGCAATTTTCTTAATTAACACAAAATGGAAATAATTACAATTTTTGATTGTACACACATATATTGCGTGTTTGTCGCCCATGCGTGTTGCAAATCGTCCTTAATTGTATATTACGATTACAATTTCGTTTTAATTATACCGCATGTCAGCCCGAGTGCAATTAAAAGCGCATAATTTGCATGTGCGCTTTGCAATTGCCAGATAAACGTATAAACTACCGCTGTCCGAGTTGCGCAATTTATGGCATCCACTGAAACTTAGGCTTTTACACGCCTGTGATATTTCAGTTTATATTTTATCTTCTTTTTTTAGATTTTGCAGTGATAAATGCAACCAAGCAAAAATACGGACAAGTAAAGGGTGGAAAAGTCAAAAGAATCGTGGTGAAACGAACGAGGGCTCAAACAAAGTTCAAACGACGCAATTTCGCACAAATTTCCGCATGGCTGAAGTGATATTCATATTTTCATCCGGTTCCGCGTTTTTTTTATAAGAATTCTGAAAGCCGCTTTACATTTTTATATGTGAATTAGTCCTACATGTATTTTCCAACATAAAATAATCAATTATCATCTTATAAAACAAAATGTAAAGTTTGTATTTGCATTATTGTGTTAATATTGATTCAATCAATGAAAATACGAAGATGCTTTAAAGAAGGAAATGCTAAACGTGATTAATTGATGATAAACCAATTTATTAAGTGATATCAGCCGTTATGAATGTGTTTCCGGCGCGGCTAATGTATTTTCCTGTGCGGGGGTGCGCGTAATGAACACTCGGTATACTAAATTAATAGACAGAACTCAAAGGGATGAACGCAACGTGCCGCGGAAACTCGTTGTTTATGTGTGGTTTACACGCGTTCTATTTAATTACGTCGCTCAAAGCTTCGTAACATGGCTGTTACATGTTACATAGCCAAGTACGGAAATGAATATGCAGTAAAATATTAAACTTTTTGATTAGAAATTTCGACGAAAATTTTTTGCGAATGTTAAATGTTTGAAATGTAATAGAAAGTTGTGAAATATCGACCTTAATCCTCAACTCGGCGGGATTTGCGAAACGCTTGCTGAACTTTGCAATCGGTGCAAGTGAAACTTTAACTCACTTTCCGGGGGACATCGAAGAGCAAAAGCTTGTTTATTCCGTTTTCAGTCACTGATTATATTTTATAATTTAAACTTTGCAGAGAAAGCGGTGTTAATAATGTTTTATTTCAATAATTGCTTAAAATTACCTAAAATTACTTCATTATTAATAAAATATAAGTAATAATCCGTGTTAATACATTTTAAAATCATGGTATTAATAATTAATTGACTGGGAAATAAATTTTAAGCGTTTTTATTTAATTCATAGCGATTTTCACACAATAAACATTTTAAACTTATCCAGTGGTGCACAACGAGTGCACATAGTGCTCTTGTGATTGTATCATTCTCGATAATGCACTCCTGCCCTAGAGCCCTTTGTAGCTTTGGCGCTTTGTAAACCAGCGCGCCTGCAATCAACCCTTACAAGCCATGCGAGCACAAATTGCGGCGTGTGGAAATTCCGCAGGTATATGAATTTTCATTTCTACCACAATTGAAATTCCACTTTCGCATTTCAGCATTTTCAATCATCGTTTTCATTTCGTGCTTTTGTTTTAGATTTAGTTTGCGTTTGTTTTGTTCACATCGGTTTTATTCTGTTCGGCGAGTATTATCGCTATAGATGTACACATCGCAAAAACGCGCGATATAATCACGCCGTAAATGTAATTCATGAACGATGTAGGTACTTGTGGCACGCAATATTGCACACATTCCACATTTTAGGCGTATTACGGTCGCGTTCCGTACGGCCGTTATCGTACATTCCGGATGTTCGCGTCTCACATGGCGCGCTTGTTATCGCCAATGCGATTCTCGATTTCGATGCGTTATCTCTTCGTAACAGTTTCCCTTATTCGAATTTCACATTGAACATGCCGTATATTTTTAGAAAAACATTAATAAACTCACGCCTGACAAATCGTTGGAGTGCAAATACTCTCAAAACCTAATGTTTCGATTTATAATCCGTCTTAAAATTCATTTCAACCTAATTATAATCACAAATCTCCTTCATATGTGTAATATCCGGTAACATGTAAGATCTGTGACGTGCAGAGACATATGAGACGTCCGGAAAATATATATACAAATCAAAAACGAGCATCCGCAGCGATGGAAATGAAATTGGAAACTCGTGTGGAAATGAAAACTGTACCTTCAGTTGAAAGCTTAGTGCTACTCATGGTCTCAACTTTGACGACACGTGTCACACATGTGTCACATTTCAACTGATACAATATCACTAATCATAACAAATATTTACAACATAATTCTCGAAATACATATTATACAAGTGATAAAATACGTGTTAATGTTCAGTTTTAATTGAAATAGCATGTGCTTTAATGCTTGTCATAAAAATTTACGAGCTTTATTGTTTATTTCAGCACAAGGCGTTAAAATACACACTGTAAATCTATTTAATTTATTTAAAATGTTGAAATTTAACTTACCGGTTCGAAAATTCGAATAGAAAGGCAGTGTTTGTTTTCAAACAAGATTTAAGATCGAGAAACCGCGTCGATTTTAAAATATCTACAGCAATGTGGGTATTATGTCACTAATGGTGTTTTGAAGGGGGCACTAGTGATTCTAGCGGCGGTGCCTGGAGGCGGGAGAGCGGCTGCCGTTATGCAAGACTTCGATTTTCGGCGTGCGTGTGCGGTTCGTATCCTGCCAGACTGCGGGACTGCGGGAGTGCGCACCGTGCGCGGCAAAGCTACAACTGAACCTTTGCCACCGCCACGGCCGCCGCTGCCGCTGCCGTCATCACCGCCGTCGCCACGAACTCACTCGAACGCCTTCGATTCGTTTCGCTCGCATTGAAAACATTGCAAAACCCAACCAGGATATTCATTCGGCGTCTTTTTTGTGTTGTGTGTAAATAAAACAATTGAATTCTTGGAATGTACGATTTTATCCGGAGAAAATCAATGCAAAACCCGAAGCAAATTCAATCTGTAAACAATGTGAAACAATTTAATTCCCCAATCGGGTTCGGTCGTTGGTCTAATTTAGCCAATTGTTATAGTTTCGAAGCATTCGATGCGTATTTGTTGTTTTGGACTTGTACCACGCTTGTAATACGAAGTGGTCCTTTCGATGTCGTGTCCTCGACTGTCGGCGTATGCAAATCGATATTTCATTGCCGTTACCAATACGCTTCAATGTCGCTTCGAATTCGAACTCCCACGCTCGTATTGTAAAGTTTCATTGTGTCATTCTCATTAATAGTCGAAATACTCAACCAGCTGGCCTGCGGCTGACGGTTACCCGAAATACCAGCAACTTTCTGCAATATTACGTCAATAATTATTACGATTGAATTATTTCTTATTAATTACAGATGTTTATATTGACCCAGGACAAGAATTTCTCTCAGGATCTGTAAAACAGTCGAATCCAGACGATAGACGTCAGAGCACGCGCGTTCGATGAGGTCCTTCGAACTCATGACGTCAGCGAGCACGAAAACGCCGACGAAGGGAAAATGGAAAATGTTTACGACCGCAGCAAGTTCAACGTTCACACAAAACATACCGAAGCGAAATATATGAGCGTCAAAAAAAGTGAAAGCAGCGCTGATGCGATTAATATAAATTAGTTAGCAGTTTGATTGTCAACGGCGGAACGATGATGTTGCTGGTACGCGAAGGAGATGAGTAAATATCACAATTACTTTGCCTCGCGTTGAATCTTGCTATTGTGTGAGGGCTCACGCCGTAATCTTGGGCGTTAATAATAGATGTGTGTCGGTAAAGAGCGACGTCGGCTGAAAGTGAGAAATTTGCATATTAATCAGGCGAGACGGAGCGACGACGCCATGCCCGGAAGGAGAATGCTCTTCCTGCGTTGTATCCTTTTTGACATACTTTCTTCTTATATTATTTTATGATTTTTTTTCTCTTCGTAGCTCCAACAAGCCGGTTTTTGGGTAAGAAAAATTCTTTATTCCTGAAAATATGATTAAAAATGAATATGTTTGTGTTATGCAACCAACTATACACGTATTTTATTTTTTATTAATAATTTTAATAATAAAAACAATTTATATGTGTGCTGTGGATGTTTCTTCATTGATTTCTATAATTCTAGCAATCTGATTTAAAGGAACCTCTAAATTGGTTTCTGTCACATTGTTTTTCTTTTTATTTCTCCGCCATTTTAAGATAAAGCAACCGCCAAGAAACACCAAACACACAGTGCCAACGCCAGCAACAATTCCTATTGTAGATGCAACAGTTAGTCCATTGAGAATAACCACCACTTGCATGTTTTTAGATAAACTCTTTGTTGCCAAGTTGGCGTCTGGTGAATTGAGACGAGTCAAACATTTCCACCGCCCGCTGTCTTCTTCTTTCACATTGCTGATAATAATCCCACACTCGCCGTAATTCAATCCTTTGCCAACGTATTTATATTTTGTATAAGCTGTGGAATTCTTTTTTGGTGATACGTGATACGTGTTATCGTATGGGTCTTGAAACGCGCAGTTCACAATGGCGGAAGTTGCTTTACACATCAATTCCAGATAATTTCCTTCGTTAATTTCCACATTGGCTGTTAATGTCTTCAAATCATCGTAAAGCATGACTTGGATGATTACTATCTCGTCTTTAGCTTCCATAGGTTGAGAAAAGTGACATTTCCAATCACCTAAATCGGTTTCATGGATTGATTTTACAGTAACACTGCAGTAACCAGCGCTAAAGTTAGTTTTATTTCCGCCTACATAGACTGTTCCATTGGGGGCAGTTAAAAAACAATCTTCGGAACTGTAGTCAACATTACAAGCAATTTCTGCAGACGCTTTGAGAGTGGTAAGAAGTATTTTATTTGTTGATTCTGTTTGGTTCTTATTTTTAATATCAACCAGAGCGAAACCACCGGAATCAGCTATGAAACACTTCCAAGAACCTTTTTCATTTGCGGCAATTGGTAGAGGAAACTCTAGTTGACATGTGAGATCTGTTAAATTTGTGCCTAAAGTTGAATATCTTTCAGTAGCACCTGCTTGTTCTGAAATGGTAAAAACTTCTCCATTCGGACGTATCATTTGACACCATGTTGTTTTAATGCTAGGCAACCAATCGGGTCTTGCACCGCTCAAATAATGACAACCCACATTACCATACCCGTTCGATTCATTGTACCAAGCCAACATTTTCCAGTCATCAAACAGCTCCAACGTCATGTAATCAATGTTCGCTGCCATGTTGTTTTTCAGACCTGTTTTACACGTCCAAGTGCCGAGATCTTGCATAGTCACATGCTCAATGTGAAGCTCGCAATGTTTTTCATGTTTAATAACTGCGCCAGATGGATTTATCAGCATGCAGATGAGGCCTGAAGCAAAATTTCCACAATCGACCGTTGCTCTCTGGCCGAGTTCAACAATTACTGTTTTGTTTTTTTCTTTCACCGTGTTATCTGTAAATAGGAAGAAAATGTGGTTTTTTTTATTTATTAAAAATGAAGGATAAGTTTATAGATATAACTTTACCAAAGATGTCCACCGAAAACGATTTATTAGCGTTGAGTTTTTCACCATTTTCATGGTAACTATATGAGAGAGTAAACAATGTTGGATCTTTTGGGGCATAATCGGTCATTGTGAAACCACAAGTTTTCCGGAATAATGGTTTAATTCGTTTCTTAATATCATCCTAAAATAATTTCTTTTTACTAAATTTTCTTTAGAATAATTTTTCAATAACTTACGTTTTTTATTTCTCCGGATATTTTTACTTTTTCCGAAACTAACGTTAAAGCTACACTCTCAGTTTCATTATTTGTATTAACAAAACTAAGCGCACAATCTGTTACAATTGTATCTGCAGTATCAAAGTAGATATAATTCATTAACGTTGCTCCTTCTTGAATTAAAATAGGCGACAAAATTTTGAGATATCCTTTTGCTCCTAAATAAATAAGTTAAAAAAAATAGTAAGTTATATAATTCTTACGTACCACTGTATTTTATGGCAATAGATAAAATCACCAAACTCATAATTTGCCTTAGCATCATTGTTGTCTGAGGAGTTATTTAAAATTAAATCAGACAAATGAATAGAATCTTAAATCTATTGATAATATCTAGTTTGTGCACTCTCAAGATTAATCTCAGCACTTCCCATAAATTAAAATTTAATTGCAAGTTTTTATTGTAAAAATTGCAGAATATTTGAGAAAACCTTATTTTGTATTATTTATCTTGAAAAAATTTTGTTATCAGAATTTCAGTTTAGATAAAAGTCACACTGAAATTCTTATATTTGTATTTTGGAAGAATGACCTTCGTGGAATTACCTATGGCTTTGCAGAGTAGTTATATTTAACATAGGCAACTTTATTAACATGTGACATGTCATAAAATCTGAAGTGTTTTGCTATTTTTGTCACACTAGTCACAACTTTGAATAGATTGCGTGGTCATATGAATAGATAAAACCCAAAGAAGATAATTATGGACAGAAGCAAGTATTAATTGAAACTATATTCGATTGAATGTGATAGCAAGATCTATTGGCACTTTATTTGGACTTATTAACCCTACAAAATGGTAAGTTATAATTTTTACATTTAGCTTTTCAATAATTGTTATAAAAATTGATATTTTAGGCTCCTAAAAGAGAGGTACCTCCTGCAATCAAGAAAATACTTGATAAAGATGTTGAGATTACTAAACACTTTTATGTGCTTGCCAATAAAATCATCCCATTGGACAAATGCAAAACCTATTTTAAAGGATTAGAGGTAAATTGATTTTAAGAAACTCATCATTAATGGTTTTATTTGACTGAAAATTCTAGATTTCCTGTCATGGAATTCCTTGGTTTGCATTCTGGATTTGTTTTACTTGGCTGTTCAATGATCCTTCATTGATTCAAATGCAAATAAACATGCTGCTTGGTAGATGAGTCAGTTGGCAATTATAATTGTAATGATAGTAATAATTATTATTTTTAGGTTTAACACTGGATATTTTATTTGTTGCTTTTATCAAGGCTTACACACGACGACGTCGTCCAGCTGCAAATACTGATGATGCTTTGGGTCAAATTGGTCCAGATGTCTTCAGTTTTCCATCAGGGCATGCAAGTCGTGCAGTATTTGTCACTTTCTTTTTCATGTGGCTTCATCCGTTGTCATTGTTACTCCAGCCTTTCATTATTACTTGGTGTGCTGCTGTTTGTGTGAGCAGAGTACTCTTAAGGAGACATCATTTACTTGATGTTGTGGCTGGAATTGTACTGGGAAATTTTATTGGATTGCTGCTGGGTGTGTTATATGTCAGCGACGATACTGCAAAATGGCTTATGAATAACTTATCCGACGAGAAATTGGATGGAGGAGATTTTCATGTGTGAAGTAAGGATATTAATTGTGTTATTGAAATGTTTTTTTGGGTTATAACTATTATAAACGTAATATTTTAAATGTATTTTCATGCAAATATTTTTGGGTACAGGATAATTCGCGAAAGAAGGTCTCGAGGCTTCGTGGTTCCGTGCCTCTAACATTTTTGTCCCTTGTTAGTTAAAGATTATAAATAGTCATAGGACTCCTGTTTGATAATATCAAATGAGTTTAGCACTTTGGACGACTGTTCATAGACGTCGCTAGCATGGCCATTTCAATCAAATCTGATTTAGTGAAACCAAGACAATACCCTAAAGAAACTTATGAAATAAAAAAATATACCATTATTTTGTTTTTAGATTCAAATAAGAGTTTAAAAATAATAATGTAATAATAATAAATCTTCGAATTTCTGCGCAAAGTCATAGGTGGCGCTAGTTATATCATTTGACCATTTATTTAAAATTATTTCCAAAAATATATAGAATTTCTCGCATTTTATAAAGTGAAAGAAATGAAAGAAATTTGAAAAAGACTAGACTACGTCTAAGATAACTGAAATTTAATTTTGAATACAATTTGTAAGGCAGCACCCTAACCACTTCGACACCTTCGTACTTTTCGTGTTTGTCTTTTTAATTAAACGCTACACCACGTCGGAACGGTCTTTTTCTTTAATTTCTTTCCGGAAGTTTTGTTTGTGAGTCTCGGTGGTTTATTCGTTGTTTTGTGGTGCAGTTGCATTCAGTTTTCATTCAGGAATCAGCCATGAGCGGCGGGACTCGAATCACTAGGACTATGTGTTCTCGCGTGTCGGCGGCGGCGCGCTCCGAAAACTCTCCAAGTGCATGCGAAACGAGCGCATTGCACGTCGGCGGAAAGAGGTCAGGGAAAAATCAATAAAGGTACGCATACCAAGACGCGGCCGAAGACCGGGAGCGATAAGGATGCACGTCCGCGGCGTGGGCGGGTTGGAAAATGCACGCGCAGGGATGAAAACGTGCATTTCGCGTGCGAAAGAGGCAAGACGCGAGGCGCGCGCGGCGTTTCGATGCAAAATCGACAAAGAAATATATTGGACAAACTTGGAAAAGGTAAAACATTCTAAATATTGCAGATGGTAATTTACATTTTACAAACAACTACAATTTTTATGTGTAACTTTTGTTGCATTCCAAAATTGGATAAAAAAACATAACTCAAGACATATATCTTTTTACTGATTAATGTCTAATAATAATTTAAACATTTTAATCACATTAACTAGCGTTTTAAGCTATTTAAATTTATAAAAATAACAAAACTATTTATTTTAATGTTTTAGTCACTCTGAGAGTTTTGGTGAGTTTGATCTGAAAGTAATCTAAATTCTATCCTGATTTGCCACACTCGGTCCGCATAGTAAGCAAAACGTTTATCGTTATAGTAGCAGAAGAGGCAAATAAAGGCATCAAAACAGTTTCATTCAGAAGCCGAGCAGGTTCTACACGTAGTCGTATATCTGGTCGCGCGTCGCTGCGGCCTACCGAAGGCATTCGCTTCCTTTTGCTCCTCCGCCATCGCGAGCACGTATCGCGCCTGCTGCCTGCTGCCTGCGTCTCGCCTGCTATCACGATCGTGTCCGTTTTGTTCGCTTTGCTTACGCGGGCTGCACCGCGATATGAACCCGGTGCTCTTCTGCTCTTGTTTTCATCGTGCGCTCGCACTTGGTCCTGGTTTCAAGTGCGAATAAACTTGACCCGCCGCAACAATGCGGCGATAAATTACACCCGCCACGCATTATGCAATTTCATTAATGAAAACGAAAACTCGCTGGGGGCCCGAAATGCCTCCCAACTTGCTCAAAATATTATATTTGAAGTACATTTGTAGGCATGCTTTATTTTTTCTTTGGAAGAAAACTTTCAGTTACAACTTCTTGATAGTAAACACAGAATATTATGTAAAGAAACAAATTGTACATACGTCAATAATTTGTTTACAGTTGAAAAATTTATAATTTCTTTGTTATTCGTTAAGAAAACTGAAATTCTAAATTTTACGATAAGGAAACAGTTTATTCTCTGGTCAGAAATGCAAAATTCAATAACCGCGATCGAAGTTTGTTTACTACCTTAGTTATTCCTGATGCCTAATGGCCATAGTTCATTGCATATCGCATATATTTATTTATATCAGCGATAGATACGTTTTCCAACGTTCGCCGCGACGAACGCTAGAATTATAAAGGCATTATATGTCGATTAACGTCTTCTAAATATCGCGTAATCACGGCGTTCCGCTCGCCTTTCCGTCTAAGTACTATTTGAGAACGAGAACTAACCTCGCCAACGTGCAACGGTACCATGTACACAGGACAATATACAGGATGTGTTTACAATCCTGTCAATCAGTCCAACACACACCAACCACACCGCCTCAACTAAATCAACCTGTATCCACTTTTATCTAATATAATTTAAACTCGCGATCGATAAAATGCGCGAATTTAGAATGTGTGCTTGCAGCGGAAATAATACTCCACTTTCAACTGCAGCCTGTAATTAAAATTATAAGACATTTATTTGCAGCACAGGATAATTAGTTGAATCAAAAATGCATATTTATATACATTTTTTGTTTATGTATAGCACATACAATTTCCTGTTTGGCTGCTATTTTAAGATTAATCTGTATTAAGTTATAATTAATTGTTCCGACAGTCGCTGGTGCCTAAGTATACTCGGCGTGCGTTTCTAATAGTCAGCGCAATGCGCATTGGCAATAATTAAAATGATTGCACGTACGATTCGCATTCGAGCTTTGCTTTACTTTGCAAACGCAGCGCGGCGCATCGCGATAATGTATCAATAGTATCAATAAGCAATTATCGGCATTCTTTGTGCGCCCGTGCGTCGTGGCACGCCGTTTTAATGCAATTTACACATTGATCGCGCGCGCAATCGCAATTGTAATGCGGCGTAATTGCGATTCGCGGACGCCGCGAGCGCATCCGACAAAGAATTCTAAGATGTTCTCCAGCCGGAGGAGGCAACATTTACAATTCGATCAATTAATTACAAGTAGTACATCTTGTACTTCTACATGCACTGCATGCGCTTGTACTACACACGTGTGCATTGATCACAATCAAAAAAAAATTATTTGCCTACAAACTTTATTTAAATTTATTCTGCATACAAAATATTTGATTCTGGTTAAAAATATAAACAAATTATTAAATTATATCAACATGACAAGTTGCACGTGCGTCGTTTACACCGTTCACACGTTTGTTTCGCGTTTCATTCATGAACAAGAAGATGGTTTGCAGGACGGAATAGTTACACGCACCGGTAGCTGCCTAAACACGGTGTAATAGATGTGTATGCGTACGTCTGAGTGTGTGTTGGCCGCGCCCGTTTAACCGCATTTAACGACGCACGCACGTTTCTTGTGTAAAATAAAATGTACATGGCGTGCAGCAAGTCGTGCATCTTCAGCGCCATCGACATGCAACTGCTCTCCACTTGTGCTTGTTGTAAGTTTCAAGTTCAGCGATAGATAACGAGGTGCATGATGCGTGTTGGTGTGTCTTGCCGAAGAAGACACGAAGACTGAGGACGTGCCAACGTGTTGGTAATGTGCGCGCACGCCGCGAAACTAAACTTTACTAACTTTATCGTCGCTTTGCGAATAACTTCATGCGAGACAAGACTTGCAGCGATGTTTAACATCTAACATTTTTATTTTTAACATTTACACTATAGCATTGTGTGTTATTGCGGTACATTATAGGTTTGGTATTTTTCTGTCATTATCACGTGACTGAAACTATAGCAAACATGTATAACCTATTTTGAGAAATCCAATTTGCAATCGTCTGCACCTTCTGTTTTTCATTTTCGCTTATTTTCTTATTTACTATGTATTTATACATCATCGATGCATCTTTGCGCGTCTCTTCTACGTCCGCACCGTCGATGGTTGTTATGAAGCCATCGCGCCGAGTATTTGCACAGCGGGAACGGCATCCGACTCTGTCGCTATCGATGCTAATTACCATTACTTGTTAACGAATATAATTATTAGTGCCGCGCGCTGGCTGGCGATTGCTTTATTTCTCGCCTTATTTTATCACTGCGTGCGCGTAAAATTGCATTTTACGACGATAACGACGATCAAATGGCCCGTTCCGGAAATTACCTTTGCTCTCCGGCTCATCTTCGCTGTGGATTTAATACTTCGCGCTAGTTTACCTGGCGTGGCGCTTGTTTACATTTTTACTGCACGTTTTTTTTTTTTACCTTTTTCGAAAATGATTGCATCTGTAGTCTTCTTCACATCCTTTGCACATCGCAAATGAATCGTAAAAGTGTAGCATTCTTCTCGCTCTATTAATCGCGGCCCTTCTCGCGAAGTGCAATGTGCATGTGGATGTTGATCGGCGCAGAGTAGGTATTCATTAATATAATCCGCTAACCGAACGCGAATTTTCTTTCTTGCGCGCAACTCGTGCTCGACATCACGACTCCTCAACTTCCTGCATCAAGCGTCAAACTCCCTTTCTCTGCCCGAGTGTTGAATTCGCGCAACCTTTCGTTCAGCGGACGCGAAACGTCGCAACTTCTGTGCTACTCATGCTCATGTCGACGCTAATAGACCATTGCGCCCGCAGAACCATTAAATAAACCATCGACAAACATTCACTTCGTCTATTACCTTCGAACGTACTCTGGCGGCGTCGTTGCCGCAGCCATTTTTCATTGTGCGAGCTAGTTTATTATCTCGCATTTTCGAGGTGTAAAAGTGCGACTCGTGACGAGCGCAGCGTTTAAAATTTTCGCCCAAAGAAGCGTGGCGGAATTAGACGCTAATAGAATATTATCGGACTACTATCGGCTTTAATTTGCATTAACTACACTGGGAAATTGGGAGTTAACGAAGCATGGCATTAATTTAAATCACATAAAACCGTTGAAAGGAAATTAAACTTTCGGTTAAAAGAGGGCGCAAACAAAACTACCTTTAACCTATAAAACCTTTAAACGTCGAATACAATTGAAATTTTATTGTGTAAAACAGAACAACTGTGAAATCTTCATGTAATTATCTTAAAATTTAATTTTCTCACCTGATTTGTGAGTAAATACTGAATAATTCCATTCAAATCAATTTTTTTCCTCCTATTTACTTTCTAAACAGTTGGTAACATGAGTAACACGTGGAATAAATTTATTCACGTCTGTATGCAAATAGGAAAAGTAGCTCTAGGTGTTTTCCGTTGTCCTAGGTACCTCTGCCTAGGTGAAGGTAGTGCCGTTTACTGCGCTCTCGCCGGATCGATCGGTAGCGCCGGACTTCATTGATAATTGACCATAGATAAAAGTGCCATTGACTCAAATTGCGCGCACACTGTGAGCGAACAAAAATAGTAACCACTAAGGCGCGCACGTCTTATTTACGTCGCATTTGCAATTACTCGCGAATCGGTCGCCGCCAGCATGCGCGCTTAAGTTGCGTGCGCGCGGTAAAAGAGTGCGCGCATTCAGCGGCGAATTTTTAAATTTCCGAATCGATTTTATTGCGCCGCTGCACGCTGCGTATAATCACAGCGTCATTAAAGTTTTTCAATGCTCAGCGCACTCGCAGAAGGCGCAGGACGAAAAAAACAAAAGTAACAAATAAATGAATGAGTTAATTATAAAGCTGTGTTGCCGGCGTCATGCGCAAAGCAGTTGCAATTAATATTCGCAAAAAATTAATCCTTTTATAGGTTGTGGTTTTTCTTTTGATTCGTCATTTTAATCCGACTTATATACAAGTTAGAGCTTAATGAATGATAGGCGATAACACTTTGCGCATCCTTTGCGATTTTTCGCGTTGTTGTTTATTGTTTATTTGTTCTAAAGATCGACAGTCAATTAAAGTCAACTTAATGTTATAATTAATACATTCATCTCTTCACTGCCACCGGTGGCCAGGGCTTTCCCAGCAGCATTAATGCAAGTGGCAGAAAACGTAGCGCAAAAACGCACCACGACGACACACACGCACCGAGAAGAGATGGCTGAGATGTGCATGCAGCTATGATGTCGGCGCGAAGAAGCTATAAATAACAAACACGTTCGTTGCGCGTCTCGTTCGCGTTTCGCGTTCGGTAATTAATGCTCCAATGTCCCGACCGCACTCATTATGCACGCTGCTTTCGGAAATTCGTCATTTATTTTAAACTTGCAAATCATTAGCAGAAAGGTTTTTATGATTCTTCAAAATTTTTTTCATGGAAATTCTATTAACTACACTTTTATACACATGTATATTAAACTTAAGTCATATTTCTTTAATTTTTGATATTTTTATATATATTTTTTACTAAAAAATTACAAAAATGTCATAAAAAATATTGTTTTTTTTTTGTTTTTGCATGTTTTGCAGCTTAAATTTTGATATCATGAAGTTTAAAATAAAACTCTAGCCGCCATAACAATAACAAAATAATCTATCGATTAGTTTTCTTGTTATTGTCGCAGGCTTCAACAGAAAACAAGAGTTATTAGCCGTGTCTCGTCTTGCCTTGTCTTAGTTATTATTCGTAAACAAATTACACTCAACGCTCGATAATTAAGTATATACATATTGATTAATCGTCGGCAAGTTAAATATTTGACAAGTGTTAAAAATTACAACCTAGTTTAGCGTAATTACTCGCATCCTTTTTGTACGCAGCCTACGCGTGTGCAGTTTTGCCCGTATATGATATGGCGTTGGCCGTTGTGTTTTTTTTCATTTTGCTCATGTCGGTGTACGCCGCGCAGTAATTAAAAGATTATTTTCGTTTGTTGGGCGAGAACAGACGAATGTGCAGTGTGCGCGCGCGGTGCAGGAGCAAAAAAGCGTCGGGGCTCCAAAGAGAAGAACTCTTTGTGTTCCGCGCGCGCAACGCGCCAGCGACGTGCCCTAGGTACGGATTTAAACCTCCTTAAAATACATTTTCGACGGCGCGGCGCGCCGCGGCGTGACGACCGAAGAGCACCGACCGGCGCGATGAAAAAATCTTCTTCGCCGACAAAAACTACTAAAAACCCGCATAAATCATGCATTTCCACGTTCGGATCGTACGGATATATGCAAGAGATAAATTAAATCACAATTCGAGCGGAAATATTTCGGTGGTGTGGAATTTACTCCCTAGAGGTCAATGCAAACAACGTTCACTGTCATTTTAGGATTCTAGGTTAGATTTTTACAAAAAAAAATTAAAAATTAAAATTTTGATAAAAAAAAACATAAAATTTAATTTACATTAATTCTAAGTCACACATAATTACTATTTTTGTTTATAAAATAATATTTTTACGCAAAGAGCAGAAAAAAATTGTATAAACGTCAATGCAATAATGTCATACCAATACCTTGATCGTAGTCTTTAATTAAATGTCTTCTGATACTTGTTAAACTTGTCGACGCGCACAAACCCGTCTTGATCTGTCCATCACGAGCATCATTTGCAGTCATTCATTAGCCATCCGCCTGCCATTCATGCCTACGTTTCGGAATTACTTCATTTTTACAATTGCAATCCACTCTCGATCTTGTATGCGCCGAGGGTAATTTTTATCATCCGCAATAGCTATTTTCTATAAAAGGCACTTACTATTAATTTATGTAGATTATGCGTACTTAAAATCTCATCTTAATAACCCCGAACGGCGATGAGATGATGCGGAGTGACCGCCTAGCGTTTGATGTGCGCGTCCACCATCCACCTGCCCCTATCTGCGCTCTGGCACTAACAAAAAAGAAAACAGGGCAGAAAAACGCGTGAGAACATTATATTTAGAGTTAAATCATTCTACGTGTCCCGAGACAAGTCGGCGTAATTACACTCTTAGTTTATTTAAGACTCTGAGAGCGCAATTTCTATAAAACTATTACTAGAGATACTTGCACTACCAGTTTGAGCACGTCATGTTAATGAAGAGATAATCACATTTTTATTTTTATATTTTTTGCCTCTCTAATTCCGAAAATGACATTGCCCAAGGTGCATAATTTTTTATTTCGTTGCGCGTCGGTCGTCGATCATGATCCTCAGCGACGGCGTCCGTTTCCGAAGAGTTATGCGACACATTGTGACGCCCGCCCGCGATTTACCGGCGGCGGTGGCGGCGCTACATTTATAGACACGGATTGGATACGTGAAGTTGGGCCGGATGTCGCGTCTAAAATTGTTAATGCGCTCCGCTTCCTGCCGGAGAAAAACGACCAACGACCAGAGGAGTACAACAGGCGCGCGCGTCACTTCAACACTTAATGAAATCCTGCATATTAAAAATTACAATTGAACTAAACAGAAATAAATTACCAATCAATGCGCTTGGATAAATATAACGCAATGAGCTTTGAACACAAAATGAACAAAAAAAAATGTCTTCCGCTTGATTATTATAATTCCGCGCACGATGCATCGGTTTTTGCTGTGAACGGTGCTGTTCCGTTGTTTATTCCGGTCATTTCTCTGTTTACTGCGCGTAAATTATAGCAATATCCTGGCGAATGCGTGAAACCGCCATCTTTGTTTTTGGTTTTTTTGTTGCGAAATCATCAACTGTCGTTGAACCACAGAAAATTCTTCAGGAAATTAACTGCGATCATTAAACACTTCATTATTTGGCTAGATTTGTGCATCAGAATTTTAATTTAAATTTGAATTTGCATTGTTTACTTTAGTTCTCTTTTTTTGTGCAAAAACAGAACGTGCACCAGCGTTTCGCTTACAAATTAGAAGAAAAAAAAAACACGTAGACGATGCTGCGCTATTAAGAATATCCACTTGCTGTTGACGCAACCCAACATACAAACAATCTTTTTGCTTATAAGCTGTAACAATGTGTGTATAAAAAGTTGGTTATGATTTTATGTATATTGGGTTGCATGTATGCGACGTTTGATCGGCTGCGATGTTTATTAACGATCTGCTTTGATTGTGGTAGCATTCGGTGTAAAGACGCTCGGCCGGCGGCTGAATGGCAAGGCTGCACTTGATTGCAGTCGGATCGGGGCGGCGGATGCACGGATTTACTCAGCGTTCGCCGCCGATGCATTCGCATTTAGACGCTCCGTTTATACCTTCGTTTTAATTTTCCTGTGCGCGCGCGCACGTTCGCTTCTTTCCGAGCTTTTTCACCATCCGCAACACGTCGGTGTCCAACTGATCTATTCCACCCGAATGAATTAGCAGCTTTCGAACATCAAACCGTGTGCTCGGAAAAAACTAAATGAAGCAACGCTATAGCGCAGCCATGATGCGAGAAACAGGACCGGTACGAAAACACGACCAAAAAAAGCAACGAGCAGCGTAAAACAAAACAGGCGCAGGCAGGATGCGGCACCGGCAGATGTACTTCTCAAGGTCGCACTGCACTCCGAGAGAGCATCCGACCACCACAACCAGAAGAATAACGAGTCGAAGGAGACGAACAACACAACTATACAACAACAACAAAAAAACACAAATCACTTCGAGACCGTGGTGGAGTCCACATAACACTTTCGGTTTCATTTTCGATTCATTCAAAGCTCGAAATGAGATTTCCAGAAGTTAAGTAAAGTTAAGGTAAATTAGTAAACATGATTTCCTGCCGTGTGGAGTGCTCCACGCACGTTTACACACGCTCGTAAACAATTGTGCAGCGTGGCCGGCGTGTGTAGGTCTAGGTCAGTTAGAGGATCGTCATTCGCCGTTTGTCGTTGTTTGTTGTCGCTCGATCGTCGCGGCGCAAACAAGATAGCGACGAGCGCGCACACGACCGAGCGACATTTACATTAACATAACATCGCATCGTGAATGAGCGTGTATGTTGATTAACATTTGTCATACGTCGGTTCAACACTTTTGTTATTAATCACATACACACACATACATATACAATTTGTTGCATGACCTACGACAATGCGTGTTTGTATTGACTGAGTCTGATGTTGTGTTTCTTTATATTATTTTATTTGTTTTCGCCGCGTTCATAATGTAATCGCGTTTTTATTTTCGAGCGCTCGCTGCTGCGCTCATCCTTATTGATCTGAGACATGACTGAGTCGGGAAAAAAAAAACGAAGGCGTAAAAACGAAACCGGTGTATTGGACTCTCCAACTCGCAACTCACAAGTAAGTATAATACACCACTACTACTTAAGTGCGTTGCGTTTGCGACCTACGACAACGTTACAGCGCATTCACGAATTGTTATTGTTGCATTTTCGGACACACAATAAAACAATCGCGAGCGTGCGTCACAGCAATTGCATCACATAATTATTGTCTCAGTTTTGTCTCTCGGATTATTTCGACGTTGTTGATTGCTTTTTTCGTATGTCTGCGGTTGTGACAATTATTAATATTATATGCATATTGCTCTTATTTTCGTAGAATATTTGTTTGTGCAGTATTTTCGACTTTATTGTTAATCAGTAGAAATTAATGCAATAATTGTCTGGCGAATTACTAATAAAACACTATATTTAGCTTAAAATTCCAATGCAGATAACATAATTGCAACATAATATTGTTATTTTGTCTTGATTTTATCACAATATTGATGTTTGGTTCAATTTAGTAGTTTAAAAATAAGGTTATGACTGTCAAAATTAAGATCTGAGGTTTTTTGACATTTCCTAACCTCCAAAACCACAAATTTGGGAAAAAGGAAGAGTTTTTGAATGTTTACAAGTATAATAAACAGAATCTTTCTGTTTGTGTGTTTGGTACTCTTGGCATTGACGTGTGTGCATGCCGGTCGTCCTTTTTGCCTCTTTCCCGAATTGCCCCCCGAGCAGAATGAACATTAAACGTTCGCCGGTTTGTTGCTTTAACCTTGCAGGCTCGATGTGCGTTTATTTCGCGTTTACATGCACTCGTACTCGCATGCGATCGAATTGAATTCGTGCAGGCATCACACGAGATGCACACTCCAAGATGGATGATACGTGTGTAATCGTTATCACTTATTAGGAACTTGCTTCTGCACAACATGCAGCAGCAGGTTTTCGCAATTTTTCTATCAGCGTATCGTTGTTATAGGCTGGGTTATATCTAAGATTAGGCTAGATTTGCAATTTGCAACTCGATACAGTTTCTTCGCGTCGCCGTGGCCGCTAATTATCCGCGTTGGGTTTCCTACTTCTCTCCAGCGCATGTTAATTTGCCGCATTAAACGGCATTCGTAATGACCGTCCGCGAAATAAAATAAAACATCAATTTGCGCAGCCTCTCTCCATCCGCCGCATCTAGTGCTGCATGTTGCATTGTACGTGGCTGTCTTTTATTTCATGCGTATTGATGAGTTTTGATATTTCGATGGCGTGTAGATGGTGCCGTTCGTCTCTCTCGCTGCGCGCAGGCTCATCCCACTTGACCACTTTAATGATTGATCCGCAATCATTACGTACGGATGGATGCTTCGTATAATGCACACACGTCCGTCCAGCAGGATGCAGAAATATTCATATCTTGTGTGTTGCGCCGTTTCTATCGGGCAGGAGGAGGCATGAGAGATGGATGGAGCGAGGCATGAATTAAAATTGGAAAAATGCTTAATAACGAGTCGAGAGGGACTTCTGTGCCTCACACAAACATACAGAGTGTTACATTCTCTACTAGAATCTAAATCATCAAAATAAAATTTCGCCTTGTATACGAAAGGGTTATAATAAGTAGTAATAAGTTAAGTTCGTGCGTTCGGTAGTCAAGTCTTCGAGTTGGCTGGCGTTTCATCGTAATGGGATGCTCGCTGTCAGCCGGCTAAATGCACGTTACTTTGTTACTTTAGTGACTATTATAACCAGTAAGGAGCTACCATAGTGACTGCGAATCTAATTCAGCTGTTTCATATGTGTCACTGTCAATTGAACACTGAAACATTCAAACAAATTTATTTTCCTATAAAATAAAAATTGTTTATCTTTTCCACGCAAATTCCGTAGTGTGACTAATTCAATTTATTAATTAACACCGTTCCGCACGCTTATTTTCGCTAGTTGTAAATCAGAATCCGCACGTATTTCGCGCATTGATGGCCACAGATCAGACGAACCGTAATTGTTTGCGGTTGGACTCCGCCCGCAGATTTCTCGGTGCATCAATGGGAAAAGCAACGAAAATGATCAAAAACAACCGAAAAAAAAACGTGGTCAGACATCGGCTGCGGTTTTCACGCATTGCGATTCTTCATTTCGCAGGGAAATAAACTTTAAGCTGTAAACCGTTAAGTGCAATTTTTCGCGCATATTTTCAAATGTTCCTATGATTAGGTGTGTAACAAGGCGCATAAAGCTGTAATAATTAACTATGGTGCTTTAGTCGTGCATAGTTAAATAGTTGAACATCTTGAACACTTAGCAATTAGTACTAGTTGAAGTTGCATGCTAAAACTTGACGAACTTTTGTGCTGCGAGTGCGAAAGAGAAAAACGCATGCCATTCAGCGGTTAAAACCAATAAAAAACCCATCGTTCAATACGCGAATGCACGAGTAATTTAATAATTTTGCGGTGCAATTTGTTCATTCATAGATTTGCAATGCGTAGTAAATCGTAGAGTAGTGTAAATAAAAACATGGCGGATGTTTAGCGCAATGAATTCGTTTTGTTTCGAGGATAATTCTTGTTATTCGGCCGGCGTTTGCAAATTTGTGGCCTTGGAGCTCCGCGCACACTGCGTCCGGTTTCTTTCCGATGGCCAGCCTCTCTCAGCGTCGGAGAATTATTATACGTGGGTCGCGGGTAGACGCCTGTGCCTGACCGCTAGCCCCCGCCGCCGATGGGGACCGGCGATAAATCAACGCGACCTTCGCGCCGACCGCACACCGGTGCATGTTCGAATTTACGCGAAATGCACTGCGCACAAATTAGGTTAAGACTGCTTAAGTAGATTTTGATGATCGATGCCCGGGACGCTTTAGACAGGCCAGTCCCAGACTAGGGTTTATGCTCGGCGTGTTTTTGCGCGCGGCGGCTGTTAACGGGATTGATAGATAGGAGCATTAGACGCCCGAAGGCGACGTTTTCCCGATGACGTAAAGAGAGCTGCGCTACGCGTGCTAGCCGGTCATCGACACTGCTATGAGTCGTGGGGGATGAGGGTCTGTCGCCGCCCCCCACAACCCGCGATGCATGCGCTCGCTCGTTTATACCTTCGAAAAATGGCATGCGATATCGGTTTGATAGACAACGGCTCGCCTGGGGTTCAGCGGGTGGTGCATACGTGCAGCTGAAAAGAAAAAGAAGCAACCGAACGAACGGTCAGTTTGGATGTGTTCGGATGGACAGCAGCGCTATGGAAGCGCGGGTTGAGGGCGGGTGCAGGAGGCGGCGCGCCGGGAAATTCTTTCCGTCTTTTTTCGCGAAGCACACGAATTCGGTGCGGGTGCATTCGTGCTCGGTCGCCAACCCAAGTCCTCCGCCGGCGCTGCCACCGCCGCCTCCGCCTCCGCGCGCTCGGCACGGTCGATATACGTGTGTAGTGACAGTAGTTTTTTTCCTCCTCGGAGCGCTGCACACGATAATTTTTCATTCCCCGGGTTTCGGCCCGCATGCACATGCACACACAGCTCAGACCGGCGAGAAGGCGACGTTGCCGCCGCCGACGCCGACGCATCGATTTTTACCGCGCGCGCTGCTCCCCGCCGCGGGGTGTCAATATGCGAACAGAACTGCAACACAAGCCGGGGCTCAAGCAACTCTTCTTTTCCGCGCTCTTTTACTCCCCGGCCCCAGTCGTTACCTCACCCCCCTGCCGCCGCACCGCCGCCGGCGTCGATGCACCTGATCCGTATCGAACATGCACAGGCGCCGCTGCACTCTCCAGCCATCGCTCAACATCTGAGTGCTGATCCCTATTATTCATCGTCATGTCATACCACACTCTATGCATCGAGGCATCATTTTTCATAATTGCGCATATCAACCGCCCGCCGCAACCGGCGTTATTGGCAAAGTCTTAAACTTTGCGGCTGTGGCCGGTGTCATTGTCCCGCTTTTGTACACACACATTTCGCGACGTGCGCTGCAATGTTAATGAACTACGGACGCGTAACCGCAACGTGCGTGTACCGACGTCGTCGCCGACCAAACCCTCTCGCCCGCCCCCTCCGCCGCCGCTCGCGTGGTGCGTATTACGCGTCGCGTTCGCTGTGATTCACTTTTAAATAGTCCGGCGTCGGTACGCGCCGCGCAAAATTTTGCGCCGGCTAGGGCTGCGTATTTTTAGGCGCGCGCGAGGTCGACAATCGCGACTGCCAGCCAAGACCAAGGGGGCCAAGGGGCATCGTCGTGTGTAACTAACTATAGATGAACGCACTCACCAGCAGCACGCATTCGTAATTTATGTTTTTTTTTTCATTCTCGTTTCCCTTTTCATCACAATCCACCCGACGTAAAATAGTGATGATAACTTTTTGCCGATTATTAGCCAGATTTAAGTTACATTTTAGTGCCGGTTCAATCCACTCGGTGAACCATAAATGCGTATCGAATAACGCGCGGCTGGCATTGTTTACGTGACGAAAAATCCAGAAATGCGCATCGAGCGTCAGGCAAATGAGCAACGACGCAACCGAACGCATGGTCGCGGTCGGGTTGTTATTGTTTGGACTTTAGGGTACCCGTCTGGCGACGTGCGGGGGAGTGTGCAGCCAGTGCACAGCGGCAGCATAGTCTGGTAAAGTTCGCGCGGCGGTGCGGTGCGGGAAGGGGGCCGAGGAAGGGTTATGCTGCGCGCCGGCTTGCGGAGGAACTCGAAACCCTTGAGAAGGTCGCGGAGATTGCACGTCGCGATTGGATTTTCGAAGCGGCGGGCTGCACTCTCTCGCATCTTCAAGACTTCCATGTCTAGCCTTGCTGGCTAAAAAGCTTACAAGAGAAAAAGAACGCCAATTGTGTCGTTCATGTCGTTTATATGTGAAAGCGCAGCGCTGACGCGTTCTTCAATGAAATGACATTATTAACGATTTTTTCCCTTCATGTCAAATAAATGAAAAAATAAAATATTTGAAAGTTTGTTGGTTTTGATGTGACTTTTGACAAAAGTGTTGAGGATCAAGTAAAAGTGAGAACAATTAGAAGGGAAATCGAATTAGAGGCGAAGTTGAGCCGGCACGGTGCGGCTCGCTGGCGGCGGCACGTTTCCCGGTTCAATCTCAATGTCTCGGCGGCGGCGAGAGTAAGCGGACGCGGTCGTTTTGTATCTTATTTGCTTCTGATGTTGAGGGTGGAAATTGTGTCAAAGTTTCGTTGCAAGTAGTGCGTAGGTCAGCAGCCTAACGGCAGCCGGCATTGCGTTACTCCGACGGCGGCGACGGCGGCACCGGCGGTGGTGGCGATCATGTAAGACAAGGAGAAGCTAGCTGCATTCGGTCCTTTCAACTCGAAAGTCGCGCGTCGAGTGCACCACAGTCTGCGCAGACGGAAAAAGGAGGCGGTCAAAGTGTGTGCCCGAGTGAGACGGCGGCGGCGAAGGCGGGGGTGGGTTGTATAGTTCGGATAGCGGAAGGTTTTTTGTGATAACGTGTGATATTGATTCGGGTGCAGCCGGGGCCGGGCGCGCGCTCTCACTTCCCACTGCATGTGCATCGCGTCCGTCGCGGGCTGCTGCTGCTGCCGCGCCGCCCCGCCGCCCCGCTTCCTCTTCTTCGTTCCACGCCGTCGTTCATCTCGCGCCGCGCCGGAGAGGACCGAGAGAGGAGTCTCGCGGGCCGCCGAATCGGACGGACGGACGGATCATGTCGCGGTCGCCGCGTCGCGAGCCAGTCGTGCAGCGAGCCTGAGCCACCACCAGCCAGCAGCCTGGAAGCGGGAACACACCACACACGCAAGAAGCGCACCGGCGCGCGCGGGCCGAACGGAAAACCACCCAAGCACGCGGGAAAAACTCGTACTAAACCACACACCAACTACCACCCCCTACGATTCAGAAACAAAGAACAGTTCGTACACTTCTTTGCACCGACTTGCATCATTTCGGAGTGAAACTATTTCAAAAGTGTTTGGCGTGAAGTTGTGCGGTTGCAACTAAATGGAGTTGCGTGTGCCGAGTGCGGACGAGTCCTCGCGCAGTGCGTTGAGGCAGGACAGTGTACGGTGTGTGAGTGTGTAAGGCAGTGCCATGTGGTGCGTGAAGTGACGCCGCCGCGCGTACGCACCGACGCACCCGCACGCAACAGGAGCGCGTGGGCCACGCGGTCGTCGCCGCCGTCGCCGCCGCCGCCACCCCCGCTGCTTCATTCACGCGCGCCCTACCAGTCATGGCGATCAACTTTTCGGCGTCGTTCGCCGCATGTCTGGCCGCCGGCCTCAAGGTGCCCAGACAGATCATGTACTGCATTTCCCAAGGTAAACGTCTTTGTGCTGAACATTTCCTGCATACACAACGACCACCCCAAGAAGGAAAACAAGTCGATGAAGAAACACGTCGAATTTTGCGCGACCAATTTATTTTCACATGTTCGAGAACAAAGAAATGAAAAAGAAAGAGCGCGCGCGGTGGTTCGATAATAAATTTCCCGGAGCGTTCGCTGCTGCTTTTTTTCTCTCGTTTGGCGCGCGCTCACTTGTCTTCCTGCAGTTTTTCCGACGGGCGTTTGTTCGCTCGATGTTGTTTTTCCTAGCTTCGCGTTCTTTCATTGCTCGCGCCCGATCGCCGCCGGAGTCTCGCAATCGTGTTGTTTTGCTGGCCGCGCGCTGACGTGCAATTTTTCGATGTAGATCTCGGGGTAGATAGCGCAAAAATTCGCCCCAAAACTCAAGACGGGGGAGGGGCTTGCATGCACATGCGATTTGCAAATTTGCATTACATTTTTTATCGCCTGCAACGAAATTATTTTACATTTCATTATTATGCTGAAACTCAGCATGAATATAATTAAATTATTTTGTGTACAAAATTCGATCGAAAATTGAGCGAATTTAGCAGATTTTGTTAATGAGTCAAATGTGTGCGCGCGCGATACCAGCCGCGCTGTGCCGTTTTCTCGAATTGTTTTGTTAATGGGTGTAAAAGCGAGTTCAGTAGGTTCTTCTCGCGGTTGGCTCGACGGGGCAAAAGAACCTTGAGTCTCAGTGTTGGGCGCGGGCAGTCGGGCACGAACCCGGCGACGAGATTCGCTCCGCGGTCCAAACGCGACGCGGCGACGCGACGACTCGCCGAACCTGGACCAGCACCAACGCCGCCGGCCGCTGCAGTCTGGCCGCGATGACTAAACCTTGACCTTGCGTCTACTAATCTTCCACAATATATATTTTTTATCCGTCGCTCCGTCGCGCTCGATCCCACATACAACCGCACCATGCATGTGTGGCGCGGATGGCCCAGACCGGCCCAGACGGTGCGCGGTCGGACCTGCCGAACGCTGGCACACACTCGAAAACTGGTTATTCATGGTTTAATCGCGCGCCGCATATGCATGCTCACACAATGCAGCCGCGGCAAAACGATGCGCCCTCCGCGCGCACCAGCGGCCGGCCAACGCACGTGATTGATAGAATTCTTTCGTGCGCCGGGCATTCCAATAATAACCTAACTCAACAAAACTTACTTTTACTTTCGGAGCCTGCGTCTCGCTGCCCGAGATGAAATAAAACTGGTTTTTGTTTTCGGGTTCATTTCGTTTTCATTGCGGTGCACATTCCTTTTATTTCCAAACTACCGGATTGTTTTATGATTCGATTATAACCAAACTTCTGTTGTTTAAAATTCTAGGCAACCCAGTTTACATGAAATTCTACCGTAGAAATGATGAACACTTTCGAATTAAAATCCAACCAAAACAAGTGCGTTTTTCATGTAGATATCGCAAATTTACACAGTAATTCACCGATAAAATCCTGACCTTTTTGAAATTTTAATGCATCAATGATAATATAATGATGATGATAAACTTTAACTTGCAAACACACAAAAAGACGAGATTCGACTTTGACTTCCTGAAATATTTTTACACATCGGCGATAAAATGCACGCGTCTCCTAAAAATAAAACATTTCCAGATTCGAGCGCACCGTACGTTCTCTACAAAGACGGCATTGATCGCACGCAGATGCAGTGGGGCTCGCAGGAGAGCTACGCCACCAATCTTGCCGCCCACCAACAGCAGCAACAGCAACAAGCCGCCGCACAACAGCAACAGCAGCAACAACAACAACAGCAACAAGCGCAGCAAGCACCTCCGCAACAGCAGACAGCTTCCGGCGCGGCCAGTCCACAGCAATCCCTGAATCCCGCCAATGTTCCCCTGGGTGTTGAAGCCGATACAGTTGCACCTCGTGACCAAAGCTTACCCTCACCGGCGCCATCTCCTTATCCCGCTACACAAGCAGAGAGCCGAGATGATGATCTCCCCAATGATCAACCGTCAATGGATATGGACACCCGGCCGGCGTCCCAATGTTTTCCACCTTCCGATATTAACCAACAGAGTTATCAACAGTATGCTCGTGCACCTCCACCGCCAAGCGCACCGCCTCCCATGCCTCCACACATGCTGGGCGCCGGTAGCTTCTCAGCGTTACATTATCTTAAACAACCTGGAGTTATGGCACTCACGTCCCTCGGTTCCGACGGGCCGCAGTTGGATCAGTACAATAACATGCAAGACATCCGGTCCGCTGCGGCCGCTGCTGCGGCAGCAGCATCCCTTCCGGACGTTATACAACAGCAGCAACAACAACAGCAAAACGGCATGAAGAACTCTTCTAAAGGACTGGGCAATGAGCTGAGGCTGTTTAAATGTCTCACCTGCGGGAAAGACTTCAAGCAGAAGAGTACTCTGCTGCAGCATGAGCGTATTCATACCGACAGCCGTCCCTACGGCTGTCCCGAGTGCGGTAAACGCTTCCGTCAGCAATCACATCTCACGCAGCATCTGAGAATTCACGCCAACGAGAAGCCCTATGCGTGCGTCTACTGCGAGCGGACCTTTCGCCAGCGCGCCATTCTCAACCAACACTTGCGCATTCACTCCGGTGAGAAGCCGTACGAGTGTCCGGAGTGCGGGAAGCACTTCCGACAGAAGGCCATCCTCAACCAGCACGTCCGCACACACCAAGGCGAGCGCCCCCTAACTTCGCTACTCTTTTTTTTCAATCCGAGAAAAAAAAGGGCGGCCACACTCTTACCTTCAGCCCGCAAAATTTTTACGAAATTTCACTTTTACTGTTTTTAAAGTTGATTCCTGGCGTTTAGGGGTTTGTGCCGAACGGGCGGTTAGAGTTTGGTCGTAACCTAAACTAAGACCATGCATGATATTTACTCCCACAAGCAACTAACCAACACGTTATTTGTTATATTACTAACGGTATATTCTTTGTTTTGTTGTTTCTACAGATGTAAGCCCTCACCTGGTGTTTAAAAATGGTATTCACCCAACGCTGTGGCCGCAGGATGTTCCCTTCCCGCCTGATGAAGGTAAGGAAGAAGTGGCGTCGACGTACGGAGACGGCGACTCGCAAACGGACCGCGGCTGCTTTTCACCGAACAGCGTCACCGGCAACCTTCAGTACCCGTCGTACTTCAAAGACCAGAAAGGCATGAGCCATTCCGTCTTCGGCACATCGCCCAATTTCGGCGCCCTTCACTATCTGAAGCAACAACAGGGCAATGGCAAAGGACTTCCGGACGTGATACAACACGGCCGCTCCGCCGGCATGCCGCTGTACGTGCGTTGTCCCATCTGTCAAAAGGAGTTCAAACAAAAGTCCACGCTCCTACAGCATGGCTGCATACATATCGAGTCGCGTCCGTACCCTTGCCCTGAGTGCGGCAAGCGTTTCCGACAGCAGTCGCACCTCACGCAGCATCTGCGTATCCACACGAATGAGAAACCCTATGGTTGTGTGTACTGTGGTAGGAATTTCAGGCAGAGGACGATCCTCAACCAACATCTGCGCATCCACACAGGCGAGAAACCGTATAAATGCCAGCAGTGCGGTAAGGACTTCAGACAGAAAGCTATTCTAGACCAGCATACCAGGACGCATCAGGGGGATCGACCGTTTTGTTGTCCGATGCCCAATTGCCGCAGGAGGTTCGCCACCGAACCGGAGGTGAAGAAACACATCGATAATCACATGAACCCGCACACGTCCAAGTCGAGACGCGAGTCCGCCGAGTCCAAACTGAACGTGAATAACAACAGTTCGACGCCCGGTGGTGGCAATGGCGGTGGTAACAATAACGTCCCTACAGGCAATGGCGCGAGCGTTGGCGGTACTTTAGGTGGTGCATTGAATATCGGACGTGGGGCACTCACACCAAGCGCCGTCATCAAACCAGAATTGTACTTCCCGCAGTGCTACGCACCTGGTTTCAATCCTCCGACGAGTCTGGCGCAGTTCCCTTCCGGTACGCCAGAGTTCAAGCCACCGAATGGGGCTCTGCCTGCGCAGTGACCGACTGCCGGTGGTGGTTGACGACAACACATCGATTAGACGAAGCAACACAACATAACGAAAGATTCGAAACAAAAGAAACGAGGGGAAACAAAAGAAACGCAAACAAAACACATAAAAATGAAAGGTAAATAATAACGAACAAACAAAAAACACTATCGTCGACAAAGGGGATGAAAGAATGATAAAAACAGTCACAAATCAAGAAAAGCTCGCTAGCATAGAAAACAATGGCGAATCTTTATTCTGTGTTATCTTTTATTTAGTTGGCGGCCGATATTTGTTTGTTTTTTTGATTAATTAGCCCCCGGAAAGCAACGCAATACTATTTTTACACATTATCGAACGCGAGCAAAGAGTTTGCAAAACTTTGATTTGCGCACACGTTCTAGATTAGTGGATTTTTAAACGTTTTTTAACGAATACGATTTTATTGTTTTTAGTTTTTAACGCGGTTGTACGAGATGAATACATGATGAATAATATGCCCAAAATGTGATCTCTTAAATGTAATATTTGTAATAATCGAGTAAGTTTTAATACGGGATGCAGGCCCCCCGGGTGTGGAATTCACCTTAAAACAAATGGAAATTTTAAATTAAATTTAACCCCCAAAAAGTAATCTCTCATAACCTCACTAAATTCGACGCGCGAAAATGATCTCATGATATGCAGCTCAAATGTTTTCAATTGAACTTGGGGAGAGGTACAAGACGGTACTTAAATTTTTGTTTTGAACAAACGATACGATTTTACAAAGTACATATATTACTACTTATTGTGCAATTAAATACGATGATACGTTACACAATCAAAACAACAAAACAAACTTATGAAATAAGTCTAAAAATTGCGCGCGGCCCCTCGTTGAATGTATTTTACACGAACAGACAAGATATGAACACATAAATCGTATACGATTAATTTTTATAAATGTAAATGGATATTTAACGGTTGATTATTGCGTGTGTAGGCGGGGATAAAGTGACACTTTTTCGGTTTTTCGACAGACGAGTGAATTTCCAAAGCGTATACATAAACGAAAGACGATTTATATATAAAAATTATATATAAATATATTTAAACACGTAAATTACGAGAATTATGAATGTAGTCCAATACGACTGTAAGGCACATAAGACACACGTCTGAATTAATTTTTATCTCATAGTTTATTTTTTATTTTTTAATGCAACTTATTAATTGTCTCGATTTCTCTCTGTTTTTTTTTTACATAGTACTTGTAAATTTACCCTATACATATTATGCATATTGATTTTTGATTATTATTTGATAACTTTTTTTGTAAAACCTATATTTAGCCGTTAATTAATGATGGTGTGAAACGATATTATTTGTTTTGTTTTTCTTTTTAATTTTCTTTTTCTGCACTTTTTTCGATTTCTTAGCGATACACACACACAGCAATTATACGACGTAAAAGGTAATATTTTAAATGGTTACTGTTTTGCGGATAAACCAGAAACAAACGATTGATAGCGTTATTTTTCTATAAATGTTACGCAGTGAGCAAATCTTTGATCACGACGCCATTTTCTTATTAATGTTTAACTAAATAATCACTGATTCTTCACCAAGTTAATAACAAGAGAGTCTTCCGGTGGTTTTAAACTTTTATTTTTGCCACAATTCGCAATAAATAACTAATTCCCAACTGGGAATTATTAAAAACACTTTTATTTTGTTTGTATATACATGGTTAAAGCATAGAAAAGCAATTTTCGTGTACTAGTGCAAAAATAGACATTTTGTACTAGTGTGAAGTCTTCAACATAGATGGTTTAATTTAATTTCATGTTAGTAATTTAAAAATAGCCAATTTGCCGCCGTCGCCGCAATAGCAATTACAGTGTCTTCCATAAACTGCATAAATAGTTAACGTAACGAAGCAGATACAAATGCAAATACTACAATACTTGAATTTATATTTACAATAAACAGTTGCCAGATGACAGATACAGATTTAATTGTTCCGCTATTACCGATACCGGCTATTTTGTTGACAAGTTTACAGATTTTACAAGAGGTAGCATAAACAGAATCAATTGCCATAAACAATAAGACAGACGTTGTGCGTGTGTCATTTGTTTGTTACATAGGTACATAAATAGGAAACGAAACAATGGATTAAAGATAGAAATAGAAATAACCACAGCGCCATCGGGAGACTACTCGCTACTGAAAACTGATAATTAAACAAACTTGTAAGCTTTGCAATCCCTCCAAAGCAGTCTTACTAACATTTTTCGTTTTTTTTTAACTATAAATTTCGACTTTTAAGATATTTAACACGTTTTTAAATTATTTCTTTAGTTGTTTATCAAAATTGTATAAAATTTCAAAATTGGAAGTAAAACAATTAAATTGGAGCTAAAAGACTTATCGAATCGTGATAGCATTTAACTTTAATTATTTTTAATTATAATAAAAAATGCGGTTAAGGAATATGTATTTACTCTTTGGATATTTGGCAAGGATGAAGAATAAGGGTCTAAACCAGAATAAAACAATGTTTTTTTTAATTATTAAAACATTTAAACACTAAAATTTAAAATTTTAGATTAGATTTTAAATTAATTGAAACAGAAACGTTTAATTCTTATTAAAATTGCTGCCTAAATGCTTTTAAACTCGTTTTTTGTTTGAAATTTATCTGGTTTATGACACTTTGACTCTTCCTATGTCAAAATATGATTTCTAAATGTTTGAATAAATTGTCCTAGACAACCCAACACAGAGAAACAGGTAATCTTCGCAGAAGATCAGTTCTCGTAACATTTTTCATCGATCATTAAAATCTACGGAATACTAAGCATTAAAATAACTTACAATCTAAGAATAAGCTGCAAGCTATAAGTATACATAAAGTGAATAAGTGAAAGAATACTTATTATTAATAACAAATTGCAATTATTTCTACTATATCTATGTACATAATATACATAATATTATATTCATATACATACATTTAAAGATAATTATAATTGACAACTACAACTAACGATTGATCACACGCATTTAAGATTACAAAAAAAAATACATGTACACACACATTCACACACACAAAATTACTATACCTAAAATAAACAAATTCGTCGCATATATTATACGAATATATACGATTTACATTACGAGATTTAAACGTTCAAAAATAACAAGAGATACGATGATGATGCGTGACACAAAGACAAAGTGATTATGAAACGTGTGCAATGCAAAATGATGCTGATATACAGTGTGAGAAACGAATAGAGTTAGGTTTTAGGTACGGATAAGGAGAGATAAAAGATTGCTTTCTATCATGTTGTTATCCGTATTGTTTCATTTATACACGCAGGACATTACAAGAAGTCACTAGGAAAATCAAATTTTAATGGTAGTTCTTGTAACGCTCTGTATAAATGTGGAAATTGATAAATTGACAAAGCAAGCGTTCGGATATTGCTTCGAGTTGTGTGAGTTTTTCGTTTCTCTTTAGTTCAGTATGGAAAATTTAAAATTAACATTCGGATTTTACCTTCTCATTCATATTCTTATTCTTAAATCTTGTTATACTTTGACTGCGCGTAAACGAATTTATTAATCTCTCATATTTTTACACAATACAAGATAATAAACGTATTGCAACAAACTACAAGTGCCATAGAATCTTAAGACGTTTGATTTTCTACAATTGTTGTTTCTGCAATATTTTAACGATGAATACGAAACGAACAAACATTAATAGTTGATTAAATGAATAAATAGCGCGAACGCGAGTAAATATTGAACAGATTCTTAACTCAGCGGTGTAGGTGAAGTAAAAGTGAGTAAAATTATGAGTTTTGTTTATTTTATGTTTATTTTTGCGTAATTTATTGGTAATAATATAATCTAAGGTTATAAACCGTTGTTCTTCACTTATACCATATTATAAAATTAGTTTCCAATGCATAACACGTATTTTGGCAGTAAGTTTGGCGAACATAACTAAAAAAACCAAAACCTTTCGAATGTATACGAGTGTATACGAAAATTCATACGAATCATACGATTAACGACGGTCGCAATTATGATCAGCTGTGAAACCTATCATTTTCTTGCCATTTTCGAACATTCGAAGGAAGATTGTTTGTGATATATTCGACGACGTGCGATTGTTCCGATGTTCGTTTGTGTTCTAATAAACCGCTAGCGCTTGTTTTTCTGGTAGTGGCGGTGGCGAGCGGTGCGAGGAAAAGTGTTTTTACAACTTGCAACAATGTTTTTTCAAGACGCGCGCGGCACCGTTTTCCTTTGCGCTATTTTCCGCGTTTCTGTTATTCTTGCTCCCGCGCGCGCGTTTCTCCGCAGATGGAAATTGGTTCGACGTAAAAACGCAAAGAAAACACCGACATAAAACGAAAGGAGCGCCAGGGAAAATGTAAAGAAAAAGTGCTGGGAAACTCGAATAAAACGCGATGAAAAAACAACACCGACAAGCGCCAACTAGGCGAGCTGAGCGTGTGTGTGTGTGTGAACGAAATAGGAAAAGCGGAAAAGGGGTTGTTGTCATACGGTCGGTGCTGTCGCCCCGTGTCGTCTATTTGTTGTTGTTCGCGCTTGTAAAAACATAAAAACATAAAAATTGCGAAAGGAGCGAAAGCAAAAAATGCGCATGGCATTTTCGCCGCTTGGGGAGGACGCGCAAAGCCGGAAAATTCGCGCGTCGGTATCGAAGAAGTTAAGAAAACGAACACACGGACCTCGGAATACCGCAAATCGGAACACGTGGGAAAACCGTTCGAAGGAATAAATAAAATGTAAATAAATAAGACTGGCGTATAACTTTGACAGGGTTGTTGTTCTAGGAACTAAGAAAATAAGCAAACAAACGAGACGAGAAACGAAAATGTAAAAATGAGTGTCTGAATGAGACAAAATTTAATATAACAAATATAATGCAATTTGTTTAATTCAGACACTTGAAAAATGGCAAGATTCTTATTAAAAAAGAAATCAAAAGAAACTATTGTAAAACAATTTATTTTTGGATGAAAGGTAAGAAAGCAACAAAAAAAGCAAATTCCCTGAAAAAAAAAAAACACTAATACTATTATCTTATCATTTAACTTCTCTGCTATCTGTTTTATTATAACTTATTGCATAAACCGCGCTCATTTGTTTCGGGCGGTTTGCCACCAGAGTTACAAAACTAACCAATTACAAATAAACAATAAACAGAGAATAGCTTTTACATATTTAACTACTACATACAACAGAACAGTGAACCTCAACACGTTGCCATTAACTCTACCGAATGTTACTAAATGCTCAAATACAATATTTATTATTACAAGAATAACAATTAACAATAGGTGCGTTACATACATACATACAGATGAATACAGTTTTATAATTGATAAAATGCAAATATACGAATACCAAGGATCGTCTACGAACTGGAAATGTTATCGTTAACAATTCGAAGGCGGGTCATTTTATATTTTCCATGTATGTTTGCTCAAGAGTACAAATAATACACTTGAATTTAATTAAAACGGCGGAAACGAAATTTTTAACTTCTTCAAACTTGACATGTTATCTGATTGATGTTTTTCAATGCTCAAATATCCTTAAACAAAATGTGTACTACTTAATTTACGATGTTTGATTGAATGTAATTTGTTTAAAAATTGAACACGAAAAGAAAACACTGTTTGCGATATGATTTCCGATCGATTTGTAAGATTACGATTTCGGCGATCGTACGCTGTGAGGATGATTGCTGATTACGATGATGATGATGATGATCGCGGTGAAGGCGAAGTGGATCATGTGGCGATGGTGATAAATTATGAATACGTGGAGATGAATATGATGATTTTGAATCTCTTTGTAATATCGCATATTTAAAAAATAAATATGAATGTATTTGTTAATTTACTGTCCTATGTGAAATCCTACTAAAATTTATCCTGTGGCAACATAACGTTGTTTTTGCATTGTTGGAATTATGGATTTAGGTAGTGGTGATATTATTAAATAATTACGAAGTTTAATTGTGAACGATTGCCGTATATTCAAAAATGAGAGTTTTCGGAAGTATGTCTGTTCGATTTGAAGGCTCGAAACGAACTAACTACATACAACTCTGTATGTCAAAGTTACTCTAGTTGTAGACTCAGCATCTTGTCATATTTGATTTAAGCGGTCTACACTGCCCTTTATTATACCTAGATTTATGACTCTTAGCTTGATTATATTTTCTCTACTTCCTCGAAATAAGAAAAACCTTCTACATGGCACCAAATATTACCCACAAACAGAAAACTTAATACGTGAGAGAATGAATTTTGTCGACGAACTCAAACTTCAACATGCATGTTTTGGTCTTTTTAATGCCTTATATTGCATCTTTGTAGCGAGTTTAAAGTGTTTAAACTATTGGTAATGGTTTAATATTAAATGAACTCGCATTGTAGTGGACGTAAAGGTAGGTTACGAGCACCAAAATATTCCTAAGACGATTTTAATGGAGTGCATTGACAGTGATGTGACAATTAACGTTGGTTTATGGGCGTTTAGAACATCCTCCTGAGTTTAGCACTGCATGCTTATTAAGAACCTGCAGCACCTGTAATATGCACAACAGTTTTGTCTTAATAATTTTAATATTCGTATTGTGGTATGTTATATTTATTACGAATAGAACAATAATAAACATAAATTTATCTTCTTCGTTGAATTTTTTAAATAAAATTAAAGTCATGTTTTCTTCTAGTGTCAAAAATTAAACATAATTCTAAATTGTCTAAAAGTAAATTTATATTGTTATGGAATCGGCTATTATTTATATTTATTACCAATTGCATATTCACATTTCTTCTACATTGATTGATGATTGCATATCATATCAATCATTGTGTTTTTATTTTTATGTTGTGTTTCTATTTCTTTGCAAATTGAATTGTAATGTATTATAAACTTCATATAAATCATAAAATCGGAATCTATAAATGCGACAGAATTTTTTTATGTGCTATTGATCAAAACGTTTTTCTTCTTCACAACTATTATAATTAATTATTCGGAGTTATATCGCTGCTGAACTCATACAAAATTGCCATGTATGTAATCACCGTTCCAAACATCTAAAAAGTGAGAAAATACTATTTAAATATTTAGTATGTGTTTTCAGGCAATACTGTATGCAACCCAAGATGCATTACATGTTGCTTCCTGACACCGCAGGGTGGTGATACCAGCATTTTTACCCTTATATCTAGTTTTAAATAAAAGAATAAATAAATATTGTTCCTAGACTATTTATCTCACGCACAAACAAATTAATTAAGAAATCAGGCAAGTGAATCAATTTGTCAATAATTTACCTATACTATAAGCACACTGTTAATTTGTTGCTTCTTGATACAGGTGACTAAAACTTAGCGTGCATACGTCTACTATATCGAAGCACCTTGTTATTTAGGTTTATTTTTCTTTTTTCTTTTCTACTTACCGAAGCAAAAAACTGATAATCGATAACGAACCATTTGTTGTAACTGTAAAACTGCACATCGACGGGGAAGCGCAGTTCGCCGACGACCTGCACACGAAAACGGGTTTATTAAATTAATTAAGCGCGTAATTAATTAATCAACTAATAATCCGCTTTATCTGCGTTGACGCTGTGCATATGCTAACATCCGCACAAGAAATGCAAGAAGTGAGGACTTAATTAATAAACTCAACAACGACGTACGAAATTTAATTATGCATTTACAATATTCTAATAATATTGAGTGCATGTAATTCCTATGCGAACAGCTATATCTCTTTAAATATCATGCTTGCATAGTTGCATACAAAAGAGACTTACAACGTAATTTTCCGGCCTTGCCAAGATGGCGGCACATTTGTCTGCTTGATATTTACATTGTGGTGGTTTCGCCACTAAAATGGCCAGTTTTAAGCCATGTAGAAACATCCCCGGCAAGCATCGAGAGAAATCTGTCACTTTTGTACTCGGATTCTCTATCCAAACTTTACAGAACATATATGCATCGAATGTGGTCCATAAAAAGACGAAAATTATTATAGCTGACACATTGATGCGATGATGTCGATCTAGCTTGTAGGCGTATGCACTTAACCGCAAAAAACGATGCCTTTTGATATTTGTAACTTGCCTTACGGTGTTCTTGTTATTTTGTTCGTAATAATATTGATTTTCTTCCATATCCTCAATAAGTCGCTTGTATCCTTCCTCCAGTAGCTGCATCCGTTCGTAATATACCAACGCATCCAGAAAAGAAACCATTTCAATAAACGTTTCGATTGCAAAGTTGCTCAGTCGTGAGTACCAACTTATATGCACTTTATAATTAATGTAAAATAAAAATACAATAATCATCAACAGAAATAAAGACTTTCCAACATTTTTTACTTTGTTATTGTAATTATTTGATCTTTGAGTAGCGTTAAGATTATTTATGAGTGCGACTATTTTGTAACGTCCAGTATAGTTTTTGATGGTTTGCGTGCATATGATGATTGTTGTCAATGCTGAATTCGCAAAATATATATAATTTTTCAGTGTCAATGATCGATTTGGGTTTTCTGCCAGAAACTTACTTCTTGCTTTGTAAATTCGGTTATAAAACGATAAAATACAAAACATAAATAATAAAGTAAACAAATGCAAACGATGCCATTTTGAATTTCGTACAGTAGCAGTTGATTTGAAATCATATGGCGAAAATGCGAATAATTTTGACAACAAGTGCATTAAATCAACGCGTTGAGAACACATGATATATTCTGCAAGTAAAAGTGAAATTTACTTAAATATTTTACTTAGTTGTTTGGTTATTGATGTAATTGGACCGGAAATTGGATATTTCTTATTTATTCTAAGTTATAATGCCAACAAAATTGGTATTTATTTAGCTGATTATTAATGTAATGTTATTTAACATCAACCTTCTCTAAGGACTTATAACTGAGTAAACCGATTAAAATATATACTATACTATAGTATAGTCCAGTCCAGTAAACATGAAATAATTTCATTGCTTATTTGTATGCTTGAAAACAGGACCAAGTTTGTTTATACTTTATTGTGCTCGAATAGCATAATCCTATCTATATATTAATTTGAGGAGAGAAATTTTAAAAATTTTTCAAATTATAAAATTTCTGTTGCTGAACATAATGCTAAATATTATATTATTTTATAAAGTAAAATAAACCTATTAGATATTTTAAGTATTATTTATTATGAATTACAAATTGATTCTGACTTGGTGTAATAATATAAACTTCTATTTATCGCTGAGTGTTTGGATATAAACAAATGCACTGATAACCAACTCACAAGTCACCTTCCTTCGTGCATTTGCTGCATCAGCACCCCGATACGAAGCAGGTTTGAACATATACAACGCGCTGTAGATTCTACAGACAGTTCAACCAAGTCAGTTTTTGAGGTCGGATAGTCCGGGTGTTATTGTCACGTTTACAATGATATTACTCGGTAAAGTGTACTCTGATACGGTTAATTGTTAAATGCAATTCAAACAAATGTTTATTTGCGAATACTAATGAACACAGGACGTCATGAAAGATTTGATAAATATAAAATATTATGTGCAAACTGATTAAACAAAAGACAACCATATTCCAGAAGAAAATCGGTCGAATTCCAGTGCAACAAGGATCCAAATATTACAAACATGGATGAATTTTTGAGAATGGCACAAGAAATTGAACTCACAAACTAAATGATTTAATAGTATCTACTTTACGGTACGATAACCATTCTTTCATCAGATTGTAAGTATAGAATTTCTTTTCATTTAATTTTAATCATTTTCATTTTTCATTTTGTGTTGTTGTTGTTGTGATTGCAATTTTTAGCACTTTCGGTCGCGTTTATATATTATTTACCTCATGAAATTAAATTATTTGAAATTTCCATCAGATAGAGAATTTTTCAATTTACCATAATCTATCTTGCTTGATAATCTATCAACCTTTCGACCTTTTACTGTATCTGATAGAGAATTTTCCAATCTTTCATAATCAACAATTCGTTAGTAGCTATCGCTTTTAGTTTAAGAGATATTAATTATCAAAAATCGTCAAAAAAAAGTATCAAGCACCCCCCCTTGGCCATTTTTTCTTAAGAATTGAAATTTCATTTCACAGACTTCCGTTTTAACTATCCTACCTGATAGAGAATAGTCCGTAGATTAAGACGCTGCGATCAGATCCTATTTATCTCTTTTAGTTTACGAGATATTCGCGATTGAATAAAATGGGCAAAAATTGAGAAATGTCACTTTTGAGCACTTCTAGTCGCGTATTTCGACCTCTTACTGTAGGAAATATAATTATGTTATATTTTTATCTGATAGAAATTTTCCAATCTTTCATAATCAACAGTTCGTTCGTAGCTATCGCTTTTAGTTTAAGAGATATTAATTATCAAAAATCGTCGAAAAAGTATCAAGCACCCCCTTGGCAATTTCTTCTTCAGAATTAAAAATTTTATCTCTCAGATTTCAGTTTTAACTAACCTATCTGATAGAGAATAGTCCGTAGATTAAGACGCTGCGATCAGATCCTATTTATCTCTTTTTAGTTTACGAGATATTCGCGATTGAATAAAATGGGCAAAAAATTTTTGGGATTTTTGGGATTTTGAACCTGATCCATGCATAACACAAATACCATTCTTCGTCAGATTGTAAGTATTGAATTTCTTTATCATTTTCATAGATAACTTGTGTAATTATCACACGAATTGACCCTAAAAATTGCATTTTGTGTTCCAAATGACTAATTTTTGATGATTTTAGAGATTTTTGCACCTGATCTATGCATCGCACAAAAACCATCTCTTTCTTTTGGATTGTGAGTATTGAATTTCTTAATCATTTTCTCTCATAGATAACCTGTGTATTTATCTCACGAATTGACCTAAAAATTGAATTTTTGTGTTGCAAAGGACTAATTTTTGATGATTTTAGGGATTTTGCACCAGATTCTTGCATCGTACGGAAACCATTCTTTTCACATCAGATTTAAGTATTGAATTTCTTTTATTATTTTCATTCATAACTTTTGTAATTATCTCTCGAATTGACCCTAAAAATTGCATTTTTGTGTTCCAAATGACTAATTTTTGATGATTTTAGGGATTTGGCACCTGATCTATGCATCGCACAAAAACCATTCTTTCATCACATTGTAAGTGTTAAATTTCTTTATCATTTTCATAGATAACTTCGGTGATTAGCTCACGAATTGACTCGAAAAAATGAAAGCCTGGCAAATGTTATCTAGTTACTACCAGAATTTGAAAAATAATTGAAATATGTACATTTATAAGTATATAATATCTATATAAATATGAATTGTCCGTTAGTCGCACTAATAGTAAACTGAATTGTTTTTAAAAATTTTATTTGCTTCCGAAAATGGTCTTCATCTTGCAATTAATTAGCTGTAGTTGGAAGCGCCGTAGAAATACTGCCTAGTGTGCTAGCTTTGACAATATTACATTGTTATCCAGGTATAGTTTAGATAGAAGAATATTTGTATGCATGTAAACAATGAGCCAATAGCAACACCGCGTGGTCGTTTCAGAGCGCGCATTCAGTTCCATTCCAGTTGCCGAGCGAACCACGCGTGTTCATCGCAACTAGTTTTATTTCTCCCTATTATAAGTTGATCGTAAATCGATTTGTATTCAATAAGCAATCGACGACATTTATTAGAATTGCGCGTGAACGGAATTTCGCCAGATAATAAGCACGAGTGAACTACTGTCGGCCGTCGGAGATTATTTTTCGCGTGTGGATTATACTGTACTCGTGTTGGCCTGCATGTGCACGGCGTGCATGCCGTCGGCTGTCTAAGTCGGCTGAATAAGTAGACAACGGATGTGCCCAGAGAAGAAGTTTACACTTCCAACAGCCTTGGAGTTCCGAATATTCATCGCAGAAGAGTTGCAAATGTGCGCATATTGTAAGGCAAGTGTTCCGCGGCATTTATTATTTGTCGATATTTTTCTATATAAAAACTGTTTGTATTTGTAAATGTTGTCAATAAAATAAACTTAATATAAATGAATATCAAATTCATATTTGTTTATGGTATCCTCTTTGCCGTTTTCAGTATATGAGCGTTTCACACATATCGATATAGATATTATACACGTGGAGCAAGTGCAACACAGCCAAGGCTTGTGTTGTTGTTTTAAAAACATGATAAAAGTAGAAACATAAATATCAATGATAAAAACACTCGGTGGTCGAGTGGAGACGTGCACCTGCTGGCATGCTGGCATGCACGGATCGAATCTCAGGTACGGAAGGCATTTTTCTCAAATATAAAAAATATCAGGTGTAATTTGGGTTGCATATATGAATTGCAACGAAATATAAGAGCTGCACAAAACCATTTCTGTCATCAGATTGTAAATATTGAATTTATTTACATCATTTTCATGTACTAACTTTTTGTAATTATCTCACGAATTGACCATAATTGCATTTTGTGTTATGAAGGACTAATTTTTGATGATTTTAGGGATTTTTGCACCTGATTCATGCATCCCACAAAAACCATTCTTCAACCGATTGTAGTATTGAATTTCTTTATCATTTCACAGATAACTTTTGTAATTATCTCACGAATTGACTCTAAAAATTGCATTTTTGTGTTGCAAAGGACTAATTTTTGATGATTTTAGGATTTTATGCACCAGATCCCTCATCGTACGGAAACCATTCTTTTCACCAGATTGTAGTATTTAATTTCTTTATCATTTTCTATAAAAAAGCTTTTGTAATTATCTCTACAAATTGACCCTAAAAATTGCATATTTGTGTTGCAAAGGACCAATTTTTTATAGTTTTAGGATTTTGCGCCTGATGTCTGCATCGTACATGGACCATTTTGTAATTATTTCACGAATTGGCCCTACAAATTGCATTTTTGTGTTGCAAAATACTAATTTTTGATGATTTTAGAGATTTCGCACATGACACAAAAACCATTCTTCCATCAGATTGTATGTATTGCATTTCTTTATAAATTTCATAGATAACTATTGTAATTATCTCACGAATTAGCCCTAAAAATTGCATTTTTGTGTTCCAAAGGACTAATTCTTGATGATTTTAGGGATTTTGCACCTGATCTATGCATCGCACAAAAACCATTCTTTCATCAGATTGTAAGTATTGAATTTCTTTATCATTTTCATAGATAACTTTTGTAATTATCTCACGAATTGGCCCTAAAAATTGCATTTTTGTGTTGCAAAGGACTAATTTTTGAAGATTTTAGGGATTTTGGACCTGATCCATGCATTGCATAAAAACCATTCTTTCATCAGATTGTAAGTATTAAATTTCTTCATCATTTTCATAGATAACTTCGGTTCACGAATTGACTCGAAAAATTGAAATCCTGGCAAATATTATCTACTATTAGTAAACTGTATTGTTTTGGAAATTTTATTTGCTTCGAAATGGTCTCCATCTTGCGAATTAATTAGCTGTAGTTGGGGAGCGCCGTAGAAATACTGCCTAATTAATTGCTGCTTCATGACAATATTACACTGTTATCAGGTGTTATAGTTTGAATACACGAATAGTTGTATGTAAACAATGAGCCAATAACAACACCGCGTGACCGCTATTGGTCATTTTCAGAGCGCGCATTCAGTTCCATTCCGGTTGCCGAGCGAACCACGCGCGTTTATACGCGACTAGTTTTATTTCTTCCTAGCTGTGCAAATTGATCGTAAATCGACTTATATTTAATAAGCAATCGACGACATTTATTAGAATTGCGCGTGAACGGAATTTCGCCAGATAATAAGCACGTCGGCCGTCGGAGATTATTTTTCGCGTGTGGATTATACTGCACTCGTGTTGGCCTGCATGTGCACGGCGTACATGCCGTCGGATGTCGGATATCGCCCACAATAACTTTGATTTATGTTTAATTCGAATAAGTAGACAACTGATGTGCCCAGAGAAGAAGATTACACTTACAACGGCACTGGAGTTCCGAATATTCATCGCAGAAGAGTTGCAAATGTGCGCATATTTTAAGGCAAGTCTTCTCGTCTTCTGCGCCATTTAATAATTGTCGTTATTTTTCTATATAAAATATGTTTGTATTTGGAGATGTCAATAAAATAAAATTAATATAAATTAATAACTCATTCATATTTGTTTTTGATGATGGTGCTAATTAAATTTAAAATTTAAAAAGCACTATTTGCATGTCAACTACGCAATTCAACGCACAATGGACATGCTCTTCTTATGACTAACAACAAGCAACCATTGGAAAAGAGATGATTTAAGAAACCGATAATGGTTTCTTGTTGCATCTGCTTGCTGGTAGGACTAAAGATGATGATGTTCCATTGAATGTTCACAAGAAACAACATCAGGCAATATTAAATTATGAACTTTTGAATGCTGCATCCACAGTATTCGCTATTTTTCTATCCTCATGATTTATGTAGGATCAACAAAAATTAAATGTCATGGTCGTGATCCCGCAGATGCCCCACATCTACTTGACAAAAGTCGGATGGTAATTTATATGACACTCCACATGGTGCCTGGGTACTGTAGATGGATTATCGAATTATTGCTCAAATATTTTCAATTTTTTATTATTTTAGTCCATGTAGCAACATGTAGCACCAACAATCGTAAAAATGATTTCATTGATTTTAGGAGAAAGAATGATCAGGGACCAACCCATCGCAAGGATTCGTGTCACCGAAAGCCTAACAAATAGAAAGCAGCATAGAAATTCGCTCAGTGTGCTAGGTGTGCCATACTTATTAACCGCTATCCTGGTATATAGTTTAGATACATGCATATTTGTATTTGTATGTAAACAATTTTTTGTAGAGCGTATCGCAATAGCAAATATCGCGTGACCGCGTGCTGTGCTGCGCAAAGCTTTCCACCCGGTCACCGGACAACGTACCATCGCGAGCAGTTTTACGCTGCAGATCATAAATAGATTTACAATCGATTTATAATTCAAATAACAATCGACGACATTTACTGGAATCGTAATTATTTTCGGTGTGAAGATTTACACTTGTGCTGGCTATGTGAATGGAGTGTGTGTCCGTCGGCAGTCGGTTATCCCCCAGAAGAATAACATGGATTTGGGTTTCATTTGAATAAATAGGCAACGTATGTGCCAGAAATACCAGTTTGCGAATTCAGGGAGTAGAAGAGTTGCAAATGTGCGCATATTGTAAGGCAAGTGTTCCGCGGCATTTATTACATTTGTCGATACTTTTCTCTATATAAAATATACCTTTGTATTTGTAAATGTTGTCAATAAAATAAACTTAATATAAATGAATATCAAATTCATATTTGTTTATGGTATCCTCTTTGCCGTTTTCAGTATATGAGCGTTTCACACATATCGATATAGATATACGAGTTGGCGTGGAACGAGTGCTAACAGTTGCTAAGGCTTGTGTTGTTGTTTTAAAAACATGATAAAAATAGAAACATAAATAGAAGAATCAAATATTAATGATAAAAGCACTCGGTGGTCGAGTGGAGACGTGCACCTGTTGGCATGCTAGCAGACACGGATCGAATCTCAGGTATAGAAGGCATTTTTCTCAAATATAAAAATATCAGGTGTAATTTGGGTTGCATATATGAATTGCAACGAAATACAAGTGAAGGCAATAAGGAGAAATAAGAAAGCAGCAAGTGGAGAAACGGAGAACAGAGAAATAGAAGAAGAAGGAGTAGTAGAGAAGATAGAAAGAAGAGAACAAATAGTAGAGTAGAGAAGAGGAGGAGATAGAAGAAAGAGCAACAGGAGTAGATCAGATTTTTTAAATTTTTGGCCCGTGTCGTTAGACAGTCTAAGGTCGTTCTCCCAGAGCGCCGAAGGCGCTCTGGTCGATCGCCCACTGCTTCGATGCGTCCATTGCTCCCGGCCCATCCTACAGCTACGATGTCTCTGCGCTTCATCCCCGAAATTATCAGGCATATCAACAATTTTTATGGTGGGGGATCACCCCCAGAGAGAGGGAACTCCTTATAAGGACAATCCTTATAAGGTCTTGTTCAAATATTTCTAAGTTTTAAGTCGCCTCAGGAGAGGTGACACTTAAAAATATTCTTACAAGTTCTGACCTGTAGCTGAAATGAAAGAAGGAGCACACAAATCACACAAGATACCTTAACAATTTTTATAGTGGGGATCATCCCCTGAGAGAGGGAACTCTCTTAGAGACCTGTTCCTGAAATGATAGAAGGGGTACATTCAAAGCATAAGACATAATATTTCTTAACACTTCTTTATTATAATATTCATAAAATTCAAAACTAGAATACACAATTCTTACAAAATACATGTCGACATTTTGAAACAAGTCTTACAACTAGCATACGCCGGTAAATACAGACAAGTACGACAGGAACCGAAATTCACAAAGGAAAACACATAGCAGTCCCAAATGTTCTCATCTTACGTAAAACAACTCTACAGGGTGTTAAAAAAGCAATATTATTAAAAAAAACTATTCAAAGATCAAACAGGAAAACATATATTCACTACTGTGGAAAATTGATATACAGGGTGTTGCAAAAAGAAAATGATAAATTTTTATAGGAAAATTCATAGTACAAGTAAAACACATCGATTTTCAACACCTTGGAAAATTTATATACAGGGTGTTTCAAAAAGAAAGTACTAAAATTTTATAGAAAAAATCACAGTGCAAGTAAAAACATATACAGAGCGTTACAAAAAGATATTATTTTAAAATAAAACCAAAAGTGCAAGAAGAAAAAACATATGTCATAGCCACCTTTTATGTGAGCGCACAGAAAACTAATATACAGGGTGTCACAACAAAGCACTACATTACAAAAGAAACTTCCAAGTAAGACGAAAAACATTCGAAAACAATAAACTGTTCTCATATCGAAAGCTAGAAGAACAAACATACAGGGTGTTACGAAAAGTAAATTACTATATTTATAAATACAATCACAAGTACTAAAAGCACACTAAAAGAAAAACACGTAGGAACAACAAATTTGGTCATTTTTCATTCAAACGCAAGAAAAGTAATTTTGCGCCCCAATCTTTAGAGTGTCGCACACGCAAACGCGGAAGGATATTGAAATCGTGTTTTACAAATAATATACAAGCATCAATTAATTGTGACTGCTAAACGCGTTAAAGCTAGTATAGAATTAATATTACAAAAAGAAGAATGTAAGCTGAACGATCCATGAAAACCATTTTCAACATCGAGACCGTTAACGCAGCCGACGGCACGCGACAATTTTGAGTTATAATCGTACGCTCAATTAAAGACAAAAATGTGGCAATGAATTAATAATATTTACAAACTTGCTAATATAGCGGGCAGGTCAAGAAAGTACTGAAACAAAAAGAACACGGGTGTTAGAAATAGCACTATGCTGAGCACACTGAGGAGTATTAAGTCCGTTCCGACGGTTTATGGTCTTGCATTGCAAACGGTATTTTGATCGACAATGGACCGATCTTTGCGAGCAAATAGACATGCATAATTGCAAGTGAAATCCGGTCGGGTATATACGTTAATTACACTCACTCAAAATAACAATTGTAAACATATTTTCATTTCTACTTCTCGGCATCGGAATAATCCATTGGCCGACGGGTCACAAACACTCAAATGAAGGCACAAGTTTTATAATTATTTCACGCACAAACCATCGTTAGAAGAACACTAAACACGATTATTGTCATTAAGTGCCCGTATTTATGCCGATTTATAACAATAAAACTAATGCAATTAAGTTACTTTAAATGAAAGAAGGAAAGGTGACGAGCCAAGTGTAGATAAGAACAGACTGAAGCGTTCGAACATTCGTAGCGCTAGCGCAGCATAGAGCTGGTTCCACGCGATAAAAAAGTTGTTTATACACAAACCCCGATAACCGTGAAATGCATCGAAACATCTTTCGACCGAAAATAATTGTATGGTATAAATTCGACCTTGTCTTTCAAGCAAAATTAATTTTATCGAATTCGTTTGACCCTGTCTTTCGACCAAATTAAGAAAACTAGTGAAATAAATAGGTAATTCGATTGGGCATTTAAAGGCACATCTGCGGAGTTTAAAATATCAAAAAGGAGCATACATTGAAAAGGGACTCTTTGGATATCATATGACAGTAAAATATCCTAAATTGTTCAATTATTACAGGAGATACCGACTGTTTTCCATTCACATTTTTAGAATTTTAACAGAAATATCAAATTTTAACCCGCATTTTAAAGCACTTTCCAAGGATTTAAAGGAACGAGCAGGTACAGACGTTATAAAGAAACTGTAAAACTATCATAGGAACTCTAAATAATCTAAAATTTTCAATTGCTGCAAGAGATATGGGTCGTTTTACACGCCTACTTTTCGAAGTTCAAATAGGCAATTTCGAGTTTAAATAGGCAAAAAGCTGCGGATGTTATAAAGGGAGTCTTAAACTATTATAGTACCATAGGACAGCATTAGTTGTTCCCTTGTTACCGGCTGTTTTCCACTCCCACTTTTATAACTGTTGAAGTAATATTAAATTTTGACCGATATTGTGCTTAAAGGGACGGGAAGGTACACAGATTACAAACGAATTCTTAAACTCTCAAATTTAGACTCTAAATTGTTCCATTACTACTAGAGGTACGAGCCACCCATTCACACCTACAGAAGTTTTAAGCAAATATTTCGACGGACATTTCAGAACTCTTCCAGAAGATGTAAACGTAAAATAACATAGTTTTTAGAAAATTGCACCTGAAAACACGGCGCACCTTTATTGAATTACTTATATGCATAATCTACAACTTCTTTTTACGTTTGCTGCTTGCCCTCGCACCAATTTACACACACAACGCACCACGCTTGCGTTCAGCGCGCCCGCATTGATCAACAATAACAATCGAATCGGCTAATTAATGAAACATCCGATTCACGATCAATTAACATTAACAAAACAATCGATTCATGGTAGTGTTGTTAATTGTTCCGCATAGTCGCGCATGTATTCTTTGACGTATGTTTTTTGGCAATGTTCAAGTTGAAAAAAATGGCACTCACTTTAATTCTCTTGGTAACGCTCAACTTAAAAAGTGCCGCTTTGTTCAATGACTTAGAGTCGATTAGAAGTACACATTACACGTGTTGTTAATTTTTGGGGACTCGTCATGACTAGTGTGTGACTTTGTACATTAGTTATTGCGTGTTTTACACATATGTAAATGTAAATTGATCTCACGTTGTAGCGTCCTCTTTGTACATGATATTCGCATGTGAGATATACGAGAACGAGTCTTATATAAAAAAAGAAGTAGATTCTCTCACTAAATATTTCCACTACTACGAAACTTACTAACGATAAGAAGATACACATTTTGTTGCGTCATGTCGAAAAACTATCAAACTATCGAAACTCAAGTCTACATGCTATAAAGGGAAGAAATGAGGGTGAATGCCACGTCACTTTGAGAATAATCCAAGCTTAAGGGGATGAATTGGTCTGGACTGCAGTAATTGTAGAGAACGCCATCATTCGGCGGCCGCCACCTCCTGGGGTGTAGGAATTGCTGGTGTGATGGGTAATGTAGTCGGCGCAGCGGTTGCATCTGATTCAGGAGTCTCTTCGTTTTGCTGCTTTTCAAATTCCTTCTTAAAGTTTTCGATATCTTCTTGGCTGTAACACACAATGCATTAAAAGACCGTTCGAACAATAAATTTAGTATGTATTGAGCGAATGATGAAAAAAAGGACATGATCTTGAAATGTTGTTGATTCTACTCGTAGGCAAGGTCAATATACAGGAATACATAAATGCACATTGCGGGGAACTGCATAGACTTGACGAAAATGCTCGTCTTCAGAACTAAAACCCGATACTCTAAAATATATCGCGGCAGCAACCAAAACTCACCTGATCTGAACGAAGAGAATTCCATTGATGACATTCAACATATCCAGAACTGAGCCCATCGATGGCGGCTGAATTTGAATTGGAGGAAGCGATGCACCATTCTTTCCAGTATAAATCTCGTTCATCTTCTTCTGCAAGACGACAGCTTGGTGCGTGAGATGTTTGAGGCATTCGGATGATTCCTTAGTCTTTTCATGCGAATCACCCAACTGTTGCTTGTAGATAGCATAAGCTTCCTTTTCATTAATCAACGCCGTTCTAAAGTTGCCCATGCAGCTCTGTGTCCGTGCTACTAGATGGTAACTCACCGCAACTTTCAGAGACTTGGCACCAAAATATTTAATATTCAAAGCTAGCGCCTTCTCCAAGAATCTTAGCGACAATTCATACTCGCCCACAGCGTGCAAGATCAAACTGATATTGCTATCCAAAAGTGCCACTTCCGGATGATTTTCACCTGCGACAATCAGTGCTAAATACCTAGCACGATACAGGAGTTTTAACGCAGTACTGACTTGACTGTTAGCAAAACAGTATAAAGCCAGATGCAAATACTCAGTTATAGTGTACGGATGATCAATGCCATTAACACGCTCAGACATTAACACGGCTTTCTGTTGATAGGCCATCGCCTCGGCGTGATCACCCATGATATAATTCAGTCTGGCAATCATACGCAAACACTGCGAGATCTCAGGGTGCATCGCGCCGTAAACATTGTTTAACAAATTCAACGCCTCATTAATCAACTCGTAACCATCCTTGAGATAACCTGCTTGAATCTTATTCTGACCCGTGGTGTAAAAATTAAACGCGTCAGTTGCTCTGGGATTAATATGCTTAACAATTGGGAAAATGTTGACAATATCTTCCTCATAGAAAATCTGCTTATTTTCGATTCGAAGTTGTAGTCTCTCAACAAGATTTGCACACCTGTTTTAAGGCAGAATGAGCGCAACATTGAAGCTTTTTGCAGGGTGTATACTTCAAGTGTGCTTTCAATATCATGTGATGTAAGGTCATAATCAAAGTAGGCTTTGAGTTCTTGTTTGAGCGAAATCCACAGCGATTTCTGTGTCATCATAGCCCATTCATTACTATCAACACACTGTAGCGGATTGTTGCGGCCTTTGCGCTTGTTGCGTTTTTTGTTATTCTTCGATTGAAATTCGTCTACGCTGCCTTGAAGAGGATTGGCAAGTGCACCCGAATATAAGAGACAGTTGAGAAAATGTGCGATCGCCACTGAAAGGTTCATCATTTCGGCGCCTTGCAAGAAAGTTGTGAAAAGATGCTTCACAGAGCGCATAATAATTTCGTTCACGGCAATGCTGTGTAGATATTCGAGTTGCTTCACCTTCGACAGTAAATTGCATACTTTACCAAGATAACGAATGTTGATTCCGCGATTATGTAAAGTTTCGGAAAGTGTGGCGCCATCCATGGGGGCGGAAGAGTGATCCAAACAATCGCGGATAAACGTCGGAATCTGCACTGTAAGCAGAAATTCGGCTGCTTCTTTAACCAATTGCCGCTGTTTGGCAAGCGGGGGGTCAACATCATCGCAGTGGCGGATGCCGGGCGAGTAAACATCCGGATTGAAGCGGATGTCAAACTCGGTGTCTTTCAAGGAGCCAACTGCCATTGACGCTGTCTTGACAATGTTTTTGGTGCTTTCTTCCACTTCACTATTGTCTGTAATACTTTCGACAATCTTTTTAGCTTCGTCCGCTTCAATCTGTTTAGTTGCCTTTTCATCCTTTGCGTCTTTTTGTGCTTCGGCGTTGACTTCATTTTTCGCGTCTTTATTGTCAACTGACTCTGGCTTTGTCTCGCCATTTTCGGTAAGGGCTTTTGACTTATTGTTATTCCCTTCGTTATTCTTACGCTGATTCAGCTGCTGTAGGTGGAAGGCGGAGTATTTGATGAACATCATGTATCGCGAGTCGGCAAAAGCGTCAATCAATTCTTGACGCAAGCAGCACAACTTGTGTTTGTGCTCGATCGGAAAACCTAGGAGCTTCACTTCTTTGTTTAGATCTTCATCAACTATAAATTGAAAAAAATATATATAAATGTCATGTTTCTTAACTATCAAAAGTATTTAAATATCTTACGTTTTAAAAAGTTAACATCTGGCGGGAAAGTCCTCAACAAATCCAGGATATAATGCCGTCCATCATTACCGATAATACCCTTGCACTCCACACTCGAACATAGTTCAATCGACTCATCCTTATCATTCTTCACATGATGCGGCAGAATCCTCAACTGCTGCCCAGCTTTATTCAACAGTTCCAAGTATTTCGGATGCGAGAGAACCGTTTTGCCGAAATCAATCGAACCGTAAACAACAGATTGTTCCTGCTCACGCTCCAAAATACCCGGTATAATACTCTGCGCTGTCACGCGATATCCACGATAATCTATGACGACTGTGCCCAGAGTATACAAACCAGGCAGGTCAACCGCGCTGTACACTCGGACACCTTGCAGATCATTTCTCTATACAAATAAACATAGAATAATAAATTATATTCAAGATTAAATATCTGCACATACCGGTGCCACAAACGCAGCAGCATCACCTCCCAGCTCCTTATAATGATCACGCACGTCAAAACCAAGCGAGAAAAAGATATTGTTCCAGATAAACATCTGCATCTTAGCTTCCTCACCGGGATTAATGGCCATCACGTTACCGTCAATCACGGCCATAGCACCTCTAGTTGCAGCGGCCACAAAATCGCTGTGGACTTTAAAAATAGCGCGTTCGCGCAGCAAACGCTCGGGCAGTGTTTTGCGTGGCAGTTCGCGCGTAGTCTGCAGTTCTTCGTTCCAGTCACGGGTTTGACCCGGGATGTGTTCTTCATAGCCCAGTTTCGATGAGAAAGCTAACAAAAAAATATTAATATCACCTGATAACAAAGTGAGTCAATAAATAAATACTCACTATCTTCCGCTCGAATAGCATCTACAGTATGTTCCATAGTAGGAGCCGTCCAAGCATACAACTGATACGGCGTAGCAACACGTTCAAATGGATGTCGTTGATTACGCTTCTTTTGGAGAACGCCAAAGTGCCGCTTGAACATCGGGCTGACCTGACTCAACAGCTCAATCAACGAATGACACAAATGACTTGGCGATGACGGTTTCGGATTAAAGTCTTCATCCGATGACTGGTTGATATAGAAACCTCTGGAGCACGCTGAGATATGATAGTGCTTCTCTTCGAGAGTAACAACGTATAAATACATGAGATCGCCATGTATCTTACGGTTGCCTGGCGGTGGATTCCATGCAGAAGTTGTCAGTACTTTTACGCACTGTGGAGCTTTCTGTTCCTTGTTGATTGGCTGTAGTGCCGACAACGGCCTCTCCTTGCTATCAGGCATGATGTACTCTGGCGGAGTACAATCCACGCTCTCAGCTCGCATCTTCTTCTTTTCGAGAATATCGCCCTGCGTGATTGTGTTGAGGAAGCTGAGCGAGTTGCATTCGACGCCATTATACGCATCGGCCGGATCAAGACTCTTGAGTAAGTCACGCACGTGTCGAACATGGATGCGTGCTTCGCGCATCGTGTACGGTTCTTCAACGACCTTGATCGTTGATCCTTCCTTTAAACCTTCCACATTTTTCAACTCCGCGAAATTGTCCAAAGTGTTGCCGTCCAGTTGTAGTGAGAAACACGTGCGATGGCATGTGTCTTCGCGATCCATTAGAAGCTGGTGGATTTCTTGTACTAATTCCATACTAGACACTTGAATATCAAATGGTTCCATTCCAGGGCAAACGATTTTTACAGAAAAACCGACATCTTGGATGAAAATGACTTCGTCTTTAGTTTTACCCTCTGACTCGGATTCGTCTTTCTCTTTCTCTTCGACGTCGTTAGCAACTTTTGTTTCCTTGCTATCTGGATCCGCATGCCCATTTTGTTCTGTCTTAATGACGTTTTCCTTCATTTCTGAAAAAAACAAAACATAAACACATGTTTTGTAAATAAAACAAATTCTAGTTTTCAAATTATATTTCGCGTACGGTCGGTTGCATATAGTTGCATTCAACTTTGCACACATTCCAATAAGTACAAAGTCCATGCTTTTGCCATGCATGTTTTCCAACTTAGAAATACTTTACAAACTCAATAAAAACAAGTAGTGTCTTTTAAGAACCAGACTAATAATATAAATCAAGATTTTATGTAACATAATGCGGCCGAGTGTCTGCCTCTCTCTGTTGGGGTCCAAGTTCAAAGATAAATGTTTGTCAGTTAATTAACAAGTTGCGGTGCTTTCTAAGCAACACTAAGGGTGTCTGTCCACGCCCAATATGCAAGACACTCAGACGCGTACCCGTCCAGATGCCATCTCCGAAATAAACTCCGCGGAAATTATTTTAAAATCGGCATCATCGGCACCATCCGATTGGCTGCGATTGAGGTTAACACGCGTTACGTAATGCAAGGTCGCAAAGCGCGTTGGAAGATTTACGCTGCCGTTAAAGAAGCTTGTCGGTGTAAAACGTTTGTAATAATAAGGGTTGGCTGTGGTGGCACTTACCGTCAGCCTGTTGTTTAGTGTCTTTCGGCTGATTCTCGCTGTCGGCGTCGCGCTGCTTGCGCTCCTGAGCCATGACACAGTCTTGCTGCAACACTGCAGCACTATCCAATGACGTCGAGAGTTCCCTGAAGATCACTGGCGTCTTTACCCTTGGCTAATAGCCACTGATCAAACTCCAACACGGGATGAATCAGGCTAGGAGAACGCGTGCGGCGCGATTTCAACTGGTAGGGCGAACCGCTGCAGGAACAGCGAGCATTTTCTCTAAGCACGTGCTTCCCTCGGACGGTCTCTCCCACTAGTATTCGTTGATCTTCTGCGCATGCGCTTTGGCACAGCGCAATGCGCACTACTCTACCGGTTTCAAATAATTGTGGACAATTTAAATTTACTATCAATTAAGACTGAAATCAAACTTATTGTATTGCATAAGTATCACACTTAGAAATTTTCTCGTTGTGTCACTCTACATATTTATTCGAACTAAAAATTACACCTAAACAAAACCTATTTAATAAATCGGATACAGCGATGTTTTGGCGCGCAGAAAAGTTCCATCAATTGCCATATAAGTTAATATTTTATTCAGTAGATGGCGCCAGCAATTACAACAATAGTTAAATTAATCTTTAGAAAATGTATAAAAGTGAAGAATTAGTAGACTTGTCGCATCAATGCAGTGTAAGAGTATGCCGCTCGTAAAATCTAAAAAAACACAAACAATTAAACTTAATACTAATAACAAATATTAAATATTGATAAATTTACACTAATTGCGGCTGATGTAGACATGTAAAAAAATGCTCCAATATTTAACAATAATGGCTTTTGAGATCTCATCATAACAAACTGGAAATCTTTCTTAAATTCTTCATCGTAATTGTACCAATCACTGCAGATAATTGTTTCTGCTATATTTTGGCTCTGAAAATGAAATTAAGTTACAAAATGAAAGTAAGTATGGTTACAGCGTACTTCTAAAAGAATTTCATTGGCATGCCAGTAAAATAACATCATTTGGATTAGTATTCCTGCTAAATATTCAACGGCCGAGAACATCATGAGTTTTTCATTACCAAACTAAAATTATGAGTGTTTAAACTTGTTTCAATAAATTTCAAGATATAGGTAGGTATTACGAAGAGAACTCGAAGAACTGACGCTCCGATTTGTGCAGAACAAATGAAGAAATCGATTAGCATAAGGAAATTCATAGCTTGGTCCAGATTATATACAAAACTAGAACCAAATTAATATATGCTACACAAAATACACGACAAAAATAGTTCAATATTGTTAACCTTAAAATTATAAATTAAAACAATACCTGATAATAGTTTTATGTAACATTATGCATTTGTTAACAACAAGTCTCATTGCTTGTCGTTGACTCATCCAGCCATTCACTGCCATAGTTGCTTTAACATGATTAGTAATATTTTCAATTTTATACTTCAAAATTTCTAAATTCATCAGCGCAAAAGTCATAAAACTCCACAAGAAAGCATCCGGAGCAACAGTTATAGTAGCCCCATAAGTCCCACCCATAAATTGAATAAAATACGCAATCCAATAATGATTTCTCCAATCAAACGGAAACCAAGAACCAAATATCAACGTTCGTTGATAAATCTCGTTTTCATCGCGCTCAGAATAAATCCAATCGAGATAATTCAAAGCAGGGTTAACAAACCACAAAACAATCGTAAAAACTCCAAGAAATAGAATCAAAATCGACAATTTCTGATTGTAACTTCGATATTTCTCAAATATTGTCTTCATTGTCTCGTCTTCTCCTTCAAGGATGACTTTTTCAACAGCGCGTACATCGTGTACCAAATATTTGATACGTGGAGCCATGAGAGTAAAAAATTTAATACAACTGCTAATGTATAACAGAGTTACAGAGAGATTTTCGATGAGATGCGAGTAGCGCTTCTCCATGTAGACGATAGGAATCTCGATGATTTCGGAGAGATTGAAGCAGAGGAAAAATATAAGCACAGCGTATTTGTATGCGGTATAGCAGCGACGTTTGAAGGGTGTTGTGAACTCAACGTGAGCTAGGCCCAAGACAAATAGACCCCACATTGCTGCACGCATGTGTTGGTCTTTGATAATTGCCATTTTGTAAGCAAAGTGATTATTACTGCGAGGTATACAGGTTAAAGAGCAGGAGATAGTGCTTGGGGCTTTTATAGGTGCGTCATGGCGGCACAAATTCAATTAAAAATAAATTGAACTGTTGTAAAGTCAAAGGAATCTGATCAGTTCACATATCAAATTTTAAAATCAGTGTGATTCAGTTGGTTTATTGAATATTTCATTGTGACTTTATTGATTTTTCCTAAATTTTTATGATTTTCATGTAAAGACGTGTTCGTTAATGCGAAAAAACATTAATTAATCATTTAATTTGTTTTTTTCAAGAGACATCTTTGCATTCAATAAATAATATTTAATTTTTGATTTCCACGCAGTATATTAGTACTAAAAATTATAAATTAAATCAAAATATGTTAATTTCGGAAATATTATATGTGTAACATGTTACAAAATATGTCAACATCAACAGTTCCTTTTTAGTGGTAACGATCGTTTCGTAACTATTGGCATAACATGAAATAATATCAAACGCACTTCTGAATAGGTGCAAAACACAAAGTAAATGTAATTAATTGCACACAAATATAATTTATCATAAAGTGCTTAAAAATATAAAAATAATTTCCCACATACTTCATACATTTAAAATCATACAGCCTAATATTAATTTTTTTAATATTAAATCTTTCAAAATCTCATTTAACTGTACGCTTGACGCATCAAAGCAACATACGAATACGCCGCTTGTAAAACCTGAAATTCAATTACACAATTATTCTGCACTTCTATTTTAAAACACGTCTGTCAACTCACCGAAAGTGCAGTTGTAGTAGACATCGCATAAAATGGTCCAACATTCAAAGTCAATGGTTTTTGCGCTCGCAGCATAACAAATTGCAATGATTTTTGTACATTTAACGGATACGAATAGACTTGTCCTTCCCAAATTGCAATAGACACGTCTAAACTCTACAAAACACAAATTTAACAATACTAACTATACAATAAACATAGTACAAATACTTACTTCAAGAATTATTTCATTTGCATGCCAATAAAACAAAAATAACTGCCCCATTATACTTGACAAATATTGAAGACTAGAAACCTGTGCAATGCCAAATCCACTCTAAAAACATAAATTCACAGAAAACGTTTTTTGTTTCGCAGAAATTCTCCGCAATTTCGAAATACTCACGACGATAACTTGAATTCCAACCACGCTAATTAACATGGAGCAAATTGCAAAATCCATCAGCATCAACGGCTTCATCAAGTCGTCCACATCCGTTACGTAACTGTTAATATAAAATTACATAACAACCTAACGCATATATGATATTATACCAACATACTTGATAATAATTTGATGTAAAATGATACATTTCTTCATGCAATGGTTAACGGCTTCATCACTGCTCATTTTACTCTTGTCCATTAGCGCCAGAGCATGTTTACCTAAATTTTTAAACTTGTACTGTAAAATTTTGATTTGTCCAATGGCAAAAATCATTAACGCCCAGTAAAAGATATCTGTAGTGCCAGTGAGGAATCCACCCATAACACCAGCAAAGAAATGAAGTGTAAAACTAGTTCCATAGTAGTAGTTTTTATCAAATGGTAAATAACTGCTGAATGGTAGTGGTTTATCAACTGTACCATTGCGAACTTCTTCTGATGTGAATAAAACAATTAAAGGATTTATAAAAAATGGCGCGAGGGTAAAGAAAACTATGATTATGAAAGCTTTGCTAAGTTTATCGTTCCATTTAACGTGGTATCTGTAGATGTGTTTTACTGATTCGTCATCGCCATGAAGAATTGTTTTCTCAATCGTACGGATTTGTTCGACGATTTTACTCATTGCAGTGCTGCGTATTATAAACGTCTTGTAAAATGTTACGGTGTATAACAATGAAACTGAAAGGTTGTTCACCAGATCGAAGAAGTTTTCGTTGATGCGTTGTCCAATGTCAATGTATTCAGTTATGGCGAATACGCCGAAAGTAAAGAGCATTACTCGGCTGTATAATGCGTGTAGATATTCGAGTATTTTTGCGTTTTGAATTTTAAGGCCACGAACCGAACACTACCAGACTTCGAAGACATATCTTCATGTGTTGATCATGTTCCATTTTGTCTGATTGTGATTTGTGAGGTGGGTACTACGAATGAAGCAAAATGCGTAAAATAATTCAGTGTTTTTATAGTTGTTGTGGGATTTTTTTTAGTATTTATGCAAGTGTGAAGAAAAATTGAAGACAGGTGCGAATTCAAATCCGTTGGTAATTATCGCGTTGAAGTGGATTATTTATTAGACAAATGAGGAAGTTGCGTCAAAGAGAGAGAATGTTAGAGTATAAAAAAATGTTATAAATTTTGAAAGGTGTGTTATCGTATGTGTATGGACTGGATTGAAGAGGAGGTGTGGTATTAAATGTAATACTGAAGGAATTCTGGGGAAATTATGTGGGATAGTAAAGATAATTGGGCAACTTGCTTTATTAATTTTGACCTTCAATAGGTTCAAAGTAAAAGTTCACAGTTCATAGATCTTTTCAAATTGGTGAAAAACTATTGGTAGGAAAATAATACTTTAATAAAGTAAAAATGTAATTTGCGAAGTGAATAGAGAAAATAGCGTGGGAATGAAAATTATTAACGTTTCTCGAAATTTTATTAATTTTGCGATATTTTGCCGCATTTTGCGATTATTATTGTAAATATTCAGTGCATAATATACCCTGAATAGAATATTTTCTATATGTTGTTGCAAGTGATTTTTAATATTTAAATTCTACTTGATTGCACTTTTCTACTTTAAATCTATATGTCAATCTAATTATATACTTGACGCATTAATGCAACATAAGAATATGCACCACACGCACAATCTGAAACATTTAATACTCTCAAATATTTCATTATTACCTGTTTTACAGCACTTACAGAAATTGCAGTGGTAGTAGACATAGAATAAAAGGTCAACAACTAAGTTCAATGGTTTCTGCGCTCGCATCACCACGGAGTACAGCGATTTTTTGCACATACATAACCGGATATTCATAGAATTCTCTCCTTCTGGTGCTATTGCAACGGAACTCTATAAAAATAAATAAACATACTTCTTAAACTGAACAATTTTTTAAGAATTAATAGAAATGAAAATAAATGCTTACTTCTAGAATAATTTCATTGGCATTAACCAATAGAACAAAACATCTACTAACATCGCCACTTCGTATTCCAGAGCGAATAATTGTAGGCAAAACCAAAACCAGTCTGCGTAAAATTGAAATTATTTTATTAATTTATAAAATTATTTTATAAAATTACGACCTAATAAGTAATTAATACTTACAACAATGACTTGGAAACCAATTGCAGCAATTTGCATTGAACAAATACCAAAATCCATCAACATTAACAACTTTTAATTTGTCATCCACACCAGTTATAGCAGAAATTAAAATAAAAAGATCAATAGCAAACACACAATAGCTGAATTCAACAATAAATAATTTCTTACTTGATAATCATTTGATGTAACAAAAATACATTTTCCTTACACAATGACTCACAACTTCATCCTTATTCATTTCTCTTTTCAACAAAGAAGCCCTGAGCATGCACACTCAAATTTCTAAACTTATATTGCAAGATTTTCATTTGTCCAATCGCAAAATCATCAACGACCAGTAAAATATATCAAGTATCCTGAGTTAAATATCCATAACCATTCCAGCGAATACTTGCATTCCATAACTCCATCCATAGTAATAATTTCTATCAAAAGGAAACCAACTACTGAATGGTAAAGGTTTATCCATAGTATCATTCAAACCATCAGGCATCGTCATCAGTACAATAACAGGATTAACAAAAAACGGCAAAAGTGTTATTCCAGTAATCATAATAAATCGTACACTCAGTTTTGAATTCCAACTAACATGCGATAAATAAATCTGTTTAATTTCTTCATCGTCACCTTCAAGTATTATCTTCTCAATTGTACGGATTTGTTCGACAATTTTACTCATTGCACTGCCTCTGATAATATAAACTTTATAAATTGTTACTGTATACAATAAAGACACAGATAAATTGTTTAAAATGTCCAGAAAATTTTCGTTCATACGGTTTGCAATCTCAATGTATTCGGTGATAACAAAAAAGATAAAATATATAGAAACTAAAATAGTGTAAAGAAAATGTAGATGATTTAGTATTTTATAAGTTTTAAACTTCAACGGCCATTGTCCGACAGTAGCAAGAGCACGAAGGCAAATTTTCAAATGCAAATCGTTTTCCATCTTGCCACAAAAACAAAACAAGAGCAAATGTGTCCTAAACTATCCTGTGCAATATATAAGCCAAAGTAAAATAAGTAAGAAAAAATAGAAGAAGAAAGTTTTATTCTTAATTGCACAGCGTCGTATATAATTTGCTGCTGTAAACAAACATAGCAAGAATAAAAAATTGACGATAATGAACGAGTTGGAAGAAGGGTTGAACCGTGTTGTTTCTTTCAAAACATTTTAATTGAGCGTCTTGCTTGTGATTATTAATATTGCAGAGTTTTTGGACGTCGTTTGCTTCAACAGCGTGTAAAGACTCTGAGTAGATAAAGTCACAGAATATTTCATGAGATATTAATGGAAAAAAAGTTACTAAAGGGTTTAGATATTCTTTTGGTTGATTATATCAACTTACTTTGATTTTTGTCGGTGAAAAATAAGTTTTAATGTTACAAAAGCAGCAGGTATCTTAAAACGTTATTTTTGTGTAATGTTGGTTGCCTATATTCTGACTATAATATTTTAAAGAGTTATTTACATATTTCGCTGATTTTTGTAAGAAAAAAATGAGCAAATCATTTAAAATAATCTTTAAATTAATTTCGTATGTATAATAATAATAATTAATTACATAAGACACCTACTGACTTAAAAAAATGAAGTGTCACTGAACAGTTTTGATTAACTTGTTTCAGATTAATATCCTCTGCGGCAATTAATTCGTATATTAATTAATGAAATAATAGCCTTATGAAACTGAGAGAAATATAAATACATCGCGGTGGCATCGTCAAAGTATCAGTGTGACCACATCCAGCACGAAAACGCAACAGTCGATCTTAGTCAACATTCAAAAAAGTTTGAAAATGGGTTTCCTGAAAGCACTCCTCATCTGCCAAATCTTCTTCGTCATCGGCATGGCCTCCACCTCTGAAGCCTGTAAATAAATCAATCTATAATCAATTACTTAAACTATTAATAACTGTTTTGTCCTTTGTTTCTGCAGCGATCATCAGAGCAGGCATTCAGTTGGTTGTCAAGCCAGCCATTCGCATTGTCAGGTTCTTCCTGACCTTGCCAATCAGACTATTGATCAGAGCATTCAGAATCTTGGTGAAGGTGGTCGTTGGAACCCTGCGGGGAATTGCTGAACTCACTGAATCATTGTTCTCCGTTGGCCGCCATCGTCCACGTCGCTCTTTGCCTGATATGCCTGCCCAGCCCAGCGAATTGGCCGCCACCAACAGCAAAGTGAACCTTCTTGGCCCCGGCGGTATGCTCGTCGCCGCCAGCAAGTACGTCGCCTAAGATGTGTGTTTTCGTGCGATACCATGATCACCACCCCCCGGCACGCTCAATTGACCTCCGTCCACCAATGGCACTGCTTTCTCTTTGATTTTTTTAATTGTTAATTCTTTTCCTGTTTTCTTATGGTTCTTTCGATTCGTTGTAATTACTTCACAGCGAAGTGTTATGGATTTTAAATAAACTAACTGCATGTTGACTCTGAAATTATTATTTTTATATTTTTGCCTGAGTATTTGAAGAATACATGCAGGGTTGGTTGCATATCACAATTATATTAGAGCAGTGAGTAAAGGTTAATATTCAATTTTCTGGTAAATGAAAAATATACAAGTCTTTTTAAAGAATAATAAGTGGATTTTGTTAAAACTGGCAATATCATCTTTCTAGGAATAATAATAAAGCATTTATTGATGTGAATATAATCTAGTTTGATGCCTGCAAGTCAAATATATAAATTTATTCCTGTTCCAGAAATACGGAAAAAGTTTAATAATTTGAAATAATTTTGAAAAATTGAAAAATTTTGCTATACACATACAATTACTTTGCGAAATAAAACTTTCTCAGTTTTTCTCACATTAAAATAGGATAAAAGTTTCTTAATAAATACAATAATAGTTTTTTAGTTTATATTTTGTCTAAATAATCACATATATTATTCATTTCCGTATTAACTCCGTTTGATATTACGATGGAAATAAATAATACTTTTTGTTATACACTTGATAAAAGAAACTAAAATATGAATATGCAACCATACAGACATACAGGCATAGCAATTACGATGTAGCCTATATTCTGTATTTCACTTAATTTCGTTTGTTTCATTTGGTAATTAAATTTTATTTTATATTCATGAACAGTGATATGCAAAAAAATCAATAAAGACAATTAAATTCCAATTAATTAAATACCAATATTAACCCGTCATAACTCAACAAAAGTTTAATTATATAGTTAATAATAATGTTGTTAATGTGTCACGCTCTACCGACTAGTACCTATAACAATAATCACAAATTGCGAAGTCGTTCCATTGCCAGTGAGCTTTAGTTTTTGAGAAGTCGTGCACGTTGCTATATTTTCTTACAACGAAATATCAAGATGAATAAGTACGTCTTCGTGTTCGCAGTCTTCTTATTCCTGACATTGGCTACGCCTTCAGGTATTATTATTATTATTATTATTATATTATGTTATAATATTTATAATTATAATTTTAGATGCAACTTTCTTCAGATTATTGAAACCTCTTATTAATTTCTTCGGTGGAATTGCCAAAGCAATCGTTATGTTTGTCTCAGGTTTGATAAACGTGTTTCTGGGATATTCCTACGTTAAGGGCATAGACGGGTAGGAAACTTTTTTAAATATTACCTGAATTAATGTGTTTGATGTGTTTCTTTTTTTGTATTTTACAGAGCCAGAACTGTGAACTATAATTAATATGATTTCGGATATAAACAACGATTTGATACATATTTAAAAAGGTAATGATAGTATGTATAAAAGGATTGAAGTAGAAAATCAACACAAATAAACATATTATATTAAATTGTTAGGAGTTAAATTAAATCTGATCCAAATTTAGCCACTTTCATAAATCCTGTGTTAATACAATGTTAGCTTTTCTTGACAAAGAGTAAAAATTGAGAAATAATTCTGAATACTGAGAAATTGTGATCGAAAATTATTTTAAAAGTTTAAACTCTCGGCCCTGTTGAAGAAGCTTTTAGTAAAACATTTTAATAAATATTATAATTCAAAACAGTCAAAACATTTAAAAACGGACATTATCATTCCCAATGGCACAAAAAGTAATGTGTGTTGCCTAGCATTGTAAGAAAAAATTGTACGTGAACAATAATATTTTCCTGAAATAAGATTTTTACCACCTGATGCAATATTTGCATTTTAAAGAAAATATAGTTTTAGTTCATAGAACTCTCTGATAAAATTATATATTTAAAGAACTTCTCAAAATATTAAAAAATATCAACTGTTTTCTTTAAAGATTAAAGAAAAACAACTCCTAAGCCGTCTTAAAACCAAGTCGCCAAAGTTGTCACTTCACCCCACATTACCATACGCCATAAATCTTAAATCCACAAATTAAACTCCTGCGCAGCGATGCATAGACAATATGCTCGGCTCTGGTACTTCAAGTTAAGTTTCTCACACACGGAATCCAAGCGAATTTTGCCCAAGTCACCGATTCGTTTGTTAAGCCCCCGAAGGCGGCATTGAATTAATTAAACCACCGCATAAATACTTCAATTTAGAGGTAAGCATAATCACCAAATTATTGTAGAACATTCAATAACCTACATTAAAACAATAAATAACACTAAAATTCAACTAATTTATGATGCGATTATGACCATACATCGTGTAATATGCCATCATGAATACATTTAATTCTTAATTAATTAAATCAACTCATATACCACAGATAATATCAAAAAAGCACATTGAAGTTAATCATTCGATCTGTATTCATCAAGACGAGCACATCATTGCCAAAAAAGATCGAAAATGTTGCTCGTTGTTGATTAGCTATTTTATTAGCAAGCGGTAAAAATCATAAAATTAATTTCCTAAAAATGTAAAATTGTAAAAACTTTTAAAATTTATTTTAGCGCATGCGCAACCAGTTGAGAATGCAAAGCAAAGTACTGGGAAAGCAGAACTGAAACCACTGATCATGCCTACTGCAAGACCAAAGATAAATTTTCAACGTCCGAAGGTGCCGGCGCCTCCACCAGAAGATTTCACAGACGATGACGGCGATGTACCGAATGATGTCGAGTTTGATTATAATAACAACCCTGACAGTGCAGAGAATAAAAATTTAGAACAAGCACAACGTAGGATCATCTCACCATTACTGAAAAATGTCAGCAAGATGATAGGAGCTGGAACGGTGACTGCCGGAGTAATATCAGGCGTTGTAAAACCTCTCACAGAGGGCCTTGTTGGTAAAATGATGGACTACGCTGTCAGTCAGATGAATTCAAAGAAGCCTGTTAGTCGCATGCTGGTTTTAATATTGGAAGCGTCCAAGTTTATTATGGAAATGATGGACTTTTTGACAAAGCGTGGTAGTTTGATTCAAAAGATCATCGTGGTCATCTTGAAGTTGTTAAGCGGAACATTGGGATCATTCAAAAATCTTAAAAATTAATTAAAACGTTAAATGTGAAAGAATCTGTATTTTACTCCTTGGTGTATTAACACGACCATCTAAATAATTCAATTGTTTGTATTTCATTGTTTTTCTGGTTAATTACCAGATAATAACCTGATTGTTTCACGCTTTTTGTAAATTATACTGATAAGATACTTTTGTATAAATAAAAAAGTATAAGTCATGAAAATTCATATTTGTTGCAGATTATAGACAATTAATAAATGGCGATGTCTTATTTTTTATTGTTGACGTTTATTTTGGGGGTTATAAATGTTTTCTTGGTGGATAAAGCTGAATGTATGTAAAATATAATGTTAGGCAATGTAGGCAACCAATATTATACCATAACATGTTTTAATATAATTAGATGGGATAATTATTTAATTATTTTTAGGCCAATATGGACACTATGGACAACCGCAACCACAAGTGGTTGTTCAGCGAGTTGTTACGCCATCATTGGTCAGTCCGCAGACCGCCGAGTTGATAACAGCGGTTTTGTTTCCGTTGCGAGTATTATGTTATATTTCGAAGGTTATTGCTCGCACTTTCTTAGTTTAACTTGTTCAAATTTGAAAGGTTTTATTGATTAATATGGTATTTATACGTGAATAGCTTTGATAATCACAAAAGAATATTGTTTGGTGTGAATTTAAGAAATAAAGCTAATGCATATAAAGAACTTATTTACTTATACTTTGATGCAAATTACTTAAGAATGCATGTAAAAACATGGTTCCTTCTGTTTTTCGTCCTTGAACTTGTATATCTTTTGAAGTTAACAAATTATTCCGCTTTTATTAAAATGATTATAAAATTAAACAAAAACAAAGAAACAAAATTTAATCATAACCTAATTTCGGTATATTAGGTTAAGTTTCGAGTTAAATATCATAATAAACTAATATTGAATATCTGTATTTGATATTATTGATTAGTAAAAACAAAAAAATTCAAGCAAAAAGTAACCAAATCACACACTGTGATTGATAACATCCATAACCTCAATTAACCTCAATTACCAAATACCCGCAGTCTCATCATGTTAATTGAATAATTTTATGCTTCATTATTATGACGCCTGTGTAATTACGCTCGCAAATATGATATAAATCGTGCACAATGCATCTTTATTTACAGTTTACTTAATTTTGTTGCTTGGTGTGTTAGGAGATACTTGGTGCAGCACAATGGCGAAATTTTTAAGTCTTCTTCACACCGTCGTGATCTTGGGGCTTATGGTTCTCATCTCCAGGACACAAAGTAAGAAATTAATTTAAACAATAATACTTTCTAATAAATATAATGTACTTTGATAAATTTAAGGCCAAATGATGCCAGCATTGGGGTATCCAGGTCCCCAGCAAGGTATGTATTCGCAATAACTGTAATAACTGTAACAATGCTTAATACAAGTTATCCAAGGTTATCCAAATCCTCAACATCAAGCAATGTATCCACCACAACCTGCACCACCAATGAGACTTCCCCCACCACCACCAGTGGCAGGAGCAATAGGACCTCCCCTGCCACCAGCACAGGTGCCGCCCCAAACATCTTGGTTACCAGTGCCGCCACCTACGGATGTTTTGAGCACTTTTCTTTTTCCATATCGATTGATTTGGTTTGTCGCTAAGCTCCTGATGCGCACTTTCCTTGTTTGATGAATAATATTATAATTAAATCATAGCAATAAATGGAATCTTTGGATTTATTGTTGTTTTGGAGATATTTAATATCGGATATTACCAAAACAGAGTTTTGACGTGTCGTAACCTAACCCAACTTTTATAATATTAACATTTGTCCTCTGGCACTTGAGTATAACTTCATTGTTCATTGTGTAGATTTTTTGACGTTTTAACAACAAAATCAATGTTTATTTATTACCATATAATAAATTCATTATTTTTACTTATTCAACTACTTTTCCATTCTGAGTGCTGTGTATGCAACCTATACTACACAAATCACACTAGTTGATTAATAAAATATGTATAACACTGTAGAAAACAAAAATGCTAAGAATGATGTAGAAAGTAAGATCAATTTTGCGACATCATAAATATATCCAGTAAAACGAGCAACAAAAGAGCTCGATTTAGGTTTTAATGCTGTACTTCCAACTACAGGCGGAATTTTTTCAATTGTCGGGCTATCTGGTATAGTTGCTAACGAAGAATCAGATGAATCAACAGATTCAACAACAGTTGGTGTTACACCTTTTCGTGTATTAGTTACCCATGGCCACAATAAGTTTGGAAGCTTTGGAAGCGCTAAAAAAGAAAAATTATTTACATTTTTACATAATCTAGGCAACATAATATACAAGATACAGTATTCATTGGGTGTAATAACTACTATTATACATTTTACTGTTTGCGTAAGACACAAAACAACCACACAAACAATCAACACTTTTGTTAAAGGTCTTAACATCTTGTACAAAAAGAAACGAATGATTAAATAAAATCGGAAATGGAGTGTGTACAGGTTTAAATAATAAGTATAATTAAACAATTAAAAGAATTAAGCGTGAAATTGTCAATCAATGTAGTGCTGTTGATTATTCTAGTTTATGACTATCTGCGTAGGTGTTGCTTTTACTCACTGGCATATTTATCTCAGCACAAATTTAATTACTTAACATTAAAAATTCGTAATTTTCCGCAATTTTGAGTTGGATATGTTTACATCTGCCACATTGCATTCCGTAATTAATTTCACAACAGACAAACTATTCCGGTTGAATTGCGATGTAAATATAAATAGTATATTTATTGTGCGTCTAACTTCTCGTATTATTTACATAGAAATTTCGCAAAATTTCAAATGCAAATACAAACACACAATCCACCCACAAAGTTAGATGGGAAAATTATTATTTTCTCAAGAAGAACGAACACGCACTGCACAAACATTCCCTGCGCTCAAAAATCGTGATATTACTGCATACCGCAGTTGAAGCATATCAAATCGCCGAGGGACGATGCTGTTTGCACTCGTTTGTCTCATTCAACAGCGCAAAACAACCGAAACAATCTAACAATCGCCCGAGGCAGGTTTGATATACTCGTAACCTACAATAAATATAAAATTTAACTTTTTAATACTTTTAAGTGTATTTCAGTGAGTTAATAACTAAATAAATTATTCTGTTTTTATTTAATTCTTAGAAATGTGTATAATTCAGGTCTGATTATACGAATTAATCAATTTTCAGGCCGCCCTCGGGGACCATTCGCATTCATTCCGGAAGTGAATTGCGTTTCGCACTTGAACGCATTCATTATATCACTGAATCCAACTGCAAGGTTGCAGCTTGTATGCTAATAACGTCACAACCAGCGCGTTACAGCCCTATCAATCGTGAACGCATAACATGCGTGTATCAATAAAATCGTGACGATTGCGAGTGTTAAATTTATTGTGTAGGAGTGTTACGTGCCAATGACGCAATAATAAACATACTGTTTTTAAGAACTACTCTGGAATATCATATTTAAGTTTATATTTTGATTCTCAAAAATGCCAATAGGATACGTAGGTTATTTGTGAGTTTGAACACTAACAAAAATTTTGTTAGAAATGCTGATAGTTACATGACAATTGCAATGAAAAATGTTGGTATAAATGTGATGTGACGTGTCTTTTCAAGAATAAAAGCTAATAATAGTTATTCTTCTTCTTATGGAATGAATAAAGTACAAATGACCCAGAAACATAAACAAATACTGATTTATAATTCTATTTCTAGAAAATACAGTATAATGACTACAAATATAGAATGAACTACAAGGGGATTCTTTCTCGTAATCTGATTTGGCTTTTGTTGCGCAAATTACGCAAAATACTCAAAGACTCAAAATAAACTAACAAAATTATATGCGCATATGATTGTAATATTATCGCCTAGTTAATATCGCGATTAATTTTGTTACACACCATAATTCCGCACTAAAAACACTCGTAATCCTGCAATACTATACGCGTGTGCATATTGTTACGGTTGTAAAATATCGTATACAATAGAAGTATCAAACTATCACAAAAACCTAACCTAATACACCATAAAAACAACACTATCGGTTGCTAGGGTTATTTTAGGTTACGGTTAGTTGAAATGTAATACGTGTCTCTACAATTAGCACCCAGTGGTGCGATTGTATAACCTCCAAATTACGTATTTATAGCAAGATACGTAATTTAGCACTACAACAATATCAGTTTACATGCTGGAGATTCGAGTAGCTGAAATTAACTAACAGAGGAATTAATATGACCAACTTGTACTTTAAAAAATACTAAACTATCGTCTAGGCCTCTGCAAAGATAATTTTTCTAATGAATTAAAAAATTTTCAGAAATTAGCCATAGTTAACCCAAAATTAAGTCCCGTAAGTAATGGTTGATGACAACCCACGCGAAGAGCGACGACGTCGACGATGACGGAGGCGGTAGCCGCGGCGGTGGTGGCAGCGGCGGCGGCGCAAGCATAAATACGCCAGCGTCGTGAAATTCGCGCGAAAAGTTTCACCCGAGCGCGCGCCGCTCCACACATCGCATCAAGTCGCCATCGGTGAAGAACTAACTCACCACTCGACTGACTAGTGCACATCAAACAATTCCTGGCGCATTCAAATCTTCATGATACTTTGAGGGTGAGTACAACAATTAAAACTAATTAAAATATAAATAAAAATTAAATTAAGCGTAAAATTTTGCACGAAATTAGTTTTCATTCACTCACACACCGTGCTGATTTCCTCTGCATGGGTAATTTTCATTAAAGTACCTATCTTACGGCTTCCGGTATTCAATTTACAGGCCTTTAGTGTTTAGTGTTTTGCACTTAATCTCCCGACCCGTGTTTGACACCGTTTTGCATGTATTTATTACGCTTACATATTATACACTGGTTGAAGATGTGAACGCGAACACCTTGACTGTCTCCGTCTCAACTTGTTGCAACTTGCATTAGACACTAACTGGTTGAATGCGATTTCAATCTGGATTTTCTCGCGTCGGAAAACGGCGCTGCGTCTAGTCAAGAAATTTCACATTAGTTGATTAATTAATTTCCAGTTTGTTACGCTAATACGTACCAGATTACGACAGATTCTGGGAAGTGCAAAAGTGTAAATGTCTAAATGTCTTCAATTTGAGGCGTAAATACTTTTGGTGTAATGTTGGTTGCCTAAACATATATCTTATCTTAGTCGGATTATGAAACAATTTGTATTTATTATTGTTTTGTCGCATCGTTCCGCTTGTCGCATTAGATTAAATAAAACAATTTTTCTTACTTGGCCTCCTGCCCCCTCGTGTGTGAGTTATCATCCCAAGATGGATTCGCATTGCGATGGTCATCGTGGTTGACTATGATTGATCGCAGCGGCCCGCGAGATGACAAACCGATTTCCACAATCTATTTGTAATCGATGACGTTAACAAGCTTCCAAAAAAATACACTAAACAACACGAGACAATAAATAATTGAATTTTAGAGTGGTGCTGTTTTTGTAATACAATATTTAGTACATATTAACGAAAAAAAAATTTTTATAACAAAAGAAAAATTAAAATAAAACAAATAGAAAATGGCGGTGTGTGAAAGTGTGGCACGTGGCTACGTGACAAACGAGAGAAACGCTGGAAAAGATAGTTGGTTGAAACCATTGTTGATTCTGTTATTTCCGTTTGGTTTTAAATCATTTATTGCAATTTCAATACGTGCGTGCATCGAGATTTACATAGTTTTCAATTTTCATTATCTACCTGCGCCTTCAGTTTTTATCTATAAATTTTTAAATAGAAATGATTTTTAATTTTAATTAAAATAAACTCATTCATAAATTTAATTAATATTTTAACATCCAAGTTGAAACAATGACGTATATTTCTTTTAATCTTTAATTAATTAATAATGACGTATCAATTACTATTTTTAATCACTGCTGTTGATTACGCAGTAGTATATTTTCAATAATCTTAAATTTTTACGACTGACTGATAATTTTTTACGATTGCACATTACAAAATTCAAGTTGAAGGTTAAATCAAAGTCGATTAAACAGCGATCAGCTGCAAATATCAACGAAACAAAGCATGAAATTGTGCCTGATAATAATAAATGAATGTAAATATGCGTGTCGTGCCGTTTTCGCTCTTTAGGGAGCTTATCCGCGTCGCGCACGAAACGCGAAAAACTTTGCGTGCGATTAACCATAAAACGTCTACAAGATGTGTGTAAGTGTACCGAATCATTTCCGTAATTTCATTAATATGATGATAGTAATCAACATTATCAGGCGTTTGTTTTAATCAGAATAATAAGTTAATTAAAACGTTACACAAGCTGAGATGTTTAAACTCAAACAAAGTTTTAGCGTCAAGAGGCAAAATTCAAATTCATTTTGCGATAATTTTAATAATTAATATCACGGACGATCTGCGCAAACATTTCGCCGTTCGTTTCGTTTAACTCTCGACACGCAGCGCGAGGAGATAAATTTTTTTTTTTGCGCTTGCTTTTGGAAAGTGAAGAAGCTGAATTTGTTTCCGGACACTTAAAGGCGCAAGAAGTTCCGATGCGTAGAGTTAAAAATATTCAAAGTTGAAAAATTATAATTTATTGATCGCTGTTAATCTAACAAGTGTACAACTTTGTTTGCACTTAAGAAATTAGTATTCATTTTGATAAAAGTGATAATAATTGAAATTAATATTTTATTTCTTGACGAAAAATGTAATTTTAACTTCAATTTTCTTTTATTTTCTTGATTGTATTCAGTACAAATGACATTTTTAACCTCAAATTAACTCTGAAGTCAAGATTTACAAGATATGCGCAGTTAATTTATCGTAATATAATGAATAGTTAATTAATTTATTAAGTAAAGATCTGCATGTATAAATAATGCAGATTTTATACATTATTCAATCTATTACCTAGTTTATATTTAATTTTCATGTTTCTCTTGATTTGTGTTAACTTGGTGGCCTACAACATTTGACGCTGTTCCCCTTCTATTTACATTATGTCTTGCGTCGCATACAATTTCAATATAAAAATACGTAGAAATATTAGATTGTGAAATGCACATTCGTAATAAATTGAAGTTTCATCCAATATGCAAATATTGTGCTTGGCGTCTTTGGCCTCCACGTGAAGAAATTGATTTCGATGAAAGCCAACGACGAGCGAATCGCAAATGCCCAACAAAGTGCCGCAACGTGCATTTTCTTTGTTTTTGCATTTCGATTTACATTTGTTAGCCGCATGCAGCAATGTGTATGTAAATTATAGGCATCTGCCAATCTGGCCAATTGTTGTCTAGTCTACGCTGGATATATCTTAAATTAAATGAAGCCCCATCACGGCTAAAATATTAACTTGGTTAAATATTCATTTTAATTTGGAGATACGCGATGTGTTTACCTGGAGCGACTTTCATCTCAAAGTGTGTCTTGTTCTTGTTTCTGGGAATTTGTGTGCGTGTGATAAAATCAGGTGATGTCGTTTTTCGGCTGCTAAACTAGGATGGCAAGCGATAGACAACAATCAGCCACCCTCGGCGACACGCTCAATATGTTTCGGCTTTCATTAGGGGTTCATTTTCCGTCAACATCGCTCATATTCATAAATAAATTTACTCATACACATATATACTACATAAATACATATTAATATTCTATATTTAGTGTGTATAAATACTGTTTTTTGTAATTTTTGACATTTTGGTAGCTATAATGTCTATTAACCTCAAAATTATACAAATTATGAAAAAAATTGAAACGTAACCTCTTTTAGTAATGTAATATATGAATATTCAAATGCATTCTATAGTAAATAGTATGCATATTACATGTAAAATGAAACTTTTAGACACGTTGAGTGAAACATTGTGCACGAGCCGCAGGCGGGCGATACATCACTCCGAAATGCATGCCAGTGCAACCCAAAACGACAATTTTTGTGAACCTCTTTTGAAATTTGCCAACTTTACGAAAGAACTTTGACAGTAACTCATTTTGAGTTATTTATTTGACTTTCTTTGTTTATTTCTTTCGTTTTACTGGTTTATTAGTTTGAATTTAATTTACACAACCTCAAAATTAGTTTTATTTTATTTTTTATTTAGTTTTATAACCACAAAAATCACTTTTTTCTGAATATGTAAATATTTAATAATATACAATAGTAAATTCAACATAAAAAAGAAGAAGAAAAAAACAAAAAGTTGTAAATTAAAAACTTTTCCACCTTAAAATCCACGCAAATAAAAACATCGTCTACGGCGTGATGTTCAGGCAGAATTCTGTTACTTCGCATTCGATTCGCGCATTGTAAGCATGTCCAACATGCCATCTCCCTTTTTGTTTCTGATTTTTTTGTTCGTATAATTTAAATTAACATTGTTAATATTCCGATGATCTTCTCGGACTCCCTCGCACATTCGAATGTGTTTTCGGCGCATTCCAAACCCACGAGAATTTAAATGAAAAAAGATTCATTCGGAAAATAAACACGAACAGCACTGAATATTTTATTAATGTGCAAATGTCGTTATTGTCTCAAAAATACGCCGGATATTTTATAAATAAATAAATAACCTAAAAAAATAATTAATTGAAAAACAAAACTCAATTTAATTAGTTTTTGATTAAATTTATTACGTGGGCAGATACATCGGCACTCAACTTTCAATCGAAATAATTGAAGTAATTAACTGTGTTCGAAAAATGACAAACAAACACTATATCCGCTACTATATTGCTCGTAAAATATGTAATGCGCATACGAGAGTGCGTCCCTATTGAGTTAGTCAACGATGACCCGAGCCATTATGTTAATTAATTGAATAATTCAAATTTGTAAGCAAAGCTCATTTTATAACCTTATATGTTTATTATAGGCAACCAATATCACACCAAAATAACAAACAGTCAAAAATAAAAATTTAGCAAAGAAAATATACTCTGACTATATAATACAGAAAATAGATTAAACTTGTTTCATACTTGTTTATTAATAATTCGGTGGTGGTGTTTCTGCGATGTCGCGCAACCGCGCAACTAAAAGCTTTCCGCAACTTTGCACCGCGCGCACATTACACCCTTCTAATGGCCGCGGTCGGTTGACGTAACGAAGCAATATCGACGAGGGTAATGAGAGGTTAATATTATAGAATAGAAAAACAAGTTTACTACTTGAAGTTAAAAACATTGCCTACCCACCGGCACAACAGATGAATTTATTGAAAACGTACATTTATTGTTCCAAACTGGATTAGATCGCGCTGCCGCGAGGTGGAATAATAATCTCTATGGAGCATCTTGAGCTCCAATTAGAAGTTTACCCAGCGGATAATGTCGATTTGCATTGCATAGTGAAATTGCGCGCAACTGTATTGTCTCAGTCAATGCCCAAAGCGCCCGGAGGTTATTAATTAGTCAATTTTGAATAATATATTAATATTTGCAGAAAAATTCGCGCAATTTTCAATAGAAAATTCGCACTTTTTGCGGTGATTTTACGTTGCTTTTGCATAAAACATTGAAATAAACAATGCGCATAAAAATGCACTCACCTAAGATGCAGTTGCACTGTCCGCAGATAACCATAATCATAAAAATGCGCATCTTTTACGTGGCATCTTATTACAACTCACTCTTCAGCATTGCGTACGTTAATAAACTTTTAATTAAAGCAGTTTACGCATTTCCTCACTTCTTCATCGACACGGACATTGTATGCAGCGAAATCTGATGGGATTAACTTGAACTTGATCAGTTTCTTATCGGATTGATTAAAAAACTAGACTTTATTAGATCGGTGAGTGATTGGATTGCGAAGAAAAAGCTTATTAGATGCAAAGCGGCCATTTTGCACAAGTATTTGCCCTGGAAGTTTAAATTTAAGGTTAGGTGTGAGATGAATTTTTTAACGTTGTTTTTTCTCAAGTAAATGTTCCTAAAAGCATTCGGTAATTTGATTATGCACCACTTGTGAAGATGCCAACGCGAAATTTTGTAATTAAACTCGAAAAATGTTTTTATCCAGCGCAATTAAGTGTAATTAAGAAAATTTTAGAAGTTAATAGTTACAAAGTAGCTATATATAAATAAATATAGATCTATTTTTTTGTTAAGATGTGTTGATGACAAAGTTTAATTTTTTTTGCCATTGAAACTTTTCACTCTCATCGTTACTCACGTTTCCGATTGCGAGGGAATTAATTAACCGACTTTTGATGTCGACGCAACTTTGATAGATTGTCACCCCTTTTTCTAGACCAAACTCTTTCAGCTGCCTTTTATGTTTGACTTGAACGCATTCCGTCGCGTCGGCGCAAATTAAAGAAATTAACAATTAACGCGCGACTGAAACATCAAACGCGCAACTTTCTTCTTCTTTTGTTTGTCTTGTGCAGCGACAAATGAAGCCCTTGACATTGCCGAAACGCATGCCTACACGTAGATCGTCTTCTTATTTTTGTATAAAGTACAAGATACATGTGGTAGTTAATACTATAAGATGCAAATATGTACTTACTCTGAAAACGCAACGCATAGTTTCAATGCTTGCAATTGTTTTGTTTGTTTCGCTACCGCGACGCGGCGTAACGACTTTGTCAAAGCCACAACCCACATTACACTAAAGTTTCGGCAAATATGAACTTTCCCAACCCTAATAATAGGACTATTTAACTGTACACATTCGATTCCGGATTAGGTTTCATTCACTTTACTTACACATTACCTACTTAGAAATAAAACGTAAATTAGTAGGTTATTTTGATTATTTTGGTAGGCAACCAAACATACATAAAATAACCAACATGTTTTTATAATGTGCAATAAACCAGAATTATTTTTAATTAAAACTTATCTTATTATAGAATGGCAGTGACAACTACAACAAGCCTCGGCGTGCTGTTCATCGTGGTGGCACTCTCTTTCGCGAGTTGTGCGGGCGGACGACGTGGTCCAGCCGAACACCAGGTGCGTCAAATGCGACCCACGCGCGGTTTCAACGAAATGGAACTGTCAGTGGCGCGAAATTTTGGCAAACGCGCAGTCAATATGCATGTAGTCAACAGGTATGATATATTAAAATACCATTTACGCTTAGAGGATTACATTTTAATTGATTGCAGTATTTTGCTGGAATGGTTGGCTCTGGAAAGCAAGATGAAGAATCTGCGACAGCGCGGTAATCTACCGTTATCCCTGGAGAGCGTACGGAATATAGAAGATAACGCGCCCAGCGATGGCGTTTTGTTAGATGAATAAAACGCGCGTCCCGGCCATTTTGTGTTTGTACCATGCCCGCCCTTACCATCAGCTAGCGAGAGGCTGTAATCGCATAGCTGTGTCATTTATTTATTTGTTTTTCCTTCTCTTGGTTCCATTTCCATTCTTGTCCACTCCCTAGATTACCTTTGACGTAATAATTTATTATTTATATTAAGCTGACAGGAGAGAATGACGAAAATGAGCAGAAAATGCATCGTAACATCGTACTTAGATAACAAATGACTAAATAAATAACTATATATATATAAATATGTATCTAATATTGACAAGATGTTGTTTGCTAAATGTTGTACCTTCAAGAAAGATTCTATAATATGAGGAGAGCTAGAAAACTACATTGTTAGAGTTATGAACAAAATATAAACGCATTGTTTCATTATGTACAAGCTAATCAAAACTTAATTTAAGATAGTTTTAGTGAAATCTAAGAGAATGTATTTATTGTAGCTGAATATTTATGATCAAAACTAAAAACATTATAGCAAATAAATTATAATGAAGCAAACTATAAATGAAATTACCTAATTACCGATTGTATTCTAAACCAATAATTTTTGACGCAGTTATTGGCAATATTATCTCGTAAAGTTATGGCACTAGTATTTGATTACATTTTTGTTTTAATTTTTCGTTTAATATGTTTTGTTTTGTGCGCACTTTCAAAACTTTGCTGCCGAGTTCAATGCGATCGTTGCGCTCTCCTGCTGAATGTTTCTAACCTCACTAAATTGTTAAGATCAAAACTTTAATTTTTAATGTTGTTCACACACAAGAATAAACTTAATATATTATTTAATTGTGTCTTGTCGCATTAAGTAATACACTGTTATTAGATGCATCCACATTAACTAACAATAACTAACAATTAAAATGACTACGTTAAAAAGTGAAGTGGAACTAAACAACTTTTATATTTTCAACTCTGATCATGGTACTGTTGAAGGAGAGGCAGGTAAATCTTTTTGTAACTTTTACCATTTTAAACAAATGAACTTAATTACCATAGGAACACAAAAAGTTATTATACTACTATCCAAACACAGATCATTTGGATGTGCAAATGAAGACACTGGGTTTGTCAGAAGCAATGATTCAGTTTACAATGTAAATCACTATAAATTCACAAGTAAATATATTAATTTAATAATTAATTGTTTATTTTTAGGTCTTTTAAACCAGATGGACCTATTGATGCAATAGGTACTGAAAAGCGAAGGCAAATTTACTTCCAGCCTGAAGATAAATACTGGATGATCATGGTTTGCACTTATTTCAATCAATTTTTAATAATAATCACATTTTATACTTGTTTTAGACATTAAATGTGCCAACAATTAAAAAGAGCAAAGATGGAGTGGACATCACTGAATATTTATCTGATGATGTCCAGAATAATGTCTATCAGAATGTTCTCAAGCAGGCTTATTACATGTATAGATTATTTAATGGAACATTTGAGAGGACATTAGCATCATCAGATGTTTACACTCTAAAAACCAAGCTGGAGCAATTTTTCACAGCTGTGAGTAAACACTATTTTCTTAATTTCTTCTAATTTAGTTCAACAAACACAACAATTAAATTATGTTGTTGTAGTACTTGACAACAATCAGATTACAACATTGTGATCTGTTAAATGTATTCAACGGTATGCAGTTTCTTCCATTGAATCGTCAGACATTCCTAAATGTACAATGCTTTATTAATTCACTGGAATGCAAGCATCCCATAATTAAACATTCGGCGTTCATGTACAATGAGCATTTAGTATGGAGCGGAATTGAACCTGCTGATATGCAGGTTGTTTATCAGTATTTGATCACAACACTTTTACCTGCACACGTGTCTTCTGAATTGTTGTGTGGATCCATGCCGCGTAACGCAGCGTCGCCATTTGCAGCATCTGCGTTACATCATGGACGATTTATTACAGGTCCAGAGAATTTAAAAACTTCGAAGAATATCGGCAAAGTACCTACTGTTTTTATCTATACACAAGATAAAAAGGAACCAGATGAATATTTTCTTGTGGTTTATAGAGCTTTAAGTGCTTCTTTGTGTCTATTTATTAGTGGTAAGTTTTCGTTTCGTATAGGCAACTAGTATTACAGTAAAGTTTATGCGTTTATATTTGTATCAGCTACTGAAGAATTAACTCTGGAATTATTCCAAGAGTTGGATGAGTTTATCGGTCCTAATTTAACTGAAGTAGTGTCGGAAATCGCCGAATATTGCACAAAACAAACACCGACGCAAGCAAACATCGCGTCTGAAACAACACCGCGTTTTATTTATTTCAACAAGTTGAACTTGGCGTACAAAAGTACCGTGCATTTGGATAATAAACAAAATGGAAACTTATCCATTACCAAAGACTGCTGTAAAATCATGGCGGATTTGAATGAACACAAAGATGCTATGGGTTATGCAGGTGAAATCATCGTTAAAACGATGAAGGATTATTGGGTTGTTGCGAAAGTTAGCAACCTGCGTGAGTTTTACGTCGGATTGCAGCAAAAACAAGCAAATTTAATTGATATTAGTGGTAAGTTCCACAAAAAAAGTAAAAGAATACCACTGAAATATTTATTTTCAGATGAAGTGGAAAAACTGTGTGAGAATGAATTGAAGGGTATATTTTTCCACACGGTGTGATAGTCAAACAAAAGTTTTATTGTAAAATAAATTAACGTTTTAAGTACCTATAAAAGAGTATATCGTAATGTATTAATCAGATCAAAGAGAATTCGAAGAAAACCCCTGTGAAGAAAATTATTTAACAACAATTGGAACGAATGTGATATCAGTGTGGTTGTAGGCGAAGAGCAGTTTCAGCTGTGAGTCCATGCCGATGTTCTCCACTCGTACAACGTACGAGTCATTCGATTTCGGCTCCTTGCGGCACACCGCAACACCGCAAATGTTCATCAAGTGCTCCTCGCTATCCATGCACGCCAATCGCACATGACACATAACATCAACATATATACGCTTTTCAATCGCATAATGCCCAGGGTGAGATTCACTGGGCACGCGCTCCATACTCTCCTCTTTCTGTGCCATATCAGCGCGGAAGACTGAAGCATCTCCCAGTCTTTGTCCGTCGCTTGTAACGATCGCAAAACGCATACCGGTGTGCACAGCGCGCGGTTCTAAGCCCAAACCATCTGGATGCGAGTCAGACCAGAGGTAGTTGTCAGGCTCAAGCAGCGAGTCCGGCTGGAAGGTGAGTCGCTTAGCATAACCCATACCGATGCTAAGAAGTTTCAACGTGCGCCCGTCGAAGAGTCGCTCGGAGCGATCATTCGGTCGCACGCGGTAATGGAAACCAGGCACGACTCGCGCATCTACATACGTGCCTACCACTGGGATTTCGCACGCCTCCAGGCCGGCCATTGTGTACTTAGTTGGCACATCGCCTAAATCAGCGCCGCGTACAGTCGCACGGCGATGTTCCTTTGCCACTCCTGGCAATAGACTGTAACGGTGGCCTTTAATCATCACATTGCTTACACGTGTGACTACTGCATGCGGGGTGCGAGCTTGTTTAATCGCTACGGCTACCCCTGTCACCGGTGTTGGTTTCGCCACGCCAGTCTCGAAGAACTCCACCTTGGCGATCAGCTTGACTCGCACGCGCTTTTCCACCGAGTGCGCCGACATGCTGCCGCTAATTTCAACCTGTGGTCCCTGAAAGAGTGAGTTATGTTATAGATTTGAGCTCGGTTGGGGGTGCGCGCGCGTCGTGGCGGATGCGATCGTGCGTGAGATTGTACCAACTTACGGAGGCGCCCTTATGCGCACACATGGTGGAAGCGGATGAGAGATAGAGAGCCCAGTCGTGAATCCTTCAGGCGTGCGGATTCAACAACCTGTGCGTGCACTGCTCGGCGGCGGCTAACAACAGCATTTGGAATACTGTGATGATACGAACAACAATTTGCGGGATTGATTTCGAGGCGAATGAATTTCATTTCTTTTTCTGTTTTTGTTTTGAACTCATGCGGGATTGCTGTGAGCGAATGGCTTCATTTAACGATCAAAAATGATGAAAAAGGCACAACAAAAGCCCATCTGAACGTGGTTGATGCATGTGTAGTGAAAAATGTCCCTGATTTGTTCAAACAAATGTCGATGCACGTTCATTTTGAATAAAGTGTTTCGATCGACATTTGCTTCAACACGCTTCAAGCCAAATAAGTAAAAATAAAAAATGTTACCTCTCTGTAAACCTAGTAATTATGATTATCATCCGTACACATCATGATCAAGCACACTTTTCACTCACATGCTTGCTTTGGCACACGCAAACAGCAAATCCCCAAAAATAATCTTTTCTCTCTATCAATGAATGCCGAATTTAAATCAATCCCAATGTCTCGTCGGTATACGAGTATATAAAGCATGAAATGTACTTATGGATAACTTACTAACCTCGAGTTTGACGACTTCCAGCGTTCCTTGCGCCTCGCGATTTGCATCGAAGATGGTGAACTTGTCGCCTTCGCTGATTAACTCCAATTCAAATGCATATCCTTCAGGGCGGTTGTCGCTCCAGAAATAGTTGTCGTTGTCATTCAAGTGATTTTCGTCCGCTTCGAAGGTAAAACGACGCGCGTAACCACGTCCGATGCTTTGAAGGGTGAGCGCACGCCCACCGAACATGCATGGTAAGCCATGTTTGCGTTTTACTACCTCTCCAACCGCAGGTAATGGTCGCACGCGATATTTGAAGCCTGGAATTACTCTGTTATCAATGTACACGCCGCAAACGGGGAACTGATGAGCCTCAACAGGTGCGATGATGTAACGTGCGGGGAAATCACCGCATTCTGATGCATCCAATAACAGGGACGATGGTTTTTCGGTGGATTTACGGTGAGGGCGCTTTGTGGTGCCATCCTGTACAGTTTTTACTTCCTACGGACACAAAATATTAATAAAAATTAGTAAATTACTAAATTACAGCCACAAGCAGCCGCCATTTTGAATTATTCAGTTGGTTTGTGTAAATTGTTTAAGTGTTTGGTTTTGTTTCAGTAAACTTACTTGGAATGTTTCATTAAACTCCTGTCCGTAATCAGCGCACAAAGCAGGTGTACAGGGAGGTGGTGACGCACACTGTCCTCTAGTGATTAGACCACCACAGGAATTCTACAAAGATTGTTAAATATTCTAATTGGTTCTTCGAAAACGGTCTGGGTTTTTTCTGTTATTTCTAACGAATTCACATGCCATGAATATTAATGACGACTCGGGGTTAATGTTTCAACAAGTTGATGATGAGCGCGATTATCGATCGGAAACGCGACGAGATGTATGTTTATTTACGCGGACGCTAATTATTCATAGGCGAGTCGGATGTATTTGTTTGCTTGCCGTTATTGCAATTATGGATGTTTAACCTCGATAGGTTATCACTCATACTCGATCGGATTGAAAAATATGAAAAATATTTGAATTGACGTAAATGCGGCGAAATTATCAATTAGTTTTTAACATTAATAAATTTATCGAAAATGCAACAAAGTAGAAAATTAAATTTTTGATAGAAAAACTAGAAAAACAAACTTACTTTACTTTGAAACCAGTTGAACAGTTTCGACAACGATTTTAAATAATCAACTTTTAATTCTTGATTAAACTTCATACTGACCACTTTGAGCAATTATTAAACTCGACTAACCTTGTGAAAGTACTTGTCTCTTCTATTTTATGTTGTTGAGTAAAAGTAGGGAAGTAAGCAAGAAGTGGAAACTTTATTATGAGTGGAAAAATTACTGATTTGAAAAATTCCACAACATATTATTGCATTTTGCATTACTTATCTATTGAGTAAGTAAGTATTGTTCTAGCAATTGATGCAATTGATAGTATTACAAACAATTTATGCGATAAATTTATTACGTCAGTAATTTATTTAAAATTACAAAGAAAAAAACTAAATAACCTACACAATAATATTTTATTGTCATTTGTAAAAAAATATTAACTTAGCCGCCATTATCCGCACGAAAATATTTATTATCTCTACATAATGAAGCAAAATATTTAAATCTCACGTACGGGAGTTTCTATTCAATTAAAATTTTAAATATTATCATTCCTGAGGCAACAAACGCGCAAATATTATTCAAGAAGTTAAATATCCTCGTCATAAATTAATTTTTCGAAAATTTTCAAACAGCGCATTATTTTTTATTGTTTAATTTAATGAATGCACTTTATTGTGCAAAGATATTAACACTATTGTTTGCACGCTAATATTTATTGTCTCGATAATCATGAAACGTGCTCAGATAATGAAAACAGTGATAGTCTACACAACGCATGATAACGAACACCTACGGTTCCATAATGTAAAACAATATGATGTAACAAATGACTCAGATGTGTGTAAATGTGCAGTGTTGAGTAGTGATAATGTAGTAATGTAATAATGCATTTGTGATGATTCAAAGAAAAAGCACTCACCTGTCGTGGCAGGGCGAAAAGTTCACGCTCAGCATCAGCGTCCTCAAAAAAGGACATTGTAGTCGCACGACGAGATGTCTGCCATACCCGCTGCATCGCGTCCAATTTGGCTTCCTCTTGTTGAATATGCGACAACATTGTTGAATCAAAAATGATTGATTTTGAAAAACAAGCTGCAAAAATACAAAAATGTAATATTAATAATGCATTTGTGATGTATTTATACATTGTGACATATTTATTCAATAGTTCTGAAATGCGTTACGACGATAAGTACTAACAGATAACTGATAACTCATAACGAAAACTATATACATTAATGTAACACTAGTAGCTTATGTGTTTACTTGGAACTGACTTTTCTAGGGCAACAATTTACCTGCTCTAGTATTACTAGTACAATAGCTAATAAGAACCCAAAACTGTCGAGGGACTTTTGTGTGTTCTGTCCCTTAGGTCGTTAAATATTTCATTGAAAAGAAAACCAGTTGTGCAGGTCAAAAAGGGACTTTATTTTAATCTCCAAACTCGCTCGCACAGCATGAATGAACTTAACATTCTAGAATGTTGATGCAACCCACAACCATTTCTCACGCACAGTGCAATGCACTTTGATCTCAAAGAACCACAACTCAAAAAGCTGTTATATTTATCAACTACAAAACTATAATATTAATTTATATCTATCGGAAGTTTGTGGTTTTGTAATTGCTATTAATACAACGGCCTCATGAACACAGATATAAAAGCACTCACCTAAAAATATCTCTTCTCCGGATACTGGGGATGTGTGGAAGACGCACTAACAGATTCAAAAACCTTGTGCACGCTAAAAAAACTTTGCTTTATTTTGTTGAATGGTGTACTTGACCGTGTCGAATTGTTGAATATGTGTGATGAGTATTAATGCACTTTGCAGATCAATTCTCGTAGACTGAATGTGTAGACTGAAATGGTCTGGTCCGCGCACTGGTTGCACGTGGAATGGCGGGCGGACGCGACTCGAGCGGGAATAAAAGCGTCGCGGGACGTGCGGGATGCGGGCGTGGGGCCGACGAACCCGCCCTCACGATTGGACCCACCGCTCCCAAGCGGCGCCTATGTCTGGCTACGTAGACGCACACCAATTGCGAAACATGCAGTATATTTTTGTCTCTTATTTGTGCATGTTATTTACTGGGTTTTACGTTTAGTTTAATTGAGTTAATTTCACGCGGGTTTTTTATTTTCCTTTTTATGTTTTTTTGTTGCATACTTTGTGTTTTGCACGCGTTTAGCACGTGCTTAGTTATAAATAATTTAATTTTGAGGTCAAATGAATACATTTCAAATTCAACGATTGTGTGCATCCAAGATTTCTGTTTTGGTTCTCTCTGGAAAGTCGTTGGACAGGTCGGAAGTGTGAAATGACCTTCTTTCTGCACTGGCATTGCCTTGAATCTCACGCAATGATATAATCAACGTACCTACATGCGTGTAATAATACTATACAAAGTCCTTTAATCTAGAGACTTACAAAATCGGGTACTTCAAATAGACTAGACTAGGCGTAATTGATAAAAATGGTAATTTTTGTGAAAGCCTTGAAGTTTTCAATGACATTTTGATAAAAATAGAATAATAAAACACAAATTATAAATTTAGGGGAAAATATTTAATAAACTGCCGGTTTATAGCGCAAAATACATTAATATGCTTTCAAATCTCATCAATATTTTAGTTTTTTCATATTTTCGTTATAATTTTAGGAGAAAATGAGGTTTGAATACATTTTTCATAGAACACATTTTCTTGACACATTACATGATTTTGAGGTAATTTTTTTTATAAACTGCAAGTTTAAAATGCAAAAAACGTTAAAATATTCTCAAATTCAATTAATATTTTAGTTTTTATTTATAATCTTTGTGATAATTAAAAAAAAAAGTTAATTTTAAAGATATTATAGTCCACATTGTCAGTAAAATTATATGATTTACGTAGATTATAGGTATTTGTACTTTGATTTCGAGTAATTTGCGATTACAGTTCGTAATTCAATGAATTTGCTGCACGAGGCGCCGACAGCACACGATAGCACAACGCGATTTGTTTGTAAATATTATAGTAACGTAAATGCCTTGCTGCTTTCATATCAAAACCTACGTTATCATCACACGTATTTATTGCGTCGGTACATTAGGTATCACGCGCATACCGCATGCACTAACCGTCTAACGAAAGTTTTATCTCCTCAGGTTCACAGATATGTCAGTAGGTAGCTACTTTTTTGCTGGTGATTAGTTTAGTCATTGGTGGACTTTCTACCTCGGTGTCATTTGCAATCGAATACGAGTGGCAACATTTGAATGCATTCCACGATTAAAATCGCATAGCGTAATTAGAATAAATATAAACAGGCTGCATGCAAAGTGTCAATTAAAACAAACAAATCGTGTTACTCACTTCTGAAAAACGCAGAATATAAACATAGGTATTTTGTGTTGTGTGTTGTTTATGGTTCAAAGTATAATGTATGTAGGTATGTTTATAAAATCGTGGTTTTATTGTCATCTGCACTTAAAACATTAATTTTACTGTGTTAAATTATAGTTATTTCGTAATAACTTCAAATCTATCGTGATTTTAAGAGTTTTTTTTCGAAACACAATTTAGTATTAATTTTTCTATCGTACCAAGAAAGAATTTTTGAGATTGGATTGTTACACAAAAAGTTATCTGCAACTAAAATTAAACATTATAAAATTTTATAAATTTGACATAAATTTGCTAGTAATTCATCATATAAACAGATAATATTAATTTTTTTATGCCTAATTAGATGTTGAATTTAATTCTAAACAAATATTTAATTACAAAATTAAAATATCTTGATTGGTGTTTGAGATATGAATTAATAATTGAAATAATTCAATCACTTTTGTATAGAGAATTATTATAATAGTGAAAATAATTATATTCTCCATCTACTTGCGTAGTTATGATCAGTTTTTTAAACCAATCGTAAATATTAATAAATTATTAATTGGTTTTGCGTGCATCTGTCAAGAATTCATTGATAATCCAAACCGTCAATGGTTTTATAACAAACAACTTTGACAGCTCCCCAGATATGAATCTATTTTGCACTCTGCCCAAATAAAATACCATTGACGCAGTTGCTTCGTTAGTGGTGCTAATCTTTTTGCATTTAAATTTTGTGTTTATGATTATCGGAGTTTTTTGGTAAATTGGAGACAAGTTCCGCAAAGTTTGCACGCGTCCAACGCGTGTTTCGCGAGTGACTGTAATCGTGCGCTATTTTAAACATTTGCGAACTAATAAACACAGCCTGAGTTATTTTTAAACACGTCTGGGACTGATCACGGAACAATTTGCTGTCTAAAGAGGACAGAAGACTTGTGTTTCAAATTATGTTTATTGTTTAATTGCGCATCTCAGGTGTTGCCTTTAAATTGGCAGCAATTATTGTTATTATTTATATATTTTAATACAGCGTAAATATAAACATAAATAATATAGTTATATTCTTAGCTTGAGAGAAAGTAAGGTTGGGTGTAAAATATATACCAAACCATTAACAATATTGTTTTTTTTTTTTAACAAAACATGTTTTCATAATTCCTGAAACATATTTTTTGACATGTTGCACTAAAATTGCTAACAAACAAAATTCTTTGTCATGTCTCCTTCGTTAAAACATAATTTAAGATCGCGTACTTATTTAAAATGCATGTTTATGATTTTGGTATGAAAACACTTTTTTTCTTTCAGAGATAAGTAACTATTAAATCAATGTACTATAAATCTACATAGCAAAATTGTCACCGTTACTCAATATTTTTGAGGCCATAATGCAATTTGCTCCAAATCTAATTCACTTTACCATAACTTCTTCGTTTTAAACTGAAATGAAACCAGTTATTGTCGGTTTAATACTTGGACTATAACAGGAGCTAACAAATTGATTGCTTATTAACTGTATTGATTAACTGATAACATTCATAACCAGTTAATATGCGTTTCCGAACTAGTTAACACCAGAATTTGTTAGATTCCTGTGTCAAGAAGTCACTTAAAACCCAATATTAACTTTAAAAGTAGTAATCAGCAGCAAGTGTAATGAGAGCCAATGCAATGTCAGTTGTTTACAATGACTAATCAAACAAATATGAGCCAAGAAACTCATTTTTTCGATAATTTGGCAGCGATTTCAAGAGTACAAACAATGTTTCGGAGCCAACCTTCCTTCTTGGCACACGCCATCAAAAAACTACTACTTTAGAGTTTCTTTCAGATGCTTTAGGAAAATAAATATAAATTACAACCGTAGAATGTAATATTTAAAGAAAACTTGAAACGAAAATCGCAATTGAACTTGAACTTCAAAACGTGAAGTGCATCCAAAGTAACCACTCATTTATTTTGAGATAATGACATTATCCTACTGCAGTTCAAATTCTACTAAGATATATTACTCGAATTGCTATTTCCTAATGCATTTTTGGCTTTGCAATATTATGATTTCTTATAGTGGGCATTTATCCAAAAAAGATTACTTCATTCTTTTCATCTTTCTATGTATTTTTCTTGTATTAAAATAGATTTACTAACATCGTAGTTACACACGCCTCCGATCTTTTCCAATCGCGGGAAGTACATTATATAAATGAGCAATTATTTAAATAACTCGTGTTGGACTAAAAATAATAAAAATCATCTCGGCAAAATATCATGCGCATGTCGCGTGCCGCATGCCGCATGCATTGAATTGCGACTTAGATTATTTCCACTCGTGCCTTATTGTAATTATAATTAGATTAGATAATAATTTCGGAGTTTATAAACCACTTCAACGTTATATCAAATCCGGTTTTACCAATTATCTTCACTGATTGATTGATTGATTGATATAACAAAAAAGAGTTTTTTGTCTGGAATATAATACAAACACATCATCATTGTATTTTGGTGAATCCATATACAAATCGGTAATTAAATATCAAATGGAGGTCACGAGAAGTTGTACTATATATTTTTTGTGATTCGTTATGTTAACCACGCAAGATTTTGGATTATTTTCGATGGATACGGGTTAAACGATTGAATAAGCACCAGCTGCGATATAAAACACGCTGATATGACCTCCAATGTTTTTATAAATAGAATTTATTTACATGATCGCTGCCATTATAGTTTTTCCGGCCACCTGTAACAAAAATCATTTATTTTGTGGATAAAATTAATCTTTTGTAATAGATGAGTTGGTAATTAATTGTTTTATTGTGTAAACATGCAAAAAATGTATTTTTGTTGAAAATGTCGTCAACATTGGTGTTTTGAGTCATTGAACGAGTTCATATTCAGGGTTACAACCTGAAATCACTGCTTTTTATGTCAATTACACACTTTTATATGAAATGCTTTCATTTATAACGTACAGTTATGAAAACAGTGCATAAAATACAAACACAATAAAGAATGGCACATTTACATGGTCAATAATGAGAAAAAATTATAGAATAATATAAGTATTTATATATTATGATGATAAAATATGAAGTTGCAATGGAAAGTTATAAAAATTAAATTAAACAATTTGCGGAACCTTCACTTTTATCAGAAAGTTGTTTGCATGTAAGTAATTGCAAAAATATAACAAACAACAAATATTTAAAACTATAGATAAAAACATAAATGATGAAATAGGCACTTATTTCTCAGTCAGTCAATCACTGAAAGAGATCGGGTAGCAACAATAGCCCACCAGCAGATTCTCCCATGAAATAGTTAATAACAGAATAAGTTTATCTTGTTTGCGTCAATTTCAATGCGAGATGAGCGATTTAATGACGTCAATGTTCTTGCTTTCAAAAAATATTCCTACAAACTTATCACTTATTTTTCAAATTGATTGATCTTAGGTTGTAGTAATGATTATCACTAAGGGAGATGAAAGTAATTAGCCAACTGTGTATTTTTAGAATGTTTAATTATTATAAAGAAATTAATCTAAGCCTTACAAGTTCTAATGAAATTAGCAACACTATTTGTGTTTGTTGAGTTGCCTAGCTTAGAGTTAAACACAACCTCTAAGTTCATCCATACAAAAAACTTATATTGATTGATTCGTTGAATAATATCACGTACATAATAAGAAAACTATCCAAAAACAAATGATTGCCACAGTAGCATTTAAACATTATATTTATACAAAAAAAGGTCAGTACATTGCATTACTCTTCGTTTTTCCCGTCTTTTGCGTTATTCTTCGGTGTTTTTCGATTGAATTCGGACAAATCTCGCTTCATGGAGTATGCATCTTCACCGTCAGCGTAATACTTCGGTTCGATCTCCACGGTTTCGAATTTGAGTGAATTCTTATAGAGATTCAGCGCGGCTCGATTGCTTTTACGCACGTGTAGCGATACATATTTAGCGTCAAAGCATTCTACCATTGCTTCTGAAGCTTGATCCATCAGTTTCTGCGCCAGGCCGAGACGACGATGTGAGCGTTTGACAGCGAGTGATGTGATATGCCCGTGTTTCATCTCTTCATTGTCCTCCTCCATTTTTGCAAGTACATAGCCCACAATATTGCCCTTATCATCTTCAGCTACATAGCTCAACTGTGGCCAGCTCAAGCCATGATAAAAGTAGTATTTCATCTGATAGTTTTCTGGTAAACATAGCAAGTTGCAATGTTGCATGTTCATGAGATCTTCGGGTTTTGCACAGCGAATATTCATCTTGATGTATTGGTCTAGTCTCTTCTGCTTCTTTTGGGTCTACTTCTTGTATCTTTCTCGCGCTCTTGCTGCTCCTCGGTTGAACCGCCCCCGAGCAACTCTCTAACAAACTTGAACCGCGACAGAAACAGCTTCCAGACGATGTACCAACCTGAAAAGAAAATACGCACATAAGTAAACACAATGCGGGTGCATAACCTAAGATATTTTTAATAAGAAAAAGGCTGCATACCGAGAAGTATAAGAAACAGAACAAACGCCAGAGAAGTGATTATGCTCGCTACGGCTAACAGGATTTCTATCATTATAGTCACATGAAATGAACGCAAACAAAACTACATTTAAAGGACGTATTCTACGAAAAGGCAGTGTGTTGTTGAGGTGAGTGCGCCATTTTGTAAGTGAGAAGGAAGGGTGGCGTAGCGATTGAATTATGCAATCTTTCTGGACTGCATTCGACATACAAAGGCCTAATTTAACAATTTTCAGTACGTACCAAATGCCAATTTTTAAGCTTCTCAAATCTAAGAAAAAAATCGGTAATTAGAGTGATCCCAGTGACGTTCATTCACATGTGATTGCCGGTTATGAATAATATTCATTCTACAGATGGCGTTAGAGGTTGTATTGTAGTTGTAAGAGACTGCTGTAGGTAGCACTCTGATTAAACACTCAACTAGTGTAATGCGCGTTGCATATTCAAAGGGGTATATTCAAGCATAACTTTGCTGATTTTACGTTAAAGTTCGTTACGGCTTATCGTTTTATAATGGAAACTGAGCAGATTGCTGATGAATTGCAAAAGAAGGGTCGTGTGCGCCGCAAACAAACACTTAACACAATCCTGAAACAAATGCACTTTTACTTCAGCGACTCTAACCTATCAAAAGACCGCTTTTTGGCCAACAGACTACAAGAATCTGAATGTAAGTTACTTACTACAATTTATGATAAACCAATATAACTAATAACAAACTTTTCAGATGTTGATCTAGATGTATTTTTAACATTTAACAAAATCTCTAAGCTGACATCATCAGTGGAAGAGATTGCTAAAGCATTAAAAAAGTCTGATTTACTTGAACTAAATGAAGATTGCACCAAAGTCAAAAGAACCACACCACACAAGATAAAAACCAATGAAGATGAATGCATTATTTATGTGCAAACCATACAACCTGATACAACACATGAATGGCTAACAAATGTGTTTTCTGAATTTGGCAAAGTTGAATATGTATCCATTCCAAAGTATTCACATAATAAATTTGCCAAAGGTTTTGCTTTCATTGAGTATGAAAATGTAGAGCAAGTAAAGACTGCATTAGAATATTTTGAGAGCATTGGGGGAAGGATATCATCACAAATTAATTCAGAAGAATTGTGCAGTAATAAAACTTATGAAGAAGGTGGTGATGTTAAGTTGGAGGAAGAAAATGAGAGTGAACCAAATGAAAAGAAGAGAAAACATGTGGATGATGAAGAAGGGGATGTGGAGGGTGACAAGAATAAAAAAATAAAAGCAGAAACACAGGAGGAAGAGGATAGTAAACAGAAGAAGAGGAGCACCAAGAGGAAAGCATTAATCAAAGAACATGGGCTTCAAGTATTAACTAAGTAAGAAAATAAGTTTATAGTTATACTGAGATTCATTAAAACATTAATTTAATTATGTTTAGATTAGAATGGAAGAAACTCCGCAATCGTTATTGGGAAATGCAACGAAAAAAAGATGAAACAACTCAAACAGCATCTGTACAAACATCGTTTGCATCAAAATAATTATTTAGATATTCAAAATCAGCATGTGAAGACACACAGTGAAGTAAAAGTAGGAAAAGTAAAAACAGAAAATGATGGAATGCACGATTATACACCTGGGATTATTGTCAAGCTAAAATTAACTGAACCGTGGGCTGAAGCAAAGATAATTAAGGTAAACACTATCAATCAATTTCAATGCTCTCATAAATTTTATAAATTAATTTATTGTTTTATTAGAATGAACTGAAGAGTTTAAACAATACCATTCAGTATGTAGAAGTGCCAGTAACACTCGCTTCTGATGAAGTTTATCTGCGTTTTGTTGCGCCGGAAAACGCGAATGAGTTTTGTGCGTCAAACCCTAAAGGCCAAGGGATTGTACTCACAGGTGAGGAAGAAAAGCAGTACTGGGAGAAAATTAAAACTAGTCGTGACGCGCGCCTAAATAAAGACGTAAAGAAACAACGTGGCAGAGACAAACTGCTGAAACGAGCTGAGCGTGAACTTGGGAAACACATTCGGTTTGATGACACTGACTAGCGATATTATACAGGTAATATTATATTTTTGTAAGTAAAGAATACAATCAATTATTGTTTCCATAAAAAAATAATGGAATATTGTAATTTAAAAAACTAATCCTAGATGTGCATTACCATCTATTGCCGCCACCACCACCTCCACTGCTGTTTCGTCCGAATCCTCCACCGCCGCCTCGTCCACCTCCACCTCCTCGGCCGAATCCACCGCCGCCACCTCCACGACCACCGAATCCTCCTCCACCGCCTCGGCCACCACCACCGCGTCCAAAACCACCTCCTCCTCCTCCACGGCCTCCAAATCCACCTCCGCCGCCACGACCACCGAATCCTCCTCGGCCGCGACCACCGCCGCCTCCTCTACCACCTGCACCTCGTCCTCCACGTTTTTGTACACTGCCTGGCGGTTTCGGTAAGAATCGTTGCAAAGGTAAAAGTTTTGCAGGGTCAATATACAACTAAAGAAGAGAAAAATAAATAAACATTACATATATAAATATAATAAGCAAAATATTACCTTTTGATTCTTTTTAAAACTAGCAGCTTTCATGTCATCACCCAATCTAATTGATACTGAATAATCTCTGAGATTGCCAAAGATTTCGTCAATTTTGCCAACTTGTTCTTTATTTTCTAGATAAATCGGCGCATTGAAGAAGGGTACATCTTCAAGCTCCACTTTGCAGATCAATTCATCCTGACAAGGATAGTCAAAGAAACCTAATTCAACGACGCGTTCTGGCGGTCCCTGGTCAAAATTTCTGCCGCCGCCGCCGCGTCCTCCACCAAAACCGCGTCCGCCACCGCCTCGACCACCTCCGCGTCCTCCGCCAAAACCACGACCTCCGCCGCCGCCTCTACCACGAAACGACATTCTGAAAATACAAATACAGTGAGTAAAATTAAATTATCATTAAAAACGCACGTGCGAACTTAAGGTTATGAATTGTTTTGGAAATAACACTGGTTAATACCAGAACGTACCTTTTATTTTATTATTTAAAGAGGATGGAGTCAAAACACTAAAGTTGGGACAAAATGCAATGTACACGACATAAATTACAGGTTACAACTAAACACCACGTGCGTTACTTTCAGCGTCGAGATACGCTTATTTTGTAAGGTTAGCCGCAAACAAAATACAACGACAGATGTCGCGCGCAGTCAGAATTAAATTTCAAAATATTTATTAATCAAATGTTTTACATAGAATTGGTTTTACACATTTATATCATTCTAATAGTCTAAACAAGAATTGGGGTATTTTCTGAAGTTTTGGCTGCAGTAGGTTTTTGCTTTTTGTTGGGCGCTTTTTTTGCATTTTTAACTGCTGCTACTTTTTGCGTTGGCGAAGCCTTTTTCGGTGGCACTGCATCACCGGTTTCACCTGCGTTATTTTTACGCTTCTTCGGTACTTTCGGCTTATTTTCCGTGACAATCGCAGGTTTTTCCTCAGAGGAACCTGCCTCTTGTGAATTGACTTTTTTTAATGTTTTTTTCGAAGCGGGTTTTGAATTTGGTTCTTTTTTTACTGTTACTGCATTATTAGGCTTCTTTCCTTGCTTTGGCTTGCCAGCCTTTGTGACATCCTCCTGCGGTTCGGCTTTTACTGCCTTCTTTTTACCTTTTTTATTCTCAAGGGCCTCCTTTAACGGCGCCTCAGCTTTCTTCTTTTTCGAAGCGCCATTTTTTTTCTTATCATCATCGCCGATATTCTCTTTGTCGGTGGATTTCTTCAAATATTTACGTTTGGGTGTGCGATCAAACTGCAGGCGTTCGGGTTCCTTCCGGGCGCGAGTCGGTTTATTATCCCAAGCTGCCGCGGCTAATTCCTCATCGACGTTCTCCCTTTTGTGCACTACGACTTCTCCGCTTGCCTTCACAGTTACCTTGGCGTCCATTTCAGTAGACAACTCGTCCTTAACTGAAACCTTGGGGGTTTCTGTTTTGACTACAGGAGTTTTCATAGAACTGATATTTGCTGAAAAATAATAATAAAAAAATGTCATGGTGACAAATACAAAATAATAACAAAAATCTTACCACTAGAAAGATAGAACTGCACTGATTTTCCTTTAGCTGTTTTCAAGAAAAGACCTTTTATGTAAGCAAAGCCACCAGGAAACTTCTGCTTGAGTCCCTCAGCAACAGCCATAATATTATCCACCAACTGCTCTTCCTCCATGCCAGTGTGCCCAATCTTCATTGAAAAGTTATCACCTGCACTTTGTATTTTCAAGAAGCTTTGGGTGAGAACTTCATCAAACAATTTGGGAAGATTGCTTGCATTCAATTTGATGGTACTGTAGGGTTTGTTCTTCTTTCCCATTGTGCTTCCAAGCAGTTTCCTCACATAGCCATCCACTGATCCATCTGCTATAATAAGATCATACAATCCCATCAACCTATTCTGCATTTCATACTCAGTGTATTCCTGCCTCAACTGATGCAATGGAATGATATCTTTGACATCAGTGATGTCATGCTTATCCAGAATTTCTCTGTAATGCTCAATAGTCTTTTCATGATCAGTTTTTGGATCCAGATCTGGTGATATAAGCAAAATATCATGTTGTTTGGGCAGGATACTGTGCTGCAGTTTGATGTTCAAAGTTTTGGTCGGACATTTTGGAATTTTACCAGCTTGGATTTGCAAGAAAATGACTTTATCATCATCAAAAAGTTCCTTACTATCAGTTTGGGTTTCAGATTCTGTCAAGCAACGTGCAACCGCTTTTTCAACAAAGTTTCTTTGAAGCTCAGCATTCTCGCCGTTATCTTCGACCGTTTGTGGTATCATATCTTGTGACACGTTGGGACTTTGCAAATTTGAATTCGCGCCCTTACTTTTCTTCGGCTTTTTAACGAGTGACATTGATTTGCGCGCAACAACAAGACCCAGTTTGGTTTTTTTATCTTTCGCCATGATTACCGAATCGAAAATATTTTGTGTACACCTTAAAAACAATGACGGACTAGTCAGTAATCTTAATGGTAACAAACCACTCTAAGGCCAACGGAGAAAAGAACGATGCGGGAAACACGTGCTGTATGATTACCGTTTATTTGTTGGTTAATGCCGCCAAGAAAAGGGACCAGTAGATGGCATGAGTGACGCTTGAAACTGCAGATCTTCAAGTTTTGCGCAGTTTTGTTATGATCTCTATGCAGTGTTATCAACATTCTCTTTACTAATAAAAGATGCGAACAACAATAACAACACAAAAAACAATTCAGAGATAAATAAACGCAAGTGAACTAACTCATTGTTCACTTTGACAGAAAATGACATCAAAGTCAAATATCGGGCGCCCGCTGCAAACACAACCACAAACAACTGATATCAACAATGTTCAAAATCAAAATCAAATCGCGCAAACAAATCCAACGCGGATTCCTAAAATGACGCAATTACCTCTTGTAAACGCAAAGCAATCGCAGAAGACTAAATTCGTGTCGTGTATTAAAATCAACGGAGTGCCCATTTTACCGCCATTGGTAAGTAGATGCATGCGTTTTACCAAAGCACGCAAAAATCGATGTTTCATTAAACAGATTACACCGGAAAAGCGCAAGGAACTGCGGCGTTTGAAGCGCGAGGCGATAAAGGTCGAGAAACGCCTTCAACGCGAACGTGAACTTAAGCAATACGTTTCAGAGTTGTACAACACATGCACAACTGAAATCAATGATGAACTACTAGTCAATCAAGAAATACAGACATGTATCTCAGACACATTTGAAATCACAGATGATGTTAATATAATTAATGTAACCAACACCAACGAAGTATCAACAAAAGAAGCATCGCCGATTCATGCAAAACGGAAACTTAGTTTCAACGTGCAATGCACACAATATGTTAATGATGCATTTAAAGTTGTTGTGTCTGATGAATGCAAGTCACCAGTATTTTTATTCGAAGGTAATTTAACACCACCGCCAGCTGTACCTAAATTAATTCGCAGTAATTCGTATACACTGGACGCGCCAAGTCCTGCTCTGGTGGAATTTTTCAAACGAAGAAATAATGCAGAAGATGTAAGTGAAGCAACTTTAATCAAAAATGATTTAGAAATTACTTCCCTTGATGCAACACCAAGATCAGATTATTTAAAGAAGCCTGATTGCACATTGCAATCTGAACTAAATACTTCCATAGATTGTTTTGATACGTCTAGAACTGAAACAGAGTTAAAGAATTTATCGGATTGTGAAAGTCATCTTCCGATATCCGAAGGTTTACAAGAGTTTATCGCCAATAATGTGCCGGCGAATAATGCGCGCTGTGATTATGATCAAATGTCGCAAAGGTCTGAGAATGTATCGAGTGAGGCGCACTCGGATTGGAATTCGATTTTAAAAAAGATTCCATCTGCTTACTCGCGTCAGATTCTTGAGATTTTGGAGCGACAACAAATGAATCACGATAATTACGACTCGTGTGATACTTTTGATGATATACATTTGAATCCGGAACAGTATTCCACACCCCAGAACACAACACAAGTTGGAGATACTGTTTATTATAGTGCTGATGAACAATCGACGATTTCAAAAGGGAAGCAGAAACTAACACGTGAACAAGCTGCGAATATAATAACGGCGGCTGCGAAGGGATTTCTTGTTAGACGTTTGATGAAGACCGAAAAGGTTGAGTATTTGATTCAAACTATCAATGAAGCTGTCTTATGCGCCATGCAATTGCATCATGACACGTTAGATCACATTGAAGAAGCTGATGTTGAATTGCACCGCAGATTAATACAACAGGTTTGAAGATTCTGTAACTATTCAAACTGATTTTTTATTTATTGATGTTTTCTAGGTTTCTGCAGCTTGTTATTCGTTTCATAATGTATTTTTTGCCACGTCAATACAAGATCAAATGTCGTTTATCGCGGTCGATCGACAAAAGAAAGCAGAAAAGATGCGTCGCCTTTCTGCCACCAATAGTAACGCTTCCATTAAGTCGCAGCAGTCACAAAAGTCAAGCAGAAGTCAAAAATCACCCGCAAGCTCGAGACAACGACAATTTTCGCTGCGTTCTTAAACTAATTCGTTTCTATAGACTGAATTTTAGTGCCTTAACAAAGAATTGATTCATTCAAGTGCTTGTGGAAACAAACTAATTTTTTACTGGATTGTGTTCAATTAATTTTTAATATTTTATATAATTGCACATTTGTAGGCAACCCAATTTACAAGATTCAAATAACACATGCAATAAAATTGTTTTAAACAATCTTTACAATACGAATATAAGGAATGTAAGTGCACGTAATTGAAATGTGCTTTTAAATGAATTCGGGTTTGTATTTTAAAAAGTTATAGCAAGCTTGAAGGTCAAATTATCACATAACCTTAAAAATTTCGTAACATTGAGTTCTTTAATGTGCGCTTTTGCACGCTTGAAAATAGTGATAGTGATTGTGCATAATTATAATAATTAATGTGTTGTGCCGGGCATAATGTACGAACAACTGAAGGGTACCAAACTGCGGCAGTTTCTAATTCTGCACTGCAGAATAATCTTGTACATATCTGGCATTCACTATCCAAAGTGGCCAAAGTACATTTACCCAATTTTCATGCTACTAAAGTACATAAAACTTAGAAAAGCAAAGACACACTTCAAGTTACATGCCGTGCCGACAAATTTTATTGTCCACACAACATCTAATAATCATTTAGTGGATGCTAACAACTGTATTCTAATTAATTTAATGTATCACAGTGCCATTTTAAATTCAGCTGAGTTTGCTCAATTAAAATTTGGTAATCTAACTAGACTGGTGCAGGTTGTACCCACAGAGGCATTAGAATTAAATTCTAATGAAATCCTGGTGAGTTACACATTGAAACACAATTTGAAGAATATTGGCTGTGATGATACCATGAAAACATGCCAGGTGTTGCCAGTAAATATAAATATCATTAAAACTGCTGCAGAAGTGCATTTGGCTGGTGTAACCTGCCAACAAGTACTAGCAAATTCGGTCACTGACATTATATTGAAGAGTTACTTTAGAAATCCGAAACTTGTCTACAAAAACGATTTGATTCCTATAAGTTTAAAGCAGCATGCTGCTGAATTCCACTATACAAATTTAACTTGCAATGAAGTAGATGAAATGTACTTCAAGTGTCAGCAGATTAGTATTGAAGGTGTTAGTGATTGCATTGATGGATATTTTTGTGTAGTTGGAGGAACTACTTTAACATTGGCAGCTGAAATTCAATCAAGTTTGCCTCAAACAGTCAATATTATGAGACAGAACTTGTGTGATAGTAAACATGACCAACTTGTGATTAATTCATGCCCGTATGGGCTTGAAACGTACTTAAACAAGCTTGAAATTGCTTCAAAACCTTTTTTAAACAATGGTAAGAAACATAAAAGCGATTTTTTGCCGTACAATTCAATGTATTAACTACTTCTAGTGAAATTAAAGTTAAATCCAATGTTTTTAATAACGGGCCCAAAAGGCAGCGGCAAAGCCCAGATTTTATCCAGTTTGAGTCAAAAGTTGGGGATGAAGATGTGCCGTGTTAGCAATGTCGACCTCAGTGCGCAGGCGTACGCACAGACTGAAATTAAAATTAAGAACGCCATGTTTCGCGCAAAAGTTTGCGCGCCTTGCATGCTGGTTATAAATAATTTTGAGGTAAGATATTTTTATTTAAACTTTCTTATCAAACACACTTCATGTGTCATCGGTTAATATCGGCCGAAATAGCTCAGTTGGGAGAGCGTTAGACTGAAGATCTAAAGGTCCCTGGTTCGATCCCTGGTTTCGGCAGCTCTATTTTTATTCTCATTTCTTTTAATTCAAACTTGTTTATAGGAGTTTTGTAAAAACAACGAAGGACAACACGATCCACGCATCATAAATCATTTCAAAACCGAACTTGATCTTCTATTTTCGTCAACTGAACAACCAATTGTTTTAATTTGTGTGAGTAATTCAAAAGAATTACCATCTGACTTGGGGCGCATGTTTTGGAAACTATCAAAATAAACGCTCCTAGTCAAGAAGAACGCGAATTACTTCTTAGCTGGATTCTTGCCAATGAAAGTTTAACCTCTGATTATGTCAAAGACATTGCTGCAAAAACTCACGGTTTTTTGTTTGAAGATTTGAAGGCGTTAGTTCATTTTGCAAATGGCCGCCAAGTTGTTACTGCAAACGATTTTGAATCCGCGTTAGGTGCGTCATTTCAAACTAATTCGCAAAATATAGTAATAAAAATTGATTTGTAGACATAATGCAAAATAGTTATACTGAAAGTTTGGGAGCGCCTAAAGTTCCGAAAGTGCAATGGTCCGATGTGGGTGGCTTGGAGGACGTTAAACAGGAAATTATCAAAACGATAAATTTACCGCTTAAACATCCAGAACTGCTGAAAACTGGTTTAAAACGTTCGGGTATTTTATTATATGGTCCGCCGGGCACTGGAAAAACTCTCATGGCCAAGGCAGTTGCCACCGAATGCGGTTTATGTTTTCTTTCTGTCAAAGGACCTGAGTTATTGAACATGTACGTAGGACAATCAGAACAAAACGTCCGGGAAGGTGAGTTATCTACGTCTGTTACTTCAGTTTCTTTCAATAAACTTTTCCAGTTTTTGAAAAGGCGCGTTCCGCCGCACCATGCATCATATTTTTTGATGAACTGGATTCCCTAGCTCCGAATCGTGGTATTTCCGGTGATTCCGGCGGTGTAATGGACCGCGTCGTTTCACAACTTTTATCAGAGATGGATGGACTTAATCAAAACGCAACTATATTTGTTATTGGGGCTACAAATCGCCCGGATTTAATTGATCCGGCTTTATTACGTCCCGGCAGGTTTGATAAACTGTTATACGTTGGGCCCTGCACTGATGCATCTGCAAAACTCGGCGTTCTTCGTGCCTTGACTCGCAAATTTAAGTTTTCTGACAAATTGAGTTTGGAAAAAGTCGTCAAGACGTGCCCTGCAAATATTACAGGCGCAGATTTCTACGGGATTTGTTCCAGTGCTTGGATGTCAGCCGCCAGTCGATTAATACGAAAAATCGAAAAAGGAAAACTTGCAGGCAGTGAAAATCTAACGCAGAATGATGTTATCGTCACTTTTAAAGATTTTGACGATGCTATTAAGAGTACGAAACCTTCGGTAAATGCTTCCGACATGGCGTACTTCGAGAAACTTCGGCATGAACTGAGCACGAAATAAAACGGTATGATAATTTTCTCTTTATATATATTAAATTTGCAAATTTCATACGAATTTATCATATTTGCTACGTATACACTATTCTAAATACGTCTGGGTCAAATATCACAAAAGTATCCACATGGCTTTTTTTGGTGTGTGGATTATGTTTTACAGTTAAGTAGAGTCGGACATATTATATCACATATCACAATTTTGCGCGTCGACAGTCATGTTAGTCAGTCCAGTATAAATAAATAAATACGTTTTTAACATTAATTCACAAGTACAAAAAATGAAAGAGAGTAAAAGTCTAAGAACCTTCTGCGCGAGAGGGTTGCGAGTGCGTTACGTCTCTTGGCCGTAGTTCACGTATTCCGTGCACCATTTGTAGACGCCATCTTCTTCGTTGCAGCACATCGGGTAGACGTATTTTGATTTGGTAAATTTTGCGCATTTTTGGCAAGTTTCCTGCTGTTCTTCCTAGAATCACAATCACCAAAATTTACCAAACTGTATCACATGGAAGTTTGAATGACTCACGTTCAATGCGCAGTACTTCTCCTTGAGGGAATTCTGTGGTGATCCTTCGCGAGGGCGAGCGTTGACGTTCGCCAACAGCGAAGCAAGCACAAGAGCTATCAGACAGTAGCGGCAGCAGTAGACAGCCGCTGAGGACTTTGACGCTGCCATCGCCTGGAATTTTGTTTACCACAGTTATTCAGTGCAAATAAACGAATGTAATCGGTTTATAAATAATATTGTTATTGATCGCTGCAGCGCGCGCTCGTTTCGCGCTTCGGGAGATGTGGTTAATTAGCGTGCTAATTAAGGCGAATCGAATAAATTCGCTATCGATTCATCATCAGCACAAATAGCGCGCGCGCCTGCATTTTGAAAATGGGTCAGAAATGTTAATGCACTCGGCGAAAAAAGCGCCCGCGCCGCGCGAGCGCGATTTTAATTAATTGGGCGCGATTGATTTGAACTATTTGATGCTCACTGGGAGATGATTACGAAATATCAGCGTTTACTCCATGCGGGCTTATACTGTTTTTAACTAGTTTGAAATTATGAGAAAGTGAACGAGATGTTTGAAATCCGCATGGCAACATGGTGGCGACATTTTGCATACCTGATTAGTCTATTGCTGAATTCGAAATAATTGGTTAAACTCCAAACTTGATCGGCAACTGGCACACACAACACGAGCAAAATCGATGGTGTGCTCATTGGGCGAGGGTTGATCCAATATGGCGACGATATAGTATTATTATTATTGTACACGCTTTTTTTGAATGTTGACGGTTGGTTGGTTTGCGAGCGCACGAGAGCAAACGTTGATCGATCGAGCCGAGCGCGAAACTGTGCCGATACTAAAGATAGAGACGGAAGCCATTCCGAATTTATATTTATATGCGGCGGCCCGTGGCGCCGCGGCATAAAGTCCACGAGCGCGCCCCCACATTTGCTTAGCGACATATTTTCTCTCTTTCATCGGTCCAAGGAAGTACACATTGCGACAGTTTTGATTGAACGATGTAATAACTGATCGATTACGTATCGACGAAATTCTAAACCTTGACTTTTGTTGCAATAATCCGGAAGTTTCAAGCACATTCGAAATACGTTGTGTGTTTGGTTGCATAACTTAACGGATGTCGCCATTTTGTTTTCGGTGTGACTCACGGCTTATTAAGCGCTATCAAAGTGTAAATAATTGATTACTAATTAAGAAGGGGTTCGAATAAGTGTTGTTTCCATTTGGTTAGTCACTGTGTGGCATTTTTGCCGACGCTAGCCGTAAGTCTTACTGGTCGTTTTGGAATACCTCAAATTCTTGCATCATTCCGTCGCGTGCGCATAAACAAATCGCGAATAACATTGGGGGCACAAAGCTCGGCGCCGTAATTAGCGCGCTTAATCTTTTAAATACCACACAATTAAAACCGAGATTTAGCCGCTTACATAACCCACTGGGGGCAACTAGCAACGCTCGTTAACAAATGACCAGTCACACGCGAAAAGCAATGATTCTAATTAATTAAAACTGGTATGTCTCTTTCGGTTCCGTCAGCACGTGCTACAAAAAATGTACTTTGCTTATTGCGAATGCTATATGCGGACATGGCGAGCAGACAGGATTTTTCCGTAAAAAATATCGTCTACGCTGTTATCAAAATTGCACACACTTCGTGATGAATCCGATCAAAGGTCGCAAGTGACCAGCAAATAAAACCGTTTTTGCGCTAAAAACTCGCATGCGCGGAAGGAAATTGTGCGTGATGCGTGCGCTTCGCGTGTATCTTTGAAGCGCTTTATCAAATGAAAAAAGGACAAAAACATTATCAAGGCTGTTAGACCGAAGCAAACAAAAATGTGTGCTCATTTCCAATGTGTGCTTATTTACAGAAAACAATCGAAGTCGTCCTTCCGAAAGTTCGGGACTTGTCTCGGCTGATAACATCGTATTGCCATGACACAGACGATGAACTCTAGGATTATTCGCTTCGATTGCCATCGCGCTGTTATGTGGCGCTGCCGGAAAGTCCGTTGTGCGCTGTTTACGTCCAGCCCGTCTAGGAAATGCGCTGCAATCGTTGTTGAGTGTTATTATTGTTTTGGATTACATGCATCGGATTGAAAAGCAGTACATTGTTTTGCATTGTTGTTGTTGATCACTTCGCCGATTGAGTGTTTGTTTGATCCTTTCGCGCGACGCGCGACCTCATCGTCGATAAGCGAGGTAATGTATTCGTAATTTCGATGCTAATAATTATTGAGGACGAGAGTCATAAATATTTTGCTAATGAGCTGGTTTAACAGCAGAAGAACATCTTAAAATCAAGTATTTTTAGCGTGTAATACAATTTCAGCACTAGAAATTGAGTATTACTTATGAAAGTTGTTTGGATTTAGTTTTTAGTCGAAGCAGTCGAGTATACCGTGAAAAGATAAGCGACAGAATGAGTAATGGCCGAAATATTTGTGTGAACACACAATATTTGCGATTGCGAAAGTGGCCAACGCCACGCCGCGCCAATTTGCAAGCACGTTTTTATCACGTGTGGCTGTGCTTTTTAATTGTCAGTCAAAATTCTCTGCTGGTCAAAAATAAAATAAAAATAACAGATAAAACGCGCAGAATGAACGTTGGGTTGCATAACCTCGTAGGTACGAAATATTTTTCGAATGTGTGTCACACAAATAAGCGCCCACTGCACCCGAAAATATTAAAACTATGTCGCAGACTTCATAAATATTTTGCGCTTTAAACTCTTGTCAACAGCAGCATCGCGGATGTGTGTTCAATGGTCAATCTAATACAATATTATGTCTATGGTTGCAACGTTCTGGGAAGGGGGAATGAGACGCAAAACGAAGTGTTTTAAAAATGTTTACATTCGTAGAATTAAGAGCCTTAAAATCAACGACGCCGACGTCTGAAAGAACGCCAACACTTTCTTACAAATTAATCACAATATGTCGCCGCCTTTCGTCGCGTTATTAGTATTTTTAGAAAATTTCTACAATAAGGTTTTAGTAAAAAATGTGACGAGGCACCCAAAAATAGATCGTAGCCGGTTGCGAAATTGTGATAATACAATATAAACAATAAATAATTACACTATGCGCATGGTCATTGTGCGTGTTTCAACAAGAATTGCAAATGTGTTTGCAAAGTCTACATTTGTAAAAATAAGTCTGCGCTTCGGTTTTGAATTTTCTTGTGTTAGGTAGTATTCGTGAAACGGTTGAGCTTCGGTAAACAGTGGAATGTCCAAGTCGCTCGCAAAACGCGTCGAGTGAGTGTTATTCCTTCCTGGACTTGCGCTTCTTCACACCGGGACTGCTCTTCTCTGCGGCGGCGTTGTCATCTGAACTTGATTTAACTTCGCCGTCGCCTTCGGATTGACTAGCATCGTCTACCAAATCGTCCTTGATATCCTCATCGGACTAAAACACAAGAAAAATCATTTTACTATGATGTTTAATTAAACACAGAGAAATTTAAAACTTACCAGTTCAACATCACTGTCTTTATCTTTATGTGCCTCACCACCTGCTGATTTTTTAAGATCAACTTTGGCTGGGTACTTTTGCGGGTAGATCAAGTCAATCACACATACTAGAATCTGTAAAACATAATATTTTTACAACTTGAAATCATTTAGTGCAAGACTAACTTACCAGGCCAAGTATTGCACCAATGAAAATTGTCGCGATTGAGAAAATAAGATAGGATCCCCAAGATGGCAGACCATACTCTTCCATGAGCATGTTGTGCACTTGCCTCAACACCTGTGAAAGCTTAAAGAATGTTGAGACAATACCCATCTGGACTGAGTTTGGTGATTGCCAGCTTGGAACAGGCTCCACACTCTTCCATTTCTTCTCTTCCACAAAGGAAATAAAAGCGTCCTTGTCGCGAGAGCCTTTGTACTGACGGAATTCGCCATTAAGTACACTATAAACAACAAAGAAACATTTAGTTATTTTAATATTTGATAAATATACTTAAAAACCATACTGGAAGATTGTTGGCAGTGCAGTAACCATAAATCTGCCGCTAAGACCCGGTGATGTGGTGACGTCTACCTTGGCTACGGAGATGCCAATATCATCGGACCAGGTGGCAAAGTCACGCCAGATACTTTCGAGGCCCTTACATGCGGGACACCATGGGGCGTAACTGGAAAAAGGGCCGAAAAGTCACGCTTGCATGATTGACACGCAGGCGAGTGTACTTACAATTCGACCATCCACTCATTCTGTAGCATTAGTCGCCAGTTATCCTCGTTCAAATCGACGACTTGTTTGCCGGCACGCACGCAGACGAAGGCACAGGTGATGAGCAGCAGGGCGCTAAGGGTCGCACGCCCGCACGCCATGTTTCAGGAGAGTCGTGTGTTGTTTGGGTGCGTGTCGCGTGTGCGATGTGAACGGACGGATCGGACGGATGGACGCCGTACTTGCCGTGCTTATCCGTCGAATGCCGGATGATGTGTGCGTGTTGCGCGTTGCCGAGGTTACCGACACTTTTGTTGCCGCCTCGACCTTGGCGTCCGGCATTCCAGAAAGTGTAATTTTACGCAGATCAAATATATAGAAATTAGTAAATTGCATTGCATAGAAAACCATAGTTTACCAAATTTTTTAATAGTTTTTTGCATATGAAGCAAGGAGTCATAGAAGAAAAATATAAAATTAAATATAAAACATTTCCATTTTAAATATGCGCTATGAAAAGCACGCGTCAACCGCGCTGTCGTGGTGAATCATGAAACTATAAAAAATATGATACCAGTCCTAACCTTAGTTTATCCTCGTGCGTCGTGTTTTGTTTAGCAAATGTTCAAAAATGAAAAGCAATCAACGTGAGTTTGCCAACGATGGCGATTACAACGAATTCTATGAAAAACCGAAATGGTTTGAACAGGTATAAGTTATTTCATAATATTTAAAACTTCACTCAATTATTCTGTCATATTCAGATCTCTGAAGATCCCAAAAAGTTTGAAAAGGTATCTGACCAAGTGCTTATTGAACTCAAGGAGGAAGCCAAGAAGATCTTGGATTCAGAAATTGCCAATTATAATATAAGTAAGTTTGGAAATTCCTTGGTATTGTTTTAATTTTTTTAAATCTATTGTGCTACATTTCAGAAAATTCCAAGATTAACACTGACTACAGATGGATGAAAACTGTGATGTCAAAAGGCACAGTCTCAGACAAAATTGCTGCCTACACAATCCTCATACAGGATAGTCCTGTGTTCAATTTAGAAACAATCAGGAATGCAATAGGCATGGTAAAAGTAGGCAAAAAGAAAGAATGTGTTGCTGTTATTGGTAAGAAAATTTATTAATTCAATTAATAATCAATATTACTAAGGGTGTGTTTTTAAATTTAAATCTGTAGAAACATTGTCTGAATTGTTCCTGTCTGATTTACTACGACCAAATGAAAAACTGCGCTCGTTTTACGATCGTCCATTATCCCAGCTAAGCGAACTTTCATCCGGAAACGCCATCACACGTCGCAAATACCTCTATCATTGGTACTTTGAGGATCAACTTAAAGAAGCCTACAATACCTTTGTACAAGCCCTAAATGCCGCAAGTCACGACACCGTCGACAGCAACAAGGAGAAAGCCGTTGCGGCAATGAGTAATTTACTCTCGGGAAATCCAGAACAGGAAAAGAATTTATTATCACATGTGGTGAATAAGCTCGGTGATCCCTCACAGAAAGTAGCGTCCAAAGCAATGTATTGCTTGACACAAGTTCTCAAGAAACATGCAAACATGCAGGGAGTGGTTCTGAGAGAAATCGAAAAGTTGTTATTCCGCGCAAATATCGGTCACAAAGCACAATACTATAGCTTGTGTTTTATATCACAGTTTTATTTATGCGCCGAGAATCCCGAGGTTGCGCGTAAACTGATAGAAGTATATTTTTCTTTCTTTAAGAAGTGCATCAAAGAAGGTGATGTTGATAGTAGAATGATGTCTGTGTTACTTATTGGCGTAAATCGTGCATATCCTTACGCTAAATTAGAGTTAGGGACGATTTCTGAGCATATTGACACAATGTATCGGGTTGTGCACGTAGCTAACTTCAATGTTGCGCTAAATGCGCTTAGTCTACTCTTCCAAGTATCACAATGTGCGGATAGTGTGAATGATCGCTTCTATTCCGCGTTGTATCGCAAATTATTAGATTCCAAGTTACCGTCGTGCACTAACCAAGCGGTTTTGTTAAATTTGGTGTATAAAGCAATGACGCGAGATGAGAAAACAGAAAGAATTCTTGCTTTCATCAAGCGATTATTGCAAATCGCTATGAATGTTCAACCTAATTTTGCGTGCGGTATTATATTTTTAATATCGCAAATGTTATCGAAAAAAACCGGCTTGAATTTGTTACAAATCAAGTCGGTAGAAGGTAACGTTAAAGTTAAAGAGGAGAATGAGGATGACGATGACGAAGAAGAAGAGGTATACTGATGTTAAAGATAACGACGATGAAGGAAACAAAGAGGGTGGTAACAAAGTTGAAGAGGCAACTGTTGGTTGGATGCATCGTGTTCAAAACCCTATAACTAATGTAGAAGTTAAAGTCGAGCGCAAACCTAAAGACTTTTATGATCCGTTGGCACGCAACCCGTTATACGCTAATACGAATTTCTCTGCATATTTTGAACTGTTGGAATTGAAAAATCACTATCATCCATCGGTGCGTCTCTTTGCTGAAAACATTCTTGATGGAAAGAAAATTATTTACACTGGCGATCCATTGAAAGATTTTACACTCATCCGTTTCCTTGAGCGGTTTGTTTTCAAAACCAAAAGAAAATCGATGAAGACACTTCAACAACTTCTACATTCTCGAAGAAAACATTATCAACCACAAGGAATCCGCTCAATGGCTGTGTTCTCTAATGATTATATTACACAAAATGAAAAGAATATCCCTGTTGATGAACTGTTTCTGTACACTTATATGCAAGAGAGGTACAAGGAAACAAAATCAAGGAAAACGACGATGATGATAGCGATCTGGAATCGGTGGCTAGTGAAGAGTTTGAAGATATGTTGAGTAAAATGTCCGGATTCAAGGATGATGATGAGGATGATATTGATTACATGAATGAAGTGGGTGAGAATATGAAAAATAAAGAGAAGAAAACTAAAAAGAAATCCGATGGAGATGATGACGATGAAGAGGAGTGATGATGATGATGATGACGACGATGATAATGATGATCTAAGTGATGAAGGAAGTCATATTAGCGATGACGACGAAGATGATTTAGATATGAATGATGAGGATCGTGAACTACTGGGCGATTTGAGTGACGGTGACGATGATGAAGAGTTATTCCTCGATGAGGACGACGAAGATGATATTATGCTTGATACAAAATCATCCAAGAGTAAAAAAATCAGCCAAAGCGAAGAAAAAGACAAATACTGGTTCCATCTTTGCTTCGGCCGATGAATTTGCTTCGCTTTTGGAAGATGAAGGCAATTCAAAAGTTGCTCCTGGTTCATCGCAACAATTCGCAAACACTGATAAAGCAGGCAAGTATTTCATTCTCATTCATATTATATAATTTGATATTTACTTTTTTTTTAATATTTAGGTGCCAAACAATTGGATTGGGAAGATAAGCGTAATCGCTGGATAAGTGGTTATAATTCCGCGATGGGTAAAAACAAGGGCAAGAAACGACCAAACTACTCTTCAACACACAAAAATAAAAAAACAGAAAAAGTCTCGTTAATAAATGGAAAATCATGTTTATAAAATCACAGTTGCATATTGTTTGCATAATAATTCGTCTTGGAGTTTAGAACGGCTCGGTTGGCACTAAAGTAAACCATCGGCCACATTCACAGCGTTTGCACTCGTTTTCGTGCAACCACATCCAATTGGGGTAGACCGCTTCCTCGTTGCAAATGCAACCGACGATGCGCGAATCGAAGGCGGACTTGATCTGTATGGGATCATCTTGCGTGCCGGTGCCTACCTTGCACAGTTCCAATCCGAAAGGGTCACAGTTACCCGCCATTTTGGCTAACAACTCGCGCTTTTCTATTCCAGTTGCGTGTTCCACCGGGTCGCCCATTGTGATCTTGGTGACGTAACATCTCGGAGCCAAAGTGCGGAATATTTGTGGGCCGCGGCGTGCGGCTCTCAACGCGGAGGAAAAGAGGGACATTTCGAACCACTTTCGCTCTTGCTATGTTTTATAACGTGAAAATGACAGCGAAAAATCGAATTGATTAATTAATTTGATAAACAAGGCAACAAGTATTTTTTCAAATCATTTGTTTTTGAGTTTTGTTGGAATATCAAGATGGCTTAGCCTTCATCTGTTTTGGAATCAATGTTGAAATTGCTACAAAGTTCGTCTCTGATGTTTAAAAGTTGTCTCTGGAGTTCTTCGTTGTTGTCTTGTAATTGCCGGATTGTGTCTTTGTAAATCTCCTCTTTGAGTTTGTATTGTGCAATGGTCCTGACCATTTTTTCATCATGACCTAAGTGGTTTTCAATGGGCTCGCCTTTTAATTTGTTAATTTCCATTTGCATCCGGGTGATCTTGTGAGACCATTCAGCGTCTTTGTTTTTATTATAAAGCCGTGCACGTTGCAAATCACGATCGTTTTCATGCAATTGTGATTTCAACGTTGTAATTTCTGAATGTAGCTTTGCCAAAGTGTTAGTTTGTTTTTTATTATCATTTTCTAAGTCATTAATTTGATCTTTTAAGTCATCAATCTTTTTCTAATCAAAATAAAACAATAAAATTAAAAACTAAGGTTTTAAACAATATATAAATCTCACCTCTTTAATTTTTAATTCTTTATGAATTTGTGAGTTCACTATGTTTGCATCTTTTGCTTTTGTCATTGATGTTCTGTACATTTGCACAAGTCTGCTAGCACCAGAAATAACTTGATGTAGCACATCTACTTTAATATTAATAATTGGCAATCCCAAACAATCAAATTCCTATCAAATAAAAATGCATTCTATAGTATATTCCATTGCCCATAAATTATTAAACTTGCCTGTGATAACTTCAACAGTTCTTGTTTCACAATGGAATCCATGCTTATCATATACAGTTACACGCGTATTATATGATTGCATTCAACGAATCAAACCCTATCAACTGACATTTGCAGAATTTCGAATATTTACAGCAATTAGAAACTTGTGACAACATCAAGTAAAGCAGAGACAAGCTTTGTGGTTAAACACCTACTAACGTAATTGTGTATTAGGTTGCATATTCATATCTTAATTCATGTTTTGACTAAACAGTAATGTCATTTAATTGGTTTTTAATCATAGACAATTTGAAACTTGCTTGTAACACCTACATTGATACAGATTTTTTGTATACAACATTGCAAGTCATGCACAACAAAATGCCACGTATTTATATGTTACTATTCCAGAATTTTACCAGCCTTGACTCTACCTTGAGTAAATAATTATTTGTAGAGGTGGGCAGCATACAGGTATGAATAAAAACAGGTGACGCCGGCCGGTTTCAAACATCCAATAATCTACTTCTTGCTGTGCGGTGCTCGTGTTTTCAGTTTACAACATTTCTACTGCGTGGTAATTATATTATTTTATTTTACAAGTATTCACTATTGATGTGTAGGTGTATATTTAGTATTAGAATTAATTGTTATTTGTCAAATCATGCCCTAAATTTTCCAGTTGTTGATTAGTTATTGATAAGTGATAAGTGATTGATAAATGACACAAAAATGCCACAGATGGCAGTGGAAAAGTTTACAAAGTTCTTGGGGAACCTTTAGTTCGCTTACATTGTAGTGGAGGTGCATTAATAATAAATTACAAAATCAATAAGTAAAAATAGACGAAAGTAAGCTATAGAAAATATTGTCAGCATATTACGGGTCAGCGAACATTTTTCATTTTTCACGTCACAAACCTAGTTTTTATATCTGAAATAATGTGACCTTGCTGTAGGAAATTAAATCCGGATTCATGACTGATAATTAATGACAGTGCTCAATTGATGAGTAACTTTTTAATGACTGGCAGTATTTAGTTGCATAATATTGCTCGGATTTCAACGACCTGATCGTTATTTACTGGTGCTTTCGCCACTTGTCGGTGGTTTCAAGTGTTTGACTTGGCATTTTTTTCAATTTACTATATCGTGTTGTGACAACGCTTGTTTACAAACGATTGAAACGTGTGAAACCATAGGGACCGTTTAGCAAACAAGACAAGGTAAACATCAGCCTGAAGTTCTAATAGTAATGTAGTATGGAATGAAAATCACAGCAAATAACTTCAATCAGCAAATTTAAAGCTGTTTTTTAAATCGAGTTTTCTATTTTTGTTGAAGAATTAACCATGGCATCATACAAACTTTCTTACTTCAACATCACGGGGTTGGCAGAGCCCATCCGCATGTTGTTGAAATACGGAAACATCGACTTTGTTGATGATCGTGTTGAACGTGATGATTGGCCAAATCGTAAACCAGGTAAAATTCCGAGATAAATTAAAATTCATGCACAACTTATATTTTATAAATTTTTAATTATTTCTCTAGAAATGCCTTTCGGAAAGATGCCAGTTCTCACCATCAATGGCAAACAATACCATCAAAGTCTTGCCCTGGCGCGCTACTGCGCCAAACTAGTAAAACTCGTAGGTAAAGATCAACTAGAGGATCTTGAGATCGAAGGCATGGTTGAAACCATCAATGATTTAAGACAGCGTAAGTGTAGAAAGCCTCTGCTAGAAAATGTTCAATATCAAAATGACCTGTAAATGTTTACAATGCAGATATTTCCATGTACAGCTATGAGGCTGATCCAGCTATTAAGGAATCACGAAAAGATAAACTTTTCAATGAGACCATCCCCTACTTCCTGGAGCGACTTGATAAAATCGCAAAGGAAAATGGCGGCCATTTAGCGTGTAATAAAGTATGTACCTTGAGAAATAATTAATGAAATTGTTTTAACTTATTTAACTTTGTTTAGCTAACATGGGCTGACATTTACTTTACTTCTCTCTCGGATCACATGATTGTTATGACCAACCGAGAAGTGTTGGCAAAGTATGCCAACTTGACGAAGGTGCGCGATACTGTACTCGCCATTCCACAAATTAAGAAGTGGGTTGAAGTGCGTCCTAAACCCTAAACATTGAAAAAACTATGAACAAAAGCATAACATAATAAATTTATAATAAAAACATTTATGAAGTACAAGTTCTTATTACTATTCCGATAACTCTTTTGTTACAATAATGCATAATCGATTGTATTGATCATATGTCGTTTTCTTATCATGTACCATGAAAATAATTCGAGACCAATATGGATCAAAATGTGTTGATTCTAATAATGCCGACTCACTTCGCTGATGTGGTTGCATATGTATGATTACACTTTTGTGTAATGTTACTTGATTTGTTTTTAATTCCTAGCTGATAGGACCTGTGGTTAACTTGAAACTTGAGTATAACGCATACATTGTCATAGATATTTTGTATACAAACACAGCGCATTTAACTTGAAATTCCATTTAAACTCGTTCATGTGTTGATTTTATTAACCTTGAACGATGCGTGTTCTGCGCGTGCGTGAATGAATAAAAACCGGCAACGCCGGCCGGTTTCGAACATTCAGCATTCCTGCGAGCCTGTAGCAACTTGTCGTTCTGCTCAGTTTTCTACATTTCATCTCAGTGGTGAGTTATTTTCAGTACTTATTTTTCATAAACCTGAAGCATTGCGTTTAGAATTCGAACAATAAAAGTTAATAGGATATTTAAAGTTATTAGTTTATTAGTTTATAGGATACTAAAATGTAAATAAATGAAATTCGATATGCAAAAATATGCAGCGGTAACTAACAACGCAGTAAAAAAAAACAATGAAACCATTATATGGGCACACGCCTGTTGCGATTGTTGTGTAAAATAGCGAATTGGGCGATTCAACTATTTCGACCTTGAATCATTTAATTTGACATCCGTTGAGAAGGGGGCACGCAGCGTAACGATTCACAGCTCACTCGCTTCCTCAATTAGATGAGTAATTTTGTAATACTCGCGTGTGTTTTCACTTCAGTTATGTAATATAAATATCTGTACCATACCGGTTCGACAATCATCTTATCTATTTGTAAACAAACACCATAAATTTTATTCCACATGCCCATGACTTTGCACATTTAATTATCGTACAAATATTAATAAATTACTGCAAGTTGTGCTTTCGATTGTTTGATTACACATTTTTCTGAAAGCAGCGATAACGAATGTTTAAAAAACAATTACCATGCATTTGAAACTATGGCAAACATTTGACAAACGGCATAAACAAACGAATTAAAGTATATCCTGTCATAGTTAATGATTCAGAGCGTCGGCGGTGTTCCTATAATTACAGTAGATTATTAAATAATGCAGATGGAAGAAATGGCACTGAAAACAGCTGAGGGGGACGGTTCGCATCTAGAGGACTGTTATGCGATTCATCGCAATCGCAAAGCAATCAATCTTTTCGCGCTCGACGGTGGCCGCCATTTGTGATTTTCGTATTTGTATTATAACGCGTGCCTGCGCTCCGTTTGTTTCAGAATCAGCCATGGCTCCTACATACAAAATCATCTACTTCAATGTGACGGCATTGGGCGAGTCGTGCCGCATGTTGCTGAAGTACGCTAACATCGACTTTGAAGATGAGCGTATCGAGACTGACGACTGGCCAAACCACAAAGCAAGTAAGTTGGTGAGAATTAATATTCATTAATGCTTATTCGGGTAGTTTCTTATTTCGTTTTAATGAATTAATTATCGGAAAATTGTGAGCAGTTTTCAATTAAATTTTCAATTTCAATGAACTTTTAATTGAACCTTGCCTTTATGTGTTAGATTAGTACGTAAAAAGTTATAGTCAATTGAACTTCATTAATTAATCATTTTACAGTGTTTACCTTTGAATTTAATAGCGAATAGTATTTTTTTGTTGATTGATTTTTCAATAGTTTGTGAATTTGTTTCATTTACACTTTGTTATTGTTTTCGCAGAGATGCCTTTCGGACAAATGCCGATTTTGGTAATCAACGGCAAGCAATACCATCAAAGTCTTGCTATGGCACGTTATTGCGCCAAGCAGGCTAAGCTTGTCGGCAAGGATGATCTGGAGGATCTCGAAATTGAGAGCATCGTTGAAACCATCAACGATTTGAGGCTTAGTACGTTCCTAAATTTAAAAAATAATGAATAAGGATTGCTTATATTTATTTTTTCCGTCAGAAATTGCTCTGTACAGCTACGAGAAGGATGAAGCCATCAAGGCATCGCGCAAGGCTCCTCTCTTCGAGGAGACCATCCCATACTACTTGGAACGTATCGATAAGATTGCCAAGGAAAACGGTGGACATCTTGCCGTGAACAGGGTACCACAGGAAACAAATTCTTTTAGTTTGGTAGTTTTCTGACTTGTTTTCTTGTTTAGCTTACCTGGGCCGACATCTATCTGACTTCTATATTGGATTACATCAACTTCATGATTGAGGGTGACCTTTTGGAGAAATACAGCAACTTGCAAAAGGTACGCGATACTGTCCTCGCCATTCCACAGATCAAGAAGTGGATTGAGGAGCGTCCCAAGGGATGGTGCTAAACTACAGCTTCGAATAAATCAAAACGTTTGAAAAAACGCTAAACGTACTATATATTTTTCAATAAATGCACTTCTACTTGTAATTATAATCAGTTTTAATATTCTGATTCGGGTCTTTTGCCGATCCAAGTCGCGATTGCTGGCATCGACCGAATTTTCTTTCTTAGGTTGTCCAAGTGGGGTATTTCTCGGCATTGATTATATCTTCTTTCAATACCCCATTGTTGTAATCTAGTATCGCCACAAAAAATATATCAGCTCACGACAACTGGAAATAGGAGATTAGTTCTATAATTTTTCACAAGTTCATCAACGGCTTGGTAATTCAATTGGTTAACATTTTGATTGTTTATCAGTTGGTCTCTCATGGGTTGAGATCCCAGAGCCGAAGATTGTTGTGTGGTTGAAAGCCCTTATAACCTAGCCTAACTTACTTTGCCATTGGCTACGTAACCCTCCGACGCCATTTTTTCAAAGCGGTTTAAGTAAAACGGTATAGTTTCGTTCAACAATGCAAGTCTAAGCTGTGCACGTGTTTGCGAGCTGTTTGGTAACTTATTATAAGTTGCAATTTCTGTAAAGTTTAGCATCTATTAATAAGTAATCATGTTTTGGATCTTTTTATAGATTATACTTGTGCGTAAGTCAGAAATAGAATCAACTACTATATCGATCTCAAAGTTTTCCCATGCGTTCTTTCCGGATAGGCCCACAACTGCTCCAAGATAGCGGCAAATTGCAACGCTCTGATGCATTACTTTTCCATCAATTTCGAGAAGGGGTAATGCCCCAAAAGGGGATTCTATAATAGATTATAGTAATTCTAAGCTTTAAGAGCCTATGATAGACTTGTTACTGTTTTTCTGTGCTTCCCATTCTTCATGGCATAATCGAATGTCCTGAAACTGTAGGCCTCCATAGCTCAATAACCATCTGATGGGCTCTCCAAGGGCCATTACAGTGAAGTAGGTTAATTTATAAGTGGATGAAGTCATCACAATTTCTTTCTATGTTGAGTAGGTTTGACGTTTATTAATTGGTAAAAGCAAGGGGCACAGTATTAAAAGTCAGAAAATACTGTTACCTAGTAACTGTTGCTTGATATTCTATATAAACTAGGAACATTTTGGTGATTTCAAGAAAGAACACTCTCTAACGGTGCCTCCCTCACACGACTGACCCACACAAATTCAAAGGAAGGAAGAGGAATTTCTGCTCCATTCTCATGCTACAGAAAGATTGTGTAAAACCATATTATATTTCTGCCAGTTGTTATAATTTATACTTTTGATACATTTTTGTTTGCGTCCTGTAAATTTTGTAAATCAAGCGAAGTCACGATTCTATTTGCCTTATCAATTGAAAAATAATCATCTTTTCCGGCATCCTCCGGAAGCCATCGGTGCACCAACGGCGACAGTAATCTCTTGTCAACATGTCCCCCATGATCAGTTAGTAAAGAAACAACAATACCAACCGCAATACACACAACACAACCAGTCAAAGCATAGTAATAACTGGCGACTCGATATAGAAAGAAAATATCTGTTGGCGCATCTAAAATTGTTGAATTGTTTTCAACAACAGGCACTTCAAACGTGCACTGCTCTGTGCTTAAATGTGTGGGTATATTTTTGATCATATCTTTGGATCGGTACCATTGCGCCCCTACGAACATCCAGCCGACGAATAGAGTAGAAATTATTACTCCAGAAAATGCACCCTAGGATATCGAATATTATTTTACAATCTTCAAAATTAAACTAAAATTAAAACACTTACTTTTGTATTGGCTCTGGGGACCAGTACACCAAGGGTGAATAACCCAAAGAAACTTCCCGCTGATATACTAGCAACACTGATAGCAAGCGGTTGGATTGGTCCAAGATATCCAACAAGCGAAGCGAGGAATGTAATTAGCACGCCCATTACGACAACGAGAAGTTTTATCGTAATTGAAGTATACTGTTCTTGCTTTGCAAACTTGGGCAGAAACTTTGCAACAAAGTCTTGGTAGATCGTAGCTGAGAGCGCATTCATAATGGCCGATAACGTGCTAAAATATTAAAAATAACAATAAACAATTAACAAAAATAACAATAAAATTAACTAATTTTGATCAAACCTCAGTGCGGTGCAGAAAACTCCCGATAAAAACAATCCAGTCAGTCCAGGCACTTTAGATGCTACATCAGCAACATAAAATGGTACTAATTGATCAATTTTTGAAATGGAGCCCGACATCAACGGGTCACAGTCTTTGTATAACGTAAACATTATCAAACCAGTGATAACAATGATACTCTTCACGCAAATAATGCCAAAACAGAAAAGGAATATCGATCTGGAAGTATTAATAAACTATAAGAAATAATTTTGATTGATGTGATGGTTGTTACTAACTGTTGGGCCTTTTTTAATGTCGGCAAGGACAAAAACTTTAGCACACACTCTTGACTTGTTGACAACATTCTTGTGTATGAAAGAAACCAATGCATCAGCACAGCAAAGACAGTTTCCCGTTTTGTTAGATCTAAGTCAAAACTACGAAGTCAATCATTAATATTACTAGTTCAGGTTTGAAAATATTTACTCACTCAAAATGTAAACGACTTCCTTCCCATGCAGTCTGGAATACATTAGTGAATCCTCCAGCTTTAGTCACACCCAAATAAAAAATTACTACAACCGCGGTTGATGTCACGGAAAACTGCAGTGTGTCAGTCCATACAACGGTTTTCAACCCTCCAATCGTAGTGTAAAACGTGCAAATTGCACAAATTGCCGGAATAATATAATGGACACTCAATCCAGTGGCTAAAAATTAAATATTCACTTTATTTTTAACAATATTTTAGTTTAAACGTCTTACCTTTTGAATACGCTAGAGCCGGAACATAAACCACAATCCCCATAAACAGAAGAATATTAAGAATAAAAAACAGTGAGCACATGGTTCGTATGGACGAATTAAACCGCAGCATAAGATATTCATAGGTACTGTTTAGTTGAAGCTCGTAGAAAACAGGCAGGAAAATATAACTTGTCGCAAATGCACTGACCATAATAGAAATAGTGCTCAGCCAATACATTGCACCAAAACTATACACGTCAGCCGGCACCGCCATTAAACTTACACTTGATATGTGACTGAAAATTGCATCATGATTGAATACGTAAAACATGCGCAATAAGTATAGAAATACCTTGCTACCAAGGAGACGGCGATGGGCATCACTGACATTTTCTTACCGCCCATAAAATACTCATCTGTGATGTTCTTCTTATTGGCGCCTGTTATGCTAAAATATATCCCAATGGCGGTGCTCAAGAACAGCATAAATCCAAAGAACGCGTGATCGTACCATTGGAAATAAATTAATGGCGCGGTACCCGTGATGTTGGCGGCTGGGTTCTCCATTGTTCACGCAATCGTACTAAGCGGTTTTCAGGGAAATTGGTGAAATTTAAGCGAAATCTGATTGTAAATTTCGAATTTGATTATATTTGCATAGCGGGATGATAAGTGCTACTGCTAGCAGCAAATTATCATGACTTGTAAATTTCTTGTTACAAATTACACATTACACATCTTTCCACTTGCTGTTTGCGCTCCTACACACACGCACACTGCCGCTATCAGTGATGTTTGTTCTCAGTTCCAGATAGTATTTTTAGTATTTTTATTTAAGTTCAAATAGTCTTACAAATTTTACTAATAATATATAAACGAGCCTAAGAGTATCTTGTTTACTGCGCTGACCCAGCGATAAGCGCTCCAATTCAACTTGTGGCTTTTTGTTTGTTGGAATCGTATGTGACCATGGTCAAAGCGCGGTCCACAGTGTAATACTGCTTCTTGTCTGGCAGATACCGACGGATTATCGGCGACAAGAGATCAGGATGAACCGGAGGAGAGTCATCCTGGGTAAATGCACTGACAATATTGCCAACTAGTAATGTGATACTAGCTCCGATAAGAGTGTAGTAATAAAAGGAGATTCTAAAAAGCCATAGAACATCATCTTGTGCACGAGGATCAATATTAGTTGAGTTTGCTGGCGTAAACTCAAAGTCACAGGTTTCGGTTGAAACCGGTTTTGAGGTGTATGTGATCAGTTTGTGTGCTTTGTAATATTGCACGGTCACAAACAATGTTGAAATCATTCCTAGGGCTGTGAGGGCACCCACCATTGCACCCTTGAATTACATTGCCATTAAAATATATACAAAACCATTAAAATCAATGTAAACTGATAGTACCTTTGCGTTGGCCTTTGGGAATAGAATACCCAGGGTGAAAATACCCAAAAGTGGGCCTGATGCAACCCCGGTGAAGCTAATCATAATCGGTAGTAGATTCCCAAGGTGTTCCACAACCCGTACCAGTAATACCGATATAACACCAATGCCAATCACCAAACCTTTAAGAATATATCCAACTCGTTGTTCTGTGATATCTTTTGACATGTACTGGGACAGAAAATCTTCGTAGATTGTTCCAGCAAGGCAATTCAATGACGCTGATAGGGTACTTAAAGAAGCGCAAAAGATTCCTGCGATAAACAAACCAGGTAATCCAGGCACAGATCCTGATACATCCATTACATAATGTGGTAGGATTTTATCCGCTTTCGTGATTTGCCCGGACAATAACGGGTCACACCCGAAATATTTAACGTACATTATTAGACCTGTTAATATACAAGTGATTTTTACTGTGACAGCACCTACTACATACCATGCAAGAGCTCTGAAACAAAATTATTCGTGATATGAAGAAATTCATTACCTAATAATTGTATTCATTACTTTTTTGCATCGCTTAATGTTGGCAACGCTAGGAATTTCTGTACGCAAGATTGAGAAACTCCCAACATTGATAGGGAATTGAAGGACCATCCCAAAACAATCACCCAGAAAGAGTCACGTAGTGTTGGGTCCGGTTGAAGCTAAATATTAATTAATATGTTATTAATTTTGCATTGCTGTTAAGAATAAGATTAGATCATTTACTCAATATGAAAACGTTCTCCTTCCGCTGCTTTATTAAAAACATTGCCTATTCCACCAGCGGATATCAAGCCCATATAAAGAACAGCAATAATGGCGCCGATTGAGACACAGAATTGTAACATGTCCGTCCATACAACAGCTTTCAATCCACCGATTGTTGTATAGAAAATACACACGGAGCAAATTATAGGTGTTATCATGTGTATATTAATATTAGTCACTTGAAAACAATAATAGTTTTGAATTTAGTTAAAAAAAAGTTAAATTTGTATAGATACCTTGTTCCAATGCCAGAGCGGGTACGTATATTACCACAGGCAAGTGTAATAACACGTATAGAGTGAAAAGAAACGACGCCAACATACGGATTTGTGCATTAAAGCGCATTTTTAAATATTCATAAGTACTGGTCATTTGCAATTTATGAAAAACAGGCAGGTAAACATAGGCGTTGATAACTGCAGTCAAAAAAACTGAAATACAACTAATGGAATAATTAATTCCAAAGTTGTATACATCTGCAGGTATGGCCAGGAGAGCCACTCCAGATATTTTACTATAAACAAAAGTATACTTTAAATATATGCTAACACAACACTCTGTATAATATAAATAGTATAGTATGTTTATACCTGGCTACGAGTGACATAGCAATCGGAAATGGTTTCATCGCCCTGCCACCAAGCAGGTAATCACTGGCGGTGTTTTGTTTCCGGATGAAACCAAACCATATTCCAATCAATACGCTGAATACCAGCATTGACGAAAAGAGAGCGTAATCATACCAAGTGAAGGTAATTTTTGATTGGATTGTCGCTGAAGATGCCGGCCAGGTAAAACCCGGAACTGTTTGTGAACTTTCCATTGCTTCGGACATTTAACTGCAGTAAATGTACGAATCGTATTGCTTACTGATTCTGTATTGTAACGGCGTTGATTAGTCAACGGTTGTTATATCAGGATGGAAATTTTTCGAGGCGCTGCACGCCACCATGGCAAACAATCTTTGTTGGCGTTGTATCGTAAATCAATTACGGGCTCAAACATTACAAAACTAAATCATCATTTCTCCACGTGTTCAGATGTTCCGAGAATGATTTTTCTGAGGTTTTAGTATAGTGTTTATAAAACGATGAATGAATTTAGGAACGGTAATATAAACAATTTGATTTGTTTAAGTTTCTATTTTTATTTGACTAAATTTTAATTTACATTTGGTTCTGTTGGCTTTTGTGTGATTTTTCCGTCCGAGTTGACTTGATTCTCGAATGTTACCATGTCCAAAGCACGATTTACAGAGTAATAGTCGAGTTTATCGTCACGTAACCATGGTCTGATGACTGGTGATAAAAGATCACGATGTACCGGTGGCGAATCATCTTGAGTCCATAAACTGACTACGTTTCCTACAACTAGCACAATAACTGTACCAATCATGGTGTAGTAATAGTAGGAGATGCGGAAAATGAAATGGACTTCCGGTACATCCACGTCAAGCAAAATACTAAACAAAAATTTAAAAATTCATTAAATCCAATGTAATTAGATGATAATACATTAAATTAACTCACGTGGTGTTCTTTGGAAGAATATCAAACGTACAACCTGCAGTTGATGCTGCTTTTGGCGTATGTGTTATCAATTTCATTGCTTTGTAATATTGCACAGTAATGAATAAAGCAAATATGCATATTAAACCAGTCACAGTGCCCACCATTGCACCCTATAATTACATTAATTTAAATCACGTTATTACATAAAATTATGAACAAATATACAAATAATACCTTTGCATTTGCTTTGGGAAATAACATTCCAAGAGTGAATAGTCCTAAAAGTGGTCCTGAAGTAACTCCTGTGAAACTGATCACAAGCGGAAGCAAGTTGCCTAGATGTTGAACAACATAAACCAACAACATGGACACAATCCCGACGATAGTAACCAGCCATTTTAGAATATTACTAACAGTCTGTTGTGTTACACTCTTTGGCATGTAGTGCGAAATGAAGTCTTCGTAGATTGTTCCGGAAACGCAATTCATTGACGCCGAAAGCGTACTGAAAATATTTTAATCAAAATCAATAATTTTGTTGTGCATTTGTATTAATAAACTATACCTTAATGATGCACAGAATATTCCTGCAATGAATAAACCAGGCAAACCTGGAATACCAGCTGATACATCCATTACGTAATACGGTAATATTTGGTCGGGTTTGGTGATTACACCGGAAGTAATCGGATCGCATTCGGCATACATTGAATACATGATTAATCCTGTTATAACACATGTAGTCTTAACAAGAACAGCACCAAAGATGTACATTGCAAGCGCCCTAAAAATATTTACTTATTAACATTAAATTTCCGGTTTTCAAAGTCAATATTAAATATACAGTCGGGCGTCGTTTAAAGTAGGCACAGCCATTAATTTTTGTACGTAATGTTGTGATGTGGCCATGTGGGCCAGGTTATTCAAAGACCATCCGACTACAATTACCCAAAATGAATCTCTGAGTGTGGGATCAATGTCAAAACTGCAAAATAGTAAAAGTGGTTAATATTTGTTTATATTATTTTAAATAATGAAGTATTATTACTCGATGGTAAGTCGGTCACCTTCTGCTGACTTCCTGAATACATTTCCTAACCCACCGGCTGACACTAGTCCCAAACAGAAGACAACAATCATGGCGCCGATTGTCAAACTGAATTGTAACATGTCTGTCCACACCACAGCTTTAAGTCCTCCGATAGTTGTGTAGAATATGCAGATTGCACATATTACAGGTGTTATTAGATGAATATTGATATCCGTCACTGTGGGAGATTTAGTTTATAGTTTCGTGTATTTTTAAGTAAGCAGAGCTAATATCTTGACCTACCTTGTTCCAGAGCAAGCGCCGGTACGTAAATCACTAGAGGAAGGTGCAATAGCACACCTAAACCAAAAAGAAACGAAGCCAATACACGAATCTTGGTGTTAAAACGCACTTTTAAGTATTCGTAAGTGCTGGTAATCTGCATCCCGTGGAATACGGGTAAGAATACATATGCATTGATGATGGTGGTCAGGGCGACGGAAATACAACTTATCCAATAGTTGATACCAAACTGGTAAACGTCTGAAGGTATTGACAACAGGGCCACACCAGATATCTGACTGCAAGTATTGATTTCGTTTTTACAGTTTTGTTTTGTTTAGATTTTACTTACCTTGCTACTAGGGACATAGCAATTGGGACAGGCCTCATCGTCCGGCCACCAAGAAGATAATCATTGGCGGTGGCTTGTTTTTTAATAAAGCCAAAATATATTCCTATCAGGACGCTGAATAACAACATTGATGAGAAGAGACTATAGTCATACCAAGTAAAGTTAACTTTGGCATTTCCGGAAGTGAGTACATGACCAACGCCTAATGTCACGCTGTTTTCGGTGGTATTCACCAAGGACAGATTAACCATCGTGCTGAACGAATTACAATCAAATAATTGGTGGAGTTTCGAGTTTTGGAATTGTTTGCCTCTTTGCTATACATTTCGTCGTACAAACAAAGCGAGTGCTGTGTACACAAATGTCTGGTTTAATTTACTGAATATAAATCAATCGCTATCCAAATGGAAAGAAGCAAATATAAAACTAAATGAGACCATAAAAACTGAGCTATCTCGCGACGCTCATTCAGAATAATCAAACGGGGACATTGTTTTCTGATAGCGCGTAAACAATTGAGACGGGCAGTAAACACCAGATCGAACAAGTGGAATTGTTTTATTTACATCAATGACATCAAAACATATTTTTAATTGATTGAACTTTCAATGTCTTCACCGAAGGTATAATGTTCTATTCTACGCATTAATTTCGTTGTTCTTGGCTTTTCTACGCACAATTAATATTCATAACGTAAAATTTTATTAAGTGAGACGTCATTTTGATTATTTGCCAAGATGATACTGAAAACACGTGTAAATACGCATACGTGTAAGTCTTATCTTCAAACGTAATAATTTATATTTTGCCACAAATATCTGTGTATGTACAAAGTTAACAAAGCTAATACCTAGGAATCTAGATAATACAAGAATAAGTGGTTATTTTTGGTTCACGACTATTTGGCTGGCTTTCGCGACACTGTAGTATTCAGGCAGCACTGTTTTATCCAACGCCCAATGCATTGCCGGACTGATGAGATCTTTGGAGACGGGTTTTCTTTTCCACTTCTGGTCATGTAACTGACTGGAATGCCAATGAGAAGTACAAGAAGGCAGCCCATCATGCCGTAGTAGTAATGAGTGATTCTATAGATAAATGGAGGTGACCACGTTGGCTCGGGTGGAAATCTAAAAAAAACGCATAGAAATTAAATTACTGGCTAATTACTTTATGTGGTGAGGTGATTGCTTACTCTCGAAATGTTGTGTTTGCCGAATACATGCAATCCACGGTTGATACTACTTTGGGATGGTCAGTGATGTATCCCGACATCTTGTAATACAATTTCGTGAAAATAATCCAACCCATAATGAGCATAGTACCAATAGTTCCTGCTAGTGCACCCTTTGTATTGGCTTTAGGTACAAACATGCCCAAAGCAAATAAGCCAATTGCTGGTCCCTGAGTAAAACTGCCAAACGTCAAACCAATTTCTAGAATTGATTTGAATTTTTGCACTACAAACACCAAGGCGGTGCAGACAACTCCGACTGCTATGACAATTGTTTTAAGAATTAAATTGATTTTTCGTTGAGAGATATCTTTGGGTAAATGGGCCAAGATAAAGTCTTCGTAAAGCGTGCATGATAATGCGTTCATTGCAGCGGAGAGTGTGCTTAGGGATGCGCTGAATACACCCGCAATGAATACACCAGGCAGACCCGGAATGTTACTCGTCACTTCAAGTATGTACAAAGGCAAGATCTGGTCGTAAATGTTGATTTTCTTATTCATGTACGGATCGCATGTTTTGTACCTGGCGTACATCATTAGACCAATGTAAGTGCTGAAGCTGAAAAACGCGATGATACCAATGCCGAACGCAATGTACGCGTTGCGGATTTTACGAGAATTGGGAAGTGCTAAACATTTCTGAACACAACCCTGACCAAACGTGATAATTCCATTCCATAAGAAAAACATTCCAAGGATTATCGTCCAAAGAGTATCACGTTTTGTTGGGTCTACATCATAACTGAAAGAAAATTCAACCTACATTATCAACAAATAGATTTTATTCAAGTAACACTTACTCTAAGTCAAGGCGTCCGCCATCTTGGGCGTCACGCATGACAGCCCCAATGCCTCCTGATGCAGTTGTCCCAACATAAGTTACCACTAGGGTTGCTCCAATCATCACAACAAATTGTAGTGCATCTGTCCAGACTACTGCCTTGAGCCCACCAACTGTTGTATAAAATATACACACACCACAAATAAGAGGTGTGATATGATGTATATAAAAGCCGGTCCCTTGCGCTAGGGCCAATGCAGGGATGTAAATCACAATAGGCAGGTACAAAAACATAGACATGGTAAACAGTAACGATGAGATACCACGAATGCTTTCATCAAATCTACTATTTAAGTATTCATAGGTACTCGGGGTTTTCAGTTTGGTAAACACCGGAATCACGCACAAGTATGAGAAGATCAAAACTGCAGCTGCTGAGAATATACTCAGCCAATAACTGAAGCCAAACCGGTAAATCTCCGATGGCACTGATAATATTGTTATTCCGGAAATTGTACTGGCAATCAGAGACATGGATATCTCAAACACGCCCATTTCTTTTCCGCCAAGAAGGTATTCATCTGCACTGTCTTCTTTCTTCTGGAAGAAACCAAAATATACACCGATGGCGGCGCTGAGCAAAAGCAGGATAATGAAGAACAAATAATCGTGCCATGTGAACTGTGGCATCTCTTCCAAGATGGTGGTCGCAATGGTGGTGGCATTCATTCTTGCACCGGCTACCGCTGCAACACACTATTTATTCCCAGTGACACACTTGCGCGTGTCGTTTATATCAATATTGTTATAAGTCGATGAGAGACAACAAAAACAGCCACAGTGAGATATCCGTCGAATGACGCGGTGGGTACCAATCTGGACGCGTCGCGGTCGTCTATCGACAGTTTTGTACTCGTGCGAGTTTGTTGCATTGTCACGATAATTATGTACACAACTGGGGACAAGTCTACACAGGGCTTTTGTGTACTTTGGATTAAATGATTAACGTAATGATACTGCCAAAACTGAAGCAAGCGCGAGGCGGTAAACTTCTACAAACAAATGGTAAATCTTCATCATTGTCCTTGCTAACGCTTATTGTAAGAATTGTTTGATTTAGTTCAGTACCCTGTGTCTGAGATAGATAACAACCAGAAAATATAAATGGCAGGCTTTTAAATATATCAACCGTAGGTTTTAAAATAACTGTACAAGTTCATATCACGTTTTGTTTGTACTTATATTTTATTTGTAACAGTCTACGTTGCATTCGTTTGTTTTTCTGCATGTGTTACCACTCCTAGCGCTTTGTTTACTTCATAATAATTTCCCTTTTCAGGTTTTTCTAGTCCAAATTTGCTTGACACCCAATAACTGAACGGACTGATCAAATCCGGATCCACCTTTGGATCGGTAGGTTTCCGTGTCAGGTACGACACGACAACTCCAATTATAACTGTAGCCAGGGTACCCATAAAACTATAATAGTAGTGAGTTATCCTAAATAGAATAAAGACGTCGCTCTTATCAACGCTGAAAGATAATAATATTGGATTACAAACGAAATATCAAGATGATTTGAAATGTACCTTGAATCTGGTAAATTAGGCAATAATATAGTGCCGTTGCCACATCCTTCTATAGATACGGGTCTCCCAGCATACTCGTTCATGACCTGATAGTATTGACTACCAATTATAATAAAAGACATAAATGCAATGCCTCCGAATCCACCATAAAGCGCGCCCTAAATGTAGTTAAAATGATTAATTCATTCAAAAATCAGTTAATTATTATTTGTTAGCAGACCTTGTGATTTGCAACTGGAAATAACATTCCAAGAGTGAAAAGTCCCAGTAGGGGACCATTGGTAATACCGCCGAGAGCGTAGTTGATCGGCAAGATACTGCCCATATGTTCAATAACAAAAACCATGGCGGTACTTATAATTCCGATTATCATAACAAGTAATTTTAAAATATTTGACACTTGCTTCTGTGAGATATCCTTCGGCATGAACGGACTTACAAAATCTTCATACACAGATCCAGCGAGGCAGTTCATGCACGCTGATAGTGTGCTGAAATAGGTCATTGTGATTACTCGCAAAAATACGCCTCTGGTTATTTGTTTACCTCAACGCTGCACTAAAATGCCAGATAGAAACAAACCGGCTAGTCCAGGTATTGTCGAAGCAACATCCATGACGTAGAACGGTAATATCTGATCGTGTTTCGTGATTTTTCCAGCTGTGAACGGATCACATTCGTAGTAGTGCGCGTACATAATCAAACCAGTTAACACCACGAAGGTAATGATTGCAAACATTCCAAACATAAATAAAAATAAAGCCCTGTTGAAGGAAAGCACGTAGAATATACGTTTCGAGCAGATAAAATGCTGACTCACTTTTTGACGTCTTTTTTAGTCGGCATTGAGAGGTATTTCTGCACAAAACTTTGACCAATACTCATGTAGCTCAGACAACCAAAAAGTGTACCTACCATTGTGGCCATCACAGTGTCCCTTTTTGTGGGATTTACATCCAAGCTGAAAATATATTTCAGTTATATGTAAGTAAGAGTTTTCTATATGATACTGTAATATTTACTCAAATTCTAATCGTCTACCAGCAGCGGCCCGAGACCACATTTCGTCAAAACTTCCAATGGCGTCCAAACCTTTATAAAACACCGCCACAATTGAACCAATCATTACAACAAATTGTAACGTATCAGTCCACACAACGGCTTTGAGTCCTCCGATGGTGGTGTAGAAAATGCACACACCACATAGAACGGGTGTCACAAGATGCAAGCTAAATTGAGTTGCTACGCCAACAAGAGATATAATTTCTTTTATGAAACTGCCAGATGTAACGAACTTACCTTGAGTTAGAGCTAAGGCTGGAATATAAACTACGATCGGCAGGTAAAGTAGAGTTGCCACAGTAGATAAACCAGAAGTGAGAAGTCGAATTTTCCTATTAAATCTCAACATCATATACTCGTATACGCTAACCAATTGTAACTTGTAGAATACCGGCAGATATACGTAATATGTGATGACATAAACTGGAATCAACATGCTGACATACATGTAGTACGTACTTCCGAATCGGTAGACATCGGTTGGGACGCCCAGAAGCGTAATTCCAGAAATATTACTGTCAAGCAACAAGGGTCATGATAAATTGATAAATAAGGTGAGTTCTTTTTTATATACCTGGCGACTAGCGAAATCGCAATCGGTACCACCGACATTTCTTTTCCTCCAAGTAAATACTCATTGATACTGTCTTGGTGGCCGCAGCAACCGAAATATAATCCAATTAGTACGCTTAGCAACAACATGGCGACGAACAGGCCATAATCGAACCACGAAAATGTGACCGGCACATTATAAAACACATCGGTAGCGTTCATGATATCTACACGTGTTGAGTGATGAAATTTAGGCGACTCTTACCATCCCGACATTTACCTCGTTTAAGTACATTCATTTATTTAACAAAATATATTCGTCTGTTAAATATTTGTCTGATGGTTGGCAAATACGAAAAGTTTGGTGTTTGCAAGACGAGAGCATTGCATAATGTACTGAATGGAAAGTAATCTGGATCATAAATTATGACGTCACATCGTGGCGCAACCACAATTTAAATTTCCTTTGTCTCAAAATCAATCCGTACTGCAAGATAGTATATTGATAGAAATATATTTAAACGTTTAACAAATTCTTCGTAATGAAACAATTGTTTTTCAATTATAATCTATACATTGCCATATTATTAATTGTCGGATAAGCAGGCCGCCTCGCGCCGTCCATTTCAGACGCCAAAGTATTGCCGGAAGTGAGCGTATGACTTGTGCCGCCGATAGTTAGACCACATTCGGGGCATTTTGCCTCCTCCATTGCACCACCACACTCACCAATCGCGTAAATGTGCCCTTTCGCACACTTAAACCAATGTCCAGGAGATAAACCAATCGCAGCGACAATCTCCCTTCGTTCAATTTCTGTGATCGCCAATCCGTTGTTAGCCGCTTTATTCAACGCTTCTAAAGCGCTTTTCACAAGAGTGTCCTGTGTCGCATCGTACATTTCAAATGTGAATATCAGGCGGTAGCAAGGCTCATATTCCTTCAACTTTTCAACTGCTGGATTCATTATCATGGCTCGCGCAAGATTCATGATCCGATTAAAGCGCAAAACTTCGATTTGGAACTCTTGAATCTGATATTGGTTGATGGAGACATCCGGCGAAATGAGTTTGCCGAACAAAAAAGAGAGGTAATCATCAACGAGTTGTTTCACCTTCGGACTACTCAAAGGTATATAATTAGGCATTGTGACGCCGTAACGAATAGTTGCCAGCTCTAAAAAGATTTTCACGCGTGCACGTAAAGATATCAAATTGGATTTAGAGTGGTCCTGGCGTTGATTCTTCTTGTTGGTAATTTTATTTTATCTTCAAAGAATTCCAACACTTTTGTACAGACATGTTCACCTGAAATTGTCAAATACCAAGCCATGAATCACATGATAACAATAATATTTTAGCAGCTTACCGTAAACTTTCTTTGCGTCTTGAATATCTTTCTTCAACGCTCTGTTAAGTTCTGTGAGTTCCCTGGGATGCCCGCCGAAGTAGCGCTGTTTGATTTGTTCCACATTCTTGTGAGCAGCCTTAATATAATCGCGATAACGCGGCACCTGCACGTTAGCAGTGCATTTCGGACAACGAGGAATCTTCACCTCCTGCACATCGTTATCTTCGTCTGCTCCAAAGCACCGATCCAATCCGGAGCTTTCCAGCGTATGATTACAGTGCGCGAGGTATACAAACCTAGCATCTTCTTCGTCTTCAGTTCCAAAGAATACCTCAGTCACTTCATTTTTATCGCAAATACGACACAGTGGTGGGCAGACATCGCCGCAGAATCCGATACATTCATGTAAACAATCTAAAAGTTTGGGGCATGGCTCCTTGCACGGCTGCACGTCGCAAATTTCGCCGCATGTTCTCGAACACCTTTGATGAGGACAATTTCTATTACACTGTTCGGAACAAGGCGTACACGGGACACCGCACTGTTTCGTGCATCCACTATGTTCGCATTTATACTGACAAGGGAGCGTGCACGGTTTGCAATTCTCTACGCAGGGTGTAACACAGCCATGACCGCAGATGAGTGTCTTGTCGCATTTCTCGGCGCAAGCAACGTGGAAGCGCCCTTGAGCGCATTGTCCACATGTGCCTGGACAAGTATGCGCACACTCCAGCACAGCACTGCATTTGGCAGTGCAGAAAGAGAGAAGTTCATTGGTGATGACTGTCTCCGAGCGCATATAGCAAGGCACCTTGGGAACATGGCCACATGGAGCATTCAACATCACTGGCACAAGAATCTTGCATACTGCAGTGGAACACTTCTGCTTGCAAGGTAGTGGGCAAGGATGTCCACAGTCAAGTATCGCCGGGCACGCTTTATTCTTGCAGTTAGATTTGTCAGGCTGTTTGCCACATTCCCATTGAATGGTATGTCCGCATTCGGATATAATTTTGGGTACCTACAAAGCAAATTTGTAGATTCCAAGCGTTATTTGGACACAAATTCATTTAGGTTACTCACTTTAACTTTACAGGGTCCACATGGGTCTTTGCAGATATTCGTACAGTTGTGCTCGCAAAGCAACTTACGTTTGCAAGGGCGCTTGCACTGAACATCCTCAACGTCAGCATGACATGGCACATCATAGTAGTGATCGCAACTGCGTCTCTTCTTGACCTCCACACAACATACATCGCAGGTCTCAAAGCAGCGCTTCTGACAGGGATGCTTGAATTCATCTGGCATGGTGCAACCATTGTTTGAATTGACGCACTGTTTGCGACACATATACTTTTCGTGATTGGGATCTTTGCGAACATGACACAACATCGAGCAGGAGTGTCCGCAAGGCTCTACGCGCGCTTCGCAGGGATGTGGGCACCTAAACGATATCGGGTCTGCGTGGCAGGGCTTTTCGGCTTGATGACCGCACGGCAGCGTAGTTGGTACCTTAACATCACACAGTACTTCCTCAGGCAACTGATAACAGGGTATGTCCCTACTGTGCCCGCACGGCAGCGCGCTGAATTTGGGCACTTTGCATTTATCGCATTCCACAAAGCATTTGTCAGGGCAGATGTGCCCGAATTCGCACAGCACTCTGACAAAACAGATATTAAAAACAAGAATTTCAATTGAGCACCACAGAAACTTACTTTGTGCATGGCTGATGGCATTTGTAGGTATCGTGTGAGGTGCTGTGACACAACTTTGCGCACTTGTGACCACACGCCAAGCCCTTGGCACAGATCTTGAGACATCCTCCTTCGGGCACCTTATCGAAGTCGGCTGTGTCGCGAAGGTGAGTAACGTTATCTGGATGGTTTACACAACGCACCGTGAGATATGGACCAAGAGCGTCGTATTTTTCCAAAACAGTAGACACTTCGCGCCAAATCTACAATAAAAAAATGTAAAGAAAAAGAGCGTCATAAAAGATTCCAATAACAAATTTACCGGACTGCCGTTGCACAGTTGCGGCATATTGCCTAGAATGTACATTCCGTGCTTGGCTCTGGATAAGGCGACACATATGCGATTCTCCAAGTTCAGGAAACCGTTCTTTCCTGCTTCATTATTCCGCACTAGAGAGAGCAAAATAATGTCATTTTCTTCGCCCTGGAAATTGTCCAGAATGCAAATACGCATGTCGCGCAAGATATGATATCTCTTTTTGAGAGCACGCAGAACAAACCACTGGCCTGAGTACGCCGCAATTATAGTTATTCTAGAGGCATCATAATTGTTTAGCGTCAAGTACCGTGCCAATAGAATAAGATACTCTGCCTCGAACTGATTCTCTTTACTGCGGTCCTGCGATTCTGTTTCACGATGGTCGTGTGTGACAAAGTATAGTGGCGCGTCAATGCCGCGCACATCCGGATACAGCTTCACCGAGTCATGATTATGCAAGACCTTGTAGATTGAAGGGCACACTAAGTTCGCAATCTCAGGACGCATGCGATGCTGTACATCGAGCGTGTGGCAGTGCAAACCGTTCATCACCATGCGTTCGAACAGACTCACGCCGAGATTGTAGTCCCTAGTGATCGTGTAGTCGGCAGTCGACGGTTTGAGCTGTTTGTGGTCACCAATGAGTATTAGATGCTCACACTGTGGGCTAAGTGCGGTAGTGATATGCGCTTCCAGAACTTCTGCCGCCTCTTCAACGATTACGATTGGACAGCCCAATGCCTGGAGTGTCTTATGAAGGCGCGCTGCACCCGTTGTGGTCATGCCGATAACGTCCACATTCTTCAGCTTATACAAATCTAACATGTCCTTGACCTCGGTGAATTTCGCATACAACTGACGATATTCCACGTCTTTTTGAAGGTACAAATCCATTATTAAGTTCTTGTAGCGGCGCACCCAGTTGCCATAGAGTAGCCAACGGTCGTTCGCCGGCATATAAGTGGGGTTCTCGTAGTCAACATAAATGGTTGCTTCGCCTTCCTGCTGCCTTAGCATCCGCAGTTTCTGACAGACGTAATCATAATCGATGCGCAGCTTGATCATCTTTCGCATAGCTGTTAAATAATCAATCGTATTCTCCAAACCAACTGCGCTTAACCGATTCATCTCTTTTGCCAACTCATGCATATTCTCTTCCGCCTTGCGCACGTTGAATAAATCCTTTTGTTCGACATCGTAGCGAATTTGAAGGTCTTCGTCGCGGTCAATGTCTAATTGGTTTTGCTTTATTTGGCCATTCAGGGGGTCATCAGTGGTATCATCATCCTCCACATTAGCATTTTGATTGTCCTCGATGTTTAACTTTTCTATCATCTGTTCAACATTCAAAACACATATTATTCAAAGGACTTGTAAAAAACCTATTTAGCTACCTGTGTGACGGCCTCGTAGTCAGCAAATTTAACTTCGTTTCCATTGTTTGGTTGATACAGTAACCACTCCAGCAATTCTGTTGGTTTAGCACGAGCAAACCAGGATCCTCCAAATTCCGGATCCACATCAAAACGGTTAAATGAAGAAAATCGTAACACGCTCGTGTATTCGTTAATGGCCTGTAGGATGCTGCCGTACATGCTCAACCCGCGCGAGCAATTCGCTACCTCAAACTTGCTTGCACGCTGTGCGTTGAAGTAATCACCAGGTACATTCTTCACTCGTAAATTGCGCAAGTTGAAATTCTTCAAGTTTTCGTTTTTGCACTGCCCGCCGACCCGTACCAAATTCTGCGTATACGGCAGCAGCCCCTCAAGAAACTGATCCAACGCATGGTTCGTGTAACAAATGACGAGCATTGGCGCCTTCATCCAGTTCTTCTTGCGCTCCAACAAATCACGCGCCATCTTTAAGGCGAGGTAAGTCTTGCCAGTGCCTGGCGGACCTTGTACAATGCAAAACTTGCTCATCATAGCGGCTTCGTAAGCAGCGAGCTGGCTGGGATTCAGTGAATCAGTTTCATGCCCTAAATCAACATGACTTCCAGCAGGGAGATAGCCCGGCAACTCAGACTCCGTACGCACTTCAACTAGGTATTCTTTAAGAGGAAAGCGCTGCTCGTCCATTTGTTTAAGTGCTGTGAGTACCTGATAGTAGGGCTCAAAGTAAATACTGCATTCTACCATATCGTACATTCTATTAATGTCTAATTCTACGCCCACATCAAATCCCAGTACAAGTCTTCCAATATTGAGATACTTCATGTCTCTGTCGATAATTTTACCAAATATAATGGTGGTGAAATTGTCCGGTGTAAGGCACACCAGTGACCCGAACATGAATCGCTTCGTGTGCTCGAGATTCCGGATGGACTTTGGTTTGAAAGCCTGCACAAGATAACCGACCTGGTTGACATTTGGTACGACGCCTAAACAGAGCACGTCCTTGTATATTTTGATGCTAGATAATTTTTGTTTGCGTCCATCTGAAATCCACAACAAATGATAACAAGCTCAGCCAGGATTAATTTTGTGCTTACCTTTAATCATCTCAAAATATTCGCAAATACCATCCCTCAATGGCGCAACAAAATCTTCGCGCAGCAAGCGATACTGTACATCAAGATAGTGATGCACATCTTGATAGGCACCCTTGATAACGTTTTTGCGTAGATAATTTGATGTGCGAGTGGTGATTTCCAAAGCTGTTGGATACACGTCAATGTCGTGAAAATCATTCGGCGGCGGTTCTTCCTCCTCGGTGTAGCCTAAATTCTCTTTCTGCTTCTTTTTCTTGTCCTTTTTCTCGACAAGTTGCAACAGTTTCAGTTGCAAATCTTCGTACGCAATGCCCATCTCATTGGAAAATACCAGCCGATGATCAGTTTCAAGATTCGGCTGGGTGTACAGAACTGCCTTTACAATTTCCGGTGCAATGTCCAACGCTGTCGTCGGAAGAACTTCCACGAAAGCGTCTAGAATCAGCGCTACATTGAGGAAAAACTGTTCGGGATCGTTCCAGAAGCGCCGACCTTTATTCTTCTTAGCACTGTCTGCGAGCGGCAGCTGCATAATGTAACTTTTCATCGGTTCAAAAAAATTAATGCGAAAAATTGCGAGCAGAAGTTGTGCGACGCTCTCTGCAAATACCGACTTTATCACATTGGCAAGCACCTCGACTACTAACACAATACTATCGGGTGATATTTCAACGCTCTTGAGATAGTTGTCCACTTTCTCAATGTTGCTCAGAAATGTCATGAGCGCTTCCTCCGGGTTTTTGGTGAGAAGTTCTTCCAATTTCTTGAATCCAAAGAAACCGACTCTAGGACGACCATCCGGACGACCATCAGGACGACTGTCGGTGTTCGGTAAGCGATTAGAGCGAAAGTGATCTGGGCGCCGTCCTCGAAATCCATTGCTATTACTTCCTTGTCCTTGTCCACGCCAGTTGTGTCTTAGCTCATTATCGCGAACATTAACACTCTCCATAGAGGAAGCATTGCTTAAATTTCCTCTTGGATTATGACTGTTAGGCAGACGCCTGCTCCATCTGCGAAAATTGTCGTTATCATTATTGACATTTTCCATTGATGATGCATTGTTTAAAATCCTCCGTGGGATACGTTGGTTATTTGGACCTCTGCCCCGATCTGCTGGAAATCTCCTTGACATCCCTCTTCCAGCAAAATTAATATTGATTGGTGCTAAAATACCTCAATAATAATCCATTAGATAATAAGAAATTAATGGAAACCAAACTAATATGCTTACTATCACCAACTCACATTCTTATGTTGATCCGAATCATACAATTTTCCGTCTTACTTGCCACTGCTATGTATTAACTGTGTCTGATGCAAGTGGCATTACTGAACACTGCACTTGCATAAGATGTGCACCCAGGATATTTTAGTATGGATAATATAGTCACTTGAAGTATAATTTGTAGTTGTTGCTAAAACAAATGGAATCAATGTTATACGATAACAATCTCAAATTACTGATAAATGTAATCAGATACAGTGAATAAAGAAAAATGATCGAAAGGGAACTCTATTGGTTGGCAATGAAACATAACTAGCAAATTATTTATCTTTGAAGAATAAAGCATATTACTAGTTAATGCAAACAAAATCTTTTGCGATACCAAGAATGCAAACGCTGCTGAAACATTACACAATGCTACACAATTCTATCTCTGACCTATAGATGAGTCTAACCTCGCCATTCACATTTAAGTCATGTTCGTGTACCTCCTAGCTGAGTATAATAAGGTGGCTTGCGCAGAAATCTATGTGGTACCACTCAAATAAATAAGAATTTTGCAATTACTCACCCTGTCGCGAGAAATTTAGTAGACCACTAGCACGCATTTACTCATCGGTACTAAACATGTGTTTGGAAAAGGCAACGTTATCCGTTTTGGCTGATGCAATAATCATAAAACTCAGAAGGGGGGACACTATACATACACATGTAAATCCCAGAAGAGTGACAAGTACGAGCGGTAACTTGGCGCAGCAGTCATTTATTTTTATGTTAATCGCATGCGCCATCATTTAACCACGTTTTAAACTGTTTCTGCATAGATTAAGTATATAAATACGAAATGTACAAGGACTTATTTATTATGGTGCATATACACCCAGAAATTACAAAAGATGGTTCATAATAGAAAGACGTGGTTATAACGCATATGTTTTTAATGTTAGCAATCGCGATGCTTCGTGGTACTTTCGTGTATTACGCGCACGCGCTTTAAACCTGGATTTAAACAGTCACGGTACACACCTGGTTGAGATAGCATGACAACTCTAAGGACAACTCTTGGGGCGCAGGTTGTAAGGGCGACCGATGGCACTTGGTGTTTTGCTGGTACCGTTGATTACGTTGGGCGTTCCATGCAGCGTCACATCGTTACGCTAGAGAAAAGCGGAGTCCAAGGTTATACATACGAACGATACAGGTTATGCACTGATTTATTTCTAACATTGCGAACAATATTTACAAATGTATGTTTAAGAGTGTCATAACCGCGGTCATTACCCTAATCGGCTTGAAACTACTAATACTGCTTGATAATATTTTGTAGTATTTTAGTATTAGGGGTCTTGCAATTAAATGTGATCTTGCAGATTCTTGCTTATTTTCATTTATTGCTTTTCTGGTTTTGGGTACTGGATATCTAATTTTGGATTGTTTTAGGATTCTAAGTATTGAAATTCTTAAAGATGTAACCTGGAATCTGGCAAGTGAACCCAATCTCTGACTAGGAACCAATCTTGGGTGGTTTTGGGGATCTGTCAAATGAACCTGACCTCCCATGATACTGATGCCAGCATTAAATTGTAAGTGCAGAAATTCTTTATCATTTTCATTACTAACATTTGTAAGTAACACCTGTAGATGCCACACAAATGCAATATTCATGTATTGAAGAACTAATTTGGAATGGTTTTAGAATTTTACAATCTATTCCCGGGACATCACACAAATGGATTTTTTCTCATATGGTAATTGAGTTTTTGTTCATTCAAATAATACATTAATTCAAATTGTATTAACAACTGTTATACAGTGTTACACATTACAGTTGAACTGTGGTAATCCGACAATCACTTTGCATGTAAGTGTCGGATTAGGGAATTTGTCAGATTAAATAGGACTGCCTAAGACTCCTACAGTCCTGAATTTTTTACGTAAGAGTACCTTGTATTCCGACAAATTGCAAATCCAATAAGATCCTATATGTTATATACAGTGGAGTCGGGGTAATCCGGCTCCTGTCTAATCCGGCACCCTTTGTAATGACATGGTCATATGTCATATGTTTGTACATATAGGGGTTTTGCGCCTGATGTCTGCATCGTACAAGAACCATTTTTTCACCAGATTGTAGGCATTTAATTTCTTTATCATTTTCATAGATAACTTTTGTAATTATCTCACAAATTGACCCTAAAAATTGCATTTTTGTGTTGCAAAGGACTAATTTTTTATAGTTTTAGGGATTTTGCACCAGATCCTTGCATCGTACAAGGACCACCTTTTTACCAGATTGTAGGCATTTAATTTCTTTATCATTTTCCAAGATAACTTTTGTAATTATCTCACGAATTGACTCTAAAAATTGCATTTTTGTGTTATGAGGGACTTAATTTTGATGACTTTAGGGATTTTGCCCCTGATCCATGCATAGCACAAATACCATTCTTTCATCAGATTGTAAGTATTGATTTTCTTTATCATTTTCATAGATAACTTTTGTAATTATCTCTCAAATTGACCCTAAAAATTGCATATTTGTGTTGCTAAGGACTAATTTTTCATGATTTTGGGTATTTGCACCAGATTCTTGCATCGTACGGAAACCATTCTTTCATCAGATTGTAAGTATTGAATTTCTTTATTATTTTCATTCATAACTTTTGTAATTATCTCTCGAATTGACCCTAAAAATTGCATTTTTGTGTTCCAAATGACTAATTTTTGATGATTTTAGGGATTTTGTACCTGATCCATGCATGGCACAAAAACCATTCTTCCATCAGATTGTAAGTATTGCATTTCTTTATAAGTTTCATAAATAACTATTGTAATTATCTCACGAATTAGCCCTAAAAATTGCATTTTTGTGTTCCAAATGACTAATTTTTGATGATTTTAGGGATTTTGCACCTGATCTATGCATCGCACAAAAACCATTCTTTCGTCAGATTGTAAGTATTGAATTTCTTTATAATATTCATAGATAAATTTTGTAATTATCTCACAAATTGACCCTAAAAATTGCATTTTTGTGTTGCAAAGAACTAATTTTTGATGATTTTAGGGATTTTGCACCTGATCTATGCATCGCACAAAAACCATTCTTTCGTCAGATTGTAAGTATTGAATTTCTTTATCATTTTCATAGATAACTTTTGTAATTATCTCTCGAATTGACCCTAGAAATTGCATTTTTGTGTTGCAAAGGACTAATTTTTGAAGATTTTAGGGATTTTGGACCTGATCCATGCATTGCATAAAAACCATTCTTTCATCAGATTGTAAGTATTAAATTTCTTCATCATTTTCATAGATAACTTCGGTTCACGAATTGACTCGAAAAATTGAAATCCTGGCAAATATTATCTACTTACTACCAGAATTTGAAAAATAATTGAAATATGTACATTTATAAATATATAATATCTATATAAATATGAATTGCCTGTTAGTCGCATTAATAGTAAACTGTATTGTTTTTAAAAATTTTATTTGCTTCCGGAAATGGTCTCCATCTTGCAATTAATTAGCTGTAGTTGGGAGCGCCGTAGAAATACTGCCTAGTGTGCTAGCTGTGACAATATTACACTGTTATCCAGGTATAGTTTAGATAGACGAATATTTGTACACATGTAAACAGTGAGCCAATAGCAGCACCGCGTGGTCGTTTCAGAGCGCGCATTCAGTTCCATTCCGGTTGCCGTGCGAACCACGCGTGTTCATCGCGACTAGTTTTATTTCTCCCTATTATAAATTGATCGTAAATCGACTTATATTTAATAAGCAATCGACGACATTTATTAGAATTGCGCGTGAACGGAATTTCGCCAGATAATAAGCACGTCGGCCGTCGGAGATTATTTTTCGCGTGTGGATTATACTGCACTCGTGTTGGCCTGCATGTGCACGGCGTACATGCCGTCGGATGTCGGATATCGCCCACAATAACTTTGATTTATGTTTAATTCGAATAAGTAGACAACTGATGTGCCCAGAGAGAAGAAGATTACACTTACAACGGCACTGGAGTTCCGAATATTCATCGCAGAAGAGCTGCAAATGCGCATATTTTAAGGCAAGTCTTCTCGTCTCTGCGCCATCATTTAATAATTGTCGTTACTTTTTCTATATAAAATATGTTTGCATTTGGAGATGTCACTGTAAAATAAAATTTACGGTGTACCACAACTCATTCATATTTGTTTTGGTATCCTCCTTTGCCAGCTGTTTTCAGTATATGAGCGGACCACACATTCAATATAGATATTATACGCGTAAGCAAGTGCAACATATCTGATACTCTGTGTTGTTGCTTTAAAAAAGTTGATAACAGTAGAAACATAAATAGAAGAATCAAATATTAATGATAAAAGCACCCCGGTGGTCGAGTGGAGACGTGCACCTGCTAGCATGCTTGGAAGTAGACGCGGATCGAATCTCAGGTATAGAAGGCATTTTTCTCAAATATAAAAAATATCAGGGTGCAATTGCTGCATATATGAATCTCGCAACGAAATATAAGAGTAAATTGAAAATACAAGTGAAGGCAATATGAGAAATAAGAGCAAGTGTGGAGGAGCGGAACAGAGAATTGAAGAAGAAGAAAGGAGCAGCAGAGAAGAGTAGAAGACAGAAGGAAGAGAACAGAGTAGAGAAGAGGAGGAGATAGAAAAAAAAAAGGAGAATAGGGTGACGAATCTTTAAATTTTTGGCACGTGTCGTTATAAGACAGTCTACGGTCGATCCTCCCAGAGGCCGCTTCTATGCCTTCGGCTATCGATCGCCCACCACTTCGGTTCGTCCATTGCCCCGGCCCATCCTACAGCTACGATGTCTCTGCGCTCATCCCCGAAATTATCAGGCATATCAACACTTTTATGGTGGGGGATCACCTCAAAGAGGGGGAACCTTTATAAGGATTAACTTGTCTTGTAAAATATTTCTAGTTTTAAGTCGCCTCCAAAGGGTGATGCTTAAAATATTCTTCTAGTTCTGACCTGTAGCTTAAGTGAAAGAAGGTACACAAATCATACAGGTTACCTTAACAATTTTTATAGAGGGGATCATCCCCTGAGAGAGGGAACTCTCTTAGAGACATGTACCTGGAATGATAGAAGGGGTACATTCAAAGCATAAGACATAATATTTCTTAACACTTCTTTATTATAATATTCATAAAATTCAAAACTAGAATACACAATTCTTACAAAATACATGTCGCCATTTTGAAACAAGTCTTACAACCAGTATACGCCGGTAAATACAGACAAGTACGACAGGAACCGAAAATTCACAAAGGAAAACACATAGCAGTAAACAAATGTTCCCCATCTTACGCAAAACAACTCTACAGGGTGTTAAAAACAATATTATTAAAAAATATATTCAAAGTTCAAGCAGGAAAACATATCTTCACGACTGTGGCTAATTGTATACAGGGTGTTACAAAAATAAAAGAATAGAATTTGTAGAAAAATTCACAGTACACGTAAAAAATATAAACCTTAGTATAAATTTCTGGAAAGTAACCGATATACAGGGTGTTGCAAAAAGAAAATCACAAAATTTTATAGGAAATTTCACAGTACAATTAAAAAACACATAAATCTTCAGCACGGTGGAAAATCTATATACAGGGTGTTGCAATAAGATAATATTTTAAAAGGAAAGGTACAAGTAGATAAACATATATCATAGTCACTTTTCGCGTGGACACGCAGAAAATCAATATACAGGGTGTCACACAAAAAAATAAAATCCAAAATTCCAGAAGATGTATTACCCGGAAACGAAAATGTGTCTATTTTCACTGGACGCTAGGGGACATTTAGATACAGGGTGATACAAAAAGAAAAACTATTCAAGAATGGTGTTAAGAGGGCCGGACAGAACATTCTATCTATAATAAAATACTAAGTTCTACCAAATAGTTCTACTAAATATCAGAAATTAAAAATGTTAACAATTTTCCAACTGGAAATAGAAGAACACTGCAGACAATTGACAACAGAACATTTAAAAAGAGACCCTAATTCTCCTGGATATCAAGGAACAGGGATGCGATTTTATTACAAACATAAAACACAAATACAAATTTAATTGTACATCATGTAGCACAATCGGCGACCAGCATGTAAATGCCGGCAGCAAGATCCGAGAACGCAGCCGTCGGCATGCGACCATCTCGAACTATTGAAAGATTTAACGCGATTAATGGCAAAATTCGTGAAGCAATCAATGGAAAAATGTAAATATGAATATATAATACAACTAATAAAATGATTCCGAACTTACAGTAAGACCGCGTTCGCGTGTTATACAATTCCTAGCGCAACAAGTACAAGTGCGTATACACACAATTATAAATATAACTCGCGTTACGGAATTTTCTCGCAATAAATTTCGATAAAGGCAGATACAGAATTAAATTCCGCATCTAATAAAATTATTCCGAACTTATAGTAAGACAGCGTTCGCGTGTTATAATAAAAAAAACTACAATTCCTAGCGCAACTAGTACAAGTGCGTATACACACAACTATCAATAAACTCGCGATACGGAATTTTCTCGCAATAAATTTCGATACAAGGAGATACAGAATTAAATTCCACATCTAATAAAATGATTCCGAACTTACAGTAAGACCGCGTTCGCGTGTTATACAATTCCTAGCGCAACAAGTACAAGTGCGTATACACACAATTATAAATATAACTCGCGTTACGGAATTTTCTCGCAATAAATTTCGATACAAGGAGATACAGAATTAAATTCCACATCTAATAAAATGATTCCGAACTTACAGTAAGACCGCGTTCGCTGTCGTTATAATAATAAAAAACTGCACAATTCCTAGCGCGGCTAATTTCAAGTGCGTATACACACAACTAATAATGTGAGTACGAATTTTCTCGCAATAAATTTCGATACAAGAAGGAGATACAAGATTAAGTTCACATCTAATGGAAATGATTCCAGAACTTACGGTAAGACCGCGTTCATGAAGTTATAATAAAAAATAACAATTCCTAGCGCAACGAGAATTTTCAAATTGGGTGCGTATACACACAATTATCAATATAACTCGCGTTACGGAATTTTCTCCTGCAATAGAAATTTCAGTAAAGGCAGATGCAAATTAAATTCCGCATCTAATAAAGAGTATTCCGAAGACTTACAGTAAGACCGCACGTTCGCGTGTTATATTAAAAACTACAATTCTAGCGCAACGAAAGGAAGGTACAAGTGCGGATACACACAACTATAACACAAATATAACTCGCGTTACGGAATTTTCTCTGAAATAAATTTCGATAAAGGCGAATACGAATTAAATTCCGCATCTAATATTATTCCAGTTTGCTAGTAAGACAGCGTTCGCGTGTTATAATAAAAAACTACAATTCCTAACGCAACTAGTACAAAGTGCGTATACACACAACTATCAATAAATACGCGATACGGAATTTTCTCACCATTGGACTTCGATAAAGGCAAATACAAATTCATCCGCATCTAATAAATTATTCCGAACTTATAGTAAGCCGCGTTCTGTGTTATAATAAAAACTACAATTCCTAGCGCAACGAGTACAAGGGCGGATACACAACTATCAATATAACTCGCGTTGCAAGTTGCCTGCCTCGCTATACATTTTGATAAAGGCAGATACAGAATTAAATTTCGCATCTAATACGAAATTATTCCGAACCCCACAGTAAGACCGCGTTCGCGAGTTATATTAAAGAAAAACTACGAATTCTAGCGCAATAAGTACCAAATTCGTATACGCACAACTATCCAATATAACTCGCGATACGGGTTTTCTCGCAATAAATTTCGATAAGGGCAGATACAAGAATAAATTCCGCACCCTAATAAGTATTCCGAACTTATTGTTACATACCGCGTTAAGCGTGTTATAATAAAAACTACAATTCCTAGCGCAGCAGGGTACAGGTGCGTATACGCACAACTATCAATATGACTCAGCGTTGCGGGATACTAAAACATACAAATATATATATGTTCTTCATAGGGTGGAAGTGAAAAAATACGAGAACATACCTTAGCGCAATATAAGATTTTCTTTTTGGAAATCCAGTATATGATGTAAGCAGATGTAATTATGCATATAGTAGCATCGATGAAAACACTAAATTGATTAGAGGCAACGCGAAGTTGATAGAGTATCCGACGGCCGACGGTACATCACACATACAGAGGTAAATCTACGTATGTTCAATCCGTGTTTAACGAACACCGAACATCACCGCACTGCACAGACGAACAGTACAACTATGAATATTATGCAATGAAACGAAGAAATATTGATAAACCTAATGGATCGCGAAGAGTGCACGCCCGGATCACCTGACGATGTAAATGAGACTAACACCATACGAAAGCCGACCGCGTGCTTCGACAATGAGGTGACGGTGCACAAGTTGAACGAGATAAGAAAAACTTGTTTGTATATAAACACTGATGTTGTTAGTATATTTCTAGTATGCATTGAATACTTATTACTTATTTTTACTACTGTACTATAAATTACAAGAAATTATATATCGGGAAAACCAATAAAAATTTTAATATCATATTTAAATAACACAAGTAATTCTGCAATAATTTGCATTTACATTTACATTACTTTAAATACTGTTTATTTTGTACAAGCCAGTAATAACAATACCTAGAACCATACTATATCTACCTAGAAACTATCCGAAAAAATTAAATATGTTATCTAATAGAGAATTTCGCAAGGATCTGCAAGCCATCCTTTAGATATTTAGACTTAGTGTTCACGCAATAACCACAATCAAAATAAGTAACTTAATTTTCCTTATGATATATTTTCGAACGCAAATTTTCTTGATTTGAATCTCCTAATTAGAATATCCCGTTGATAAATTTTATATTCCCCATTCAATTTCTGTTAAATTTCTCTATAGAAAGGACTAAAACAATTACCCAAAAAAGCAGAAAAGGAATAAACTAAATTACACACGACTGGTTTAATTATTTCACTTACCAGTGTACGAAACAACGCACATCCAAGGTATGTAGATACTGAAATCAAGAAAGAGTGATATTACTTATACGTATGTATCATTTCGTACATTTTTTAAATGCATCAGCGTTCCATGGAAACCCAGTCTTTGCGTTAAAATCCGGGTTTATAACGAAAATACGATTACACTACAATACTAACCGGGGGGAATATTATCACATAACAAAAATGTATTGCATAGGTACAAAATTTAGGAGGAACTAATTCTAATCAAGAATATATGCAATCACAGGATATGGTCGATTGGCGTCCGACGGCACACGCACAATCACACATAACTCACTAAATTAGTGGTTTCCGCGATTCCCCACGCTATAAATTATTCACAAAACACAAAACTCGTCTATTAACAGTAAATATAGGCGATGATCAATCATAACTTATCAAGAAAGGTCGCTCGCAACAAAAGCATGAGAAGCGTGCCGACATCGTATCGTATCGGATAATGCAAATCATAGGAAATATTGAAACAAAGAAAAAATGTACATTTCTAGGTGTAAGACCACGCGGTTAAAGTGAAACTCAGAATGTTATAGGTATAGGATAACATACGGATTGTTTCTTCAAAGGGTTAAAGTGAAGAAAAGCGAAAACATACCTTAGCGCAAAATAATTTTTTTTCTTTTGGTTATCCAGCATAAGATGTAAGCAGATGTAATTATGTATATAATAGAATAGATGAAAACACTAAACTGATTAGAGGCAACGCGAAGTTGATAGAGTATCCGACGGCCGACGGTACATCACACAAGCAGAGGTAAATCTACGTATGTTCAATCCGCGTTTAACGAACACTGCATATCACCGCACAGCACAGACGAACAGTGCAATTATGAATATAACGCAATGAACTGAAGAAATTTTGATAAACCTAAAGAATCGCGATGATGAAGTGCGCGTACGGATTAGCTGACGATACAAATGAGACTAACGCCGTATGCAAGCTAACCGAGTGGGCTGACAACGTGGTGACGGCACACAAGTTGAACGAGATAAGAAAAACTTGTTTGTCAATAAAGTTGTGCAGAAAACAAAAAAACCATGTGTGCAGTTCATACGCGGTAGAACTTCTACCGTAGAAGTGAAATCTGCAGAACACTGCACTGCGAGAGAATCAGACGAAAATAGAATCGGAAATGGGATCATTATTGGGTTTATTTATTTATGTACGGCTTGGCCGTCCGTATATAAAGTACTACTTTTTGGGTCTAAAAACAGTGGAAAAACGGGCGCTTTATAGGTGGAAGTAGAAAAAGTTTACGAGATATTCGCGATTGAATAAAATGGGCAAAAATTGAAAAATGTCACTTTTTAGCACTTTTAGTCGCGATTTACCACCTTTTACTGTAGGAAATATAATTATTTTAAATTTTTATCTGATAGAGAATTTTCCAGTCTTTCATAATCAGCAATTTGTTGGTTGCTGTGGCTTTTAGTTTAAGAGATATGAATTTTCAAAAATCGTCGAAAAAAAGTATCAAGCACCCCCCACTCGGCATTTTTTTCTTAAGAATGAAAATTTCATCTCTCAGATTTCCCTTTTAACTATCGTATCTGATAGAGATTGGTCCGTACATTAAGACGCTGCGATCAGATCTTAGTATCTCTTTTTAGTTTACGAGATATTCGCGTTTGAATAAAATGGGCAAAAGGAATTGAAAAATGTCACTTTTAGCACTTTTTAGTCACTTTCCCATACCTTTTACTGTAGGAAATATAATTATTTATATTTTTTATCTGATACAGAATTTTCAATCTATCATAATCAGTAATTTGTTGGTTACTGTGGCTTTTAGTTTAAGAGATATGAATTTTCAAAAATCGTCGAAAAAGTATCAAGCGCCTTTACCCCAGCAGCAATTTTTCTTAGAATGAAAATTTCATCTCAGATTTCCTCTTTAACTATGTATCATCTGATAGAGATTGGGTCCGTACATTAAGACGCTGCGATCAGATCTTAATTATCTCTTTTAGTTTACAGGGATATTCGCGTTTTGAATAAAATGGGCAAAAGGGTGAAAAATGTCTTTTTAGCACTTTTAGTTTGCGATTTATCTGCAACTTTACTAGGAAATATAATTATTTCAAATTTTTATCTGATAGAGATTTTCCAGTTTTTTCATAATCAGCAATTTGTTGGTTGCTGTGGCTTTTACTTTAAAGAGATATGAATTTTCAAAAATCGTCGAAAAAGTATCAAGCGCACCCCTTATCAATTTTCTTAAAGATGAAAATTTCATCTCTCAGATTTCCCCAACTATCGTATCTGATAGAGATTGGATTACGTACATTAAAGACGCTGCGATCCAGATCGCCAATTATCTCTTTTAGTTTACGAAGGATATTCGCGTTTACGAATAAAATAGGTAAAAGAATTGAAAAATGTCACTTTTTAGCACTTTTAGTCGCCATTTCCACCTGCTTTACTGTAGGAAATATAATTTATTTTATATTTTTATCTGATGCAAATTTTCCAAATCTATCATAATCATTAATTTGTTGGTTACTACTATGGCTTTTTAGTTTAAAGAGATATGAATTTTTCAAAAATCGTCGAATAAAAGTATCATACACCCCCCCTTAGCAATTTTCTTAGAATGAAATTTCATCCTCTCAGATTTTTCCTTTTAACTATCGTATCTGATAGAAGTTGGTCCGTACACATTAAGACGCTGCGATCAGATCTTAATTATCTCTTTTAGTTTACGAGATATTCGCGTTTGAATAAAATGGGCGAAATTGAAAAATATCACTTTTAGCACTTTTAGTCGCGATTTTCCACCTTTTACTGTAGGAAATATAATTATTTTATATTTTTATCTGATACAGAATTTTTCCAGTCTATCATAATCAGTAGGCTACGTTGGTTACTGTGGCTTTTAGTTTAAAGAGATATGAATTTTCAAAAATCGTCGAAAAAAGTATCCAAGCACTTATGGCAATTTTTTTCTTAAAGTAAGAATTTCATCTCTCAGATTTCCTCTTTAGCTTATCGTATCTGATAGAGATTGGTCCGTACATTAGACGCTGCGATCAGATCTTAATTATCTCTTTTAGTTTACGAGATATTCTGGCGTTTTGAATAAAATGGGCAAAAGAATTATGAAAATGTCACTTTTTAGCACTTTTAGTCGTCTATCTTACTACTTTACTGTAGGAAATATAATTATTTTTAAATTTTTATCTGATAGAGAAATTTTTCAGTTTTTCATAATCCAGCAATTTGTTGGTTGCTGTGGCTTTTTACTTTAAGATATGAATTTTCAAAAAATCGTCGAATAAAGTATCAAGCACCCCTTGGCAATTTTTTCTTAAGATGAAGAATTTTATCTCTCAGATTTTCTTTAACTATCGTATCTGATAGAATTGGTCCGTACATTAAGACGCTACGATCAGATCTTGAGTATCTCTTTTAGTTTACGAGATATTCGCGATTGAATAAAATTGGCAAAAAATGATGATAAATGTCACTTTTTAGCGCACAGTCGCATTTTCGACCTTTACTTTCCAGAATAATATAATTATTTTATATTTTTATCTGATACAGAAATTTTCAATCTATCATAATCGGTAATTTTGTTGGTTACTGTGGCTTTTAGTTTAGAGATATGAATTTTTCAAATTCGTCGAAGAAAAAGTATCAAGCACCCCCCTTAGCAATTTTCTTAAAATTAAAATTTCATCTCAGATTTCCCTTTTAACTATCCTATCTGATAGAGAATAGTTAAGTAGATTAAGACACTGCGATCAGATCCTATTTATCTCTTAGTTTACGAGATATTCGCGATTGAATAAAATGGGCAAAAATTGATAAATGTCACTTTTTAGCGCTTTGGTCGCATTTTTCGACCTTAACCTTTTACTTTAGAAATATAATTATTTATATTTTTTATCTGATACAAATTTTCAATCGTTCGTAATCAATAATTCGTTGGTAGCTATCGCTTTTAGTTTGAGATATTAATTATCAAAAATCGTCAGAAAAAGGTATCAAGCGCACCCCCCTTGGCAATTTTTTCTTAAGAATGAGAATTTCATCTCTCAGATTTCCCTTTTAACTATCCTATCTGATAAGAGAATGGTCCGTAGATTAAGACGCTGCGATCAGATCCCTATTTATCTCTTTTTAGTTTTACGAGATATTCGCGATTGAATAAAATGGGCAAAAATTGATGAAATGTCACTTTTTTAGCACTTTGAGTCGCATTTTCGACCTTAACACACTTTAGGAAATATATTAATTATTTTTATATTTTTATCCTGATAGAATTTTCCAATCGTTCATAATCAACAATTCGTTTGGTAGCTATCGCTTTTAGTTTAAGAGATATTATTAATTATCAAAATCGTCGAGAAAAAAGTATCAAACGCACCCCTTGGCAATTTGTTTTTTCTTAAAATTAAAATTTCATCTCCTCAAGATTTCCCTTTTAACTGTATCTATCTGATGAGAATAGTCCGTAGATTAAGACGCTGCGATCAGATCACTATTTATCTCTTTTAGTTTTACGGATATTCGCGATTGAATAAAATGGGCAAAAATTGATAAATGTCCTTTTTAGCACTTTTAGTCGCATTTTTCGACAGCACACTTTTAGGAAGTATGGTGGTATAATTTTTATCTGATACAGAATTTTCCAATCGTTCATAATCAACAATTCGTTGGTAGCTATCGCTTTTAGTTTAAAGAGATATTATCCAAAATCGTCGAAAAAAGTATCAAAGCACCCCCTTGGCAATTTTTTCTTAAATTAAAATTTCATCTCTCAGATTTCCCTTTAACTATCTATCTGATAGAGAATAGTCCGTAGATTAAAGACGCTGCGATCGGATCTATTTGTCTCTTTTAGTTTACGAGGATATTCGCGATTGAATAAAATGGGCAAAATTGATAAATGTCACTTTTTAGCACTTTTAGTCGCATTTTTTCGACCTTTACTTTAGGAAATATAATTATTTTATATTTTATCGATGCAATTTTTCCAATCGTTCATAATCGGCATAATTCGTTGGTAGCTTTATCAGCACTAGTTTAAGAGATATTAATTATCAAAAATCGTCGAAAAAAAGTATCAAGCACCCCCCCTTGGCAATTTTTTCTTAAGAATTAAAATTTCATCTCTCAGATTTCCCTTTTAACTATCCTATCTGATAGAGAATAGTCCGTAGATTAAGACTCAGCGATTCGTTCCTTTCTATCTCTTTTTGTTTGCGAGATATTTGCAATTGTAAAAAATCGTCAAAATTTGAAAAGTTTTTTGCACTTTTAATCACATTTTTCGCCCTTTTACCCATGAAAGATTTCTGTTTAGAATTCAAATACCCTTACCTTAATCCATTTGTTCGTATGATATCGCTGGGGTGGTATACGAGTAGACCCATCACTGTTCTAGTTCAGGAGATGATGCACAGTTCCCATATGATTTCTAAGGACGGCAACCAGGCAAGGTATGAAAAGACAAGAAAATGCTAAATTAAAACAAAGGAAATAATATGGAATTAAAATAGATAGCGAATTAAATATTCGTGGATACAATGCAACAAAAATACAAAATTTAAGTTGAAACGTTACCTGTATTAAAGACACACAGACGTAACTAGATCGCCAACCGACTGTATTTCACTCGAACACACTGTTCTTAAATAAGATGTAAAACGCGTTCTATAACATTCCATGATACTCGGTATACTCAATATAAAGAAACGTACGGATTAACAAAATTCGCGTGCGAATCAGCTGTCAACCGGATCAAAACTGTTCACAATCCACAGAACAAGTCTTGATCGTGTTGATTCTAAATTCCTAGAACATAGCGACGATAACCAATGATAAGATTACCTGCGACCTCGCCTGGAAATATTCTGCTCGTTGAGTGCAATACGCTAGTAAAGTATCTACCTTAGCGCCGCCTCGTGGCTTATTTCTTAAATAATGGTGAGAGATCACAGAGGCAGGTACCATATGTTATATATATATACTAGTTAACCGGGCAAAAACGTTGTTTTGCCATATAGGTATTTCCTGGTTCTAGAAAAATTTTGAGTATTTAACTACTTATTATAGGGTATTGTAGGAAGTATGGCAAAACTTGATTAACTGAACTAATAGTGCCAAAATACACTTAAAATGAATAATTTTATTATTATGAATAAAATGGTAATCTATAATATAAAAATATGAATCCATAAAGTGTTGTTAACCACTATGTAAAGCGTTACTTACTACACTTGATACGTATACCATAATGATGGCCAACTGTAGAGGGAGGGTGTGACAGAGTCTTATTGTGTGTGAGTGAAAAAGAGACCATTCAGTCTCATTCCTTCCGAGGCGGGATGAAAAAATTAAATTACCTGCAAAATGGCTTTAAAAATATAGGGTTGGTGATAAAAAAGTAAATATTTAGAGTTGTATGTATTTTTATTACCACATTATAATTTTAAGTGTATTTGGCACTATTAGTTCAGTTAATCAAAGTTTTTACATACTTACACACTTATAATAAGTAAGAAGTTACTCTTTGTCTACACTAAAATTTTCTAGAAACTAGAAATAATTTATGGCTAAACAACGTTTGCCCGGTTAACTTCAGTATATATATTACATATGGTACACTCAAGGTTTTAGATCTCACTATTTAAAAATAAGCCACGAGGCGGCGCTAAGGTAGATACTTTACTAGCGTATACAAAACTTGTTTATACACAAAGGCGTAACGATCAAATAACTTTATGATTTAGTCTGAAATTCTCAAAACGAACTGTTACTACAATTTTATTATTATCGGCTTATTTATTATCGGCCATAAGTATATGAATTTCCATATTTAATTAGTTTTCCAAAAAGACTGACACATTGTGTCCAAACACAGATTCGCAAACACTAAGTTTGAAATCAATTGACTTTCAGAGACAATTAGAGACTATAAAAAATTTAATTATTTCACATACCTGAATCAAATATCGTAAATCCAAATCAAGTAGATACTGAATTTTAGTTGCACAAGTTCGCAGATTATTGGGTGCATTTGCGTTCCATTGACTATGAACCAGTATTATTGGCAGTAACCGTGGCAGTAACAAACAACTAAACAACAACTAAACATAAACAGTATCATTCGCATTTATCGGTATTACTAGCGCCACCTTGATTTTTTGAAGTGAAAACAAATACACTGCACCAACTTATCATGTTTTAACCTCCGATTAATGCCCCGATTCAACCTGAATCTCCGGACAAACTTGTCGCAACTTGAATTATGGCGTCTATGACGTTTGGTCAAAAAACCTTCACGCCAACGCCTCCGGACAAGGGCAGCTTTCCATTAGATCACGAAGGACTCTGCAAAAAGTTAATGATCAAGTACATGACTTGTTTGCACACTCACGATAACCAGAATTCCGAGTGTCGCAAGGAATCGCAAGACTATCTGGCTTGCCGAATGGAGAATAATTTGATGGCCAAGGAAGATTGGTCCAAATTAGGCTTTTAATATGATTAATATACTAATTTGTTGCACTGGCAGTGTAGCTACAATAAAACTGCCTAGCCTTGTTCAACAACTTTTAAAACTGAGAAATTTAAGGTTGGTTTAACATATTTCATTGCATTACATTGCATTAATCATACATATTTTGTTAGGTGCTAATTATTGCAACAGAACATTCAACCAAATTTTTTGATAAAAATGATATCCCAACTTCTGTTCAAATCTACAAGGACAAGGATGAATGGACTGCATGGAATAAAAGGCTGATCAATTCTACATATTGATCTAGGAAAATGGGCTGATATTTTACTGATTGCACCTTTAGATGCCAATACCTTAGCTAAAATTGCAAATGTATGTATAATATACTGAAAATGTTATCCTAAATAATAAATTTTTGATTATGAAGTTACATGAAATGCGTTTCTAGGGAATATGTGATAATCTTCTTACTAGCACTGTAAGGGCTTGGGATATATCAAAACCTCTTGTGTTTTGCCCCGCAATGAACACCAAAATGTATATTCATCCATTAACTAAGGAACAAATTGAAAAATTATTAAGTTGGGGTTATCATTTAATACCAGTGATTGAGAAGACTTTGGTTTGTGGAGATACTGGAGTAGGAGCAATGGCAGAAGTTGATACAATTGTTTCCAGAGTCAGTGATATTGTAAAACGAAATTAAGTAGTTATTTGTAAAATAAATTTAATAAACTGGGCAGTTTATGTTTTTCCTTAAATAAAGATACTTCTTTTCCCTCTACTTCTGTTTCTACATGACCCAATTGGAAGATATGACAGTTCCAAGATTGATGAACTTAAAAACAAGTTTTAAAAATAATTTACTCTGAAACAAGAATACAAGCATTCTACATACATACAACTAATCCCGCGAAATGTAAAAGTATTTTATCAGCTTAAAATTGATTGAGGTGTCGGCAATATCGTAGTCAAAATTTTACACCAACCAAAGAATAAGAGCATTTGCCAAACTCTCTTATACAATGCCCTAACTTATTTCTTAGATGAAGCAACATGTACAATCATCAATTACTGAATAATATTATTTAAACATGTACATATTTCCTATGTACATATATTTATAATAGAGTAGTTTTTCTGTTGCAAAACATAACATAAAATTCGCTACACATCACAGACTTTTATCTATTTTTTAAGTGAAACAAGTTCTATTGATACTATTTTTAAAATCAATATAAAAGTATACCGTCATCACGTTAAGGGTTTGTTTAGTCTTCAGGTTTGCATCATGTATAAAATAATATAATCTTGACACAAAGAGAGAAGTAATAGATAAAAACTATATCGTCTAGATATGTTACAATTTACAAGATGACTCAGTAAAGGTATACAAACATTATTGGTTACTTCTCAATGCTTAATATGTTTCATGTCCTTCAATTTTAATATATTTAGAAAATGATTTTCAAATCCGTGTGTGTGTGTGTGGATCATTTCTATTTCGCTAATATCTAATCTAATTAAATGGTGTGTAAACGTTTTGCGTTATGTACATTAAATATTTATGTATAGACTAAATAAAAAACATACATTGGTCTAACAAGATTACACTGTGTACGTGAAATTAGTATTTGTATGGATAAATTCCTAATATTTTTTATCAAAATTTATCGTAATTTGTGATCCTCAAATCGTGTGTTTAGTATGTGCAATTAGAGATATGTAACCATAGACACATATATTTCACAAGCTTTGTTTTCTAAACACATAGAATTGTTTGCATGTGAAGCTTGACCGAAGAAGAAACTGATAAATACAAATGATGCCCTTTAATACCAATGATTTAATACAATATTTAAACAAATAACTAAGACCGACGCTTTTGTCGAATAACATATTGTTGACTTGCAATTCAATTTGGATGTTGATTGAATTGGATCCACACTTTGAACTTGGCTATTGGTTATTGGCATGTTTTGGACTTAGGCCAAACGATTAAATTTAGAACTGATTTCAATCCGGGCGTTTCCAGATAAATGCCAAGCGTGCAAAGTGACATGTGAAGATTCCAAATATCGCAAAGCAAATATTCCCAATCCGAATATTATATGTTAGGCACTTGTTTGGCAAGACGATATATCAACACAGCAATTTTCGGCACTCCATAAAGCAAACACCAATTTCATTCAATTAAGTAAGTCCGTCGTGCTCGAGAATCCAAATGTTGGGCGTTGTTGTAACAATGTTTGCTTTCAGTACCAACACTACTATAATTCTTGATTACAAATAACTGCACACTACGCTTCCCTCATAAAATATTTACATATAGTTACATTGATCTAAAAGCTAAACAATATTTTACATCTCTTATATTTAGTTTAGACTTAAGGCGCTAGTTATATTTTCCATTTATCACAATCTGTTTCATAATTTTAGTATAAATTAATAAGTATATAATTTTATTTCTGTTCTACTATGATCTGCTGTGAAAAAGTGTATCATCAGTGCATTCGAAGTTATTGTTGTGTTGCATATGCCGAGTGATCCATCGAATGATCAAAACGTTCACAATAAAAGGAGGACGGGAGTATAAAAGAGTTCCTTCACTGAGGTGCGCCATCGCGGCGGACTACTAACTGTCACGGCTTTTCGCGTGTAGTCGACGGGGCCAAGGGAAGGGCCAGTCCGGCCATTGCCTAGGAACTTGACCACCCACATTGCCCTCAAAGTACAGAAACAAATTGAACCACCACATGCGGCACAGAAGATTTTTCTCCGACGATTGCTGCAAGAGAAACCAACATATTTGATTAAATGCATCACTGATTAAACAACCATTTCGTAGGCAATTACCTTCAGACCACTATTGTTCGCCAACGTATGATAGATCCAGAAAATTCTGGTCGTCACATAGTAAGCGATAATCACATCTATCGTGTAGTGCGATCGAGACCATTGCAACATAAACACGCCAGTGACAGCAACCGCCCAATACAGCCAATGTACCAGATACAATTTTTTAGGAGTATCTATAACCCAGAGATAACAGAAGCATTAATTACTTCCTGCTGAATCACATGCAGACACAAACAAAACACTTACATTCCGAAATAAACAAATAACTTATAACTATCGTCAATGTATGCCCGCTGTAGATGAAGTCGCCGCAATATGTCTGCTTGCCGTTGATGGAGAGCCCCATACCGGACAACATTTGCACGACGCGTTTCGCCATGTCCAGCGTTGTGGTGTGATTGCTTTTCGGCGAACAATAGTACGTCGTGCTGGAGATTGGCAAGACCGTGACGAACATTGTCACCGAGCGATAGATATACAAAAGACTCATGATTAGGAACAGCCGACGTGCAATTATAAATCTGAAAATAACTTTACCGTCAGCATGTTATTTATACTAATGACAACAAAAGTACCTATGTTTGTGCAAAACAATAACAAATAACGTCGAGTTAAAGGCAAATATGATGAGATATTCGGACACAGTGAGGCCCCAATCGTGCACGCCGAAAAGATCGAAGAAAATGTCCGGCAACGGGCCGTAATCTTTGCGGTCCGGGACACGCTCATGCGTGGTCGCCAGCGAGATTAAAACTAATAAACTACTGAAGAACATAATCACCAATGCTGAAATGATACAACAATATGTAATAAAATACATAATGATAGGTAAGTTTAATTTATTTGTACCTATCAACGTTTTCCAACGCTCCTGAGGAAAACGTGGCTCTTCCCACAGGGGTGGGCATGTTGATTTTAATAATGCCATTCTGGTCGGCGTGCGGTTGCAGAGAGAGGTTGTCCTCGTCCTCCTCAACTGTGAACTCATGAATGTCCGGGTGGCCAGCGCTGCCCCATTTGTCCGCCTTCGTCGGCGTCGGCAGCAGCGGCTGGCGCTGGTAGAGATCGCCCTGTGTCATCACTGGCGGCTGCTGGCTGGGTGGATGCTGCGGCTGCGGCAAGGCTGCGTTGCCGTTGACGCCTATCAAATCGTGGACGGCGGTTGCGTTGTCCACTTCGGATTGATCATGCGGTGCTCGATTGACGACTTCACCGATTGAATGTATACTTCCATAATCAGCGAATTTGGGTTCAAGAACCATTCTGCAACACACATACACATCATTATTACTATAATCACTTCACGCGTTGTTTAATACAACAAATATTATTATCGTAAACCTCATTTCTGGTCTCTCAATGGTGAAAGCCGTCATAATTTTCCGGCGCTCGCAGCCACTCTTTTTCAACATCACACCTCGTAAGTACATGGCGGAGGCTATCAACGTTTTGAAAACTTGTTTTTAAATATTCTAATAGATACTGCCAACCTGTCACACCAAGGCTTCGATTCTTATCAATATTTTGCATATTCGTTATTTCGTTGAGGCACCTGCGTAACTGCGCTGTTAATTAGCGCGCGCAGGTTGTAAATTGAACAAAGGCCTCCTACAAGGGACCCACGTTATTTTTATAATTTAATTTAACGATAACTGCAAATGTTGTATGCATTGTAATTAACTAGAGAATGATACCCGAAATTTTACTCGTATAACTGCGGATCGACAATGCGGTGTGCAATCGTTTTGCTAATTTTGCTTCCAAGGTTTTGCCAAAAAACGCATAAAAACTAAACAAAACAAATCATTTAATTATATTCGTTGATTTACTAGGCAAAAAAGTGGGAAGGTGCAGGAATTGCAAATTTGTACGTTTTTCAAATGCGTGACATTCATTATCACATACTGCTGCTTTACTAACTCCACAGGTAGCAAATATCAACTGTAGTTACGAACAGCGTCACATGCCCGATACATACAACTATATAAATTATTTATGTGGTATGTATTGATAATTGACATTGACTACATGGAACGCTTAACGCATAGTTAGCACTTAAACAGAATCACCAATTAGATGATTTCGCAATTTTTGCGCATTTTGCATAAACACACGATCGGTGTTAACTTACATCTCGTCAATGTTACTTAAGTTCCGCAAGTGGCGACTTGAGTAATTCCTTTAAGGTTATGATTGCGCTCATCATGCGCTTTGGAGACCGTTATTGAGATTCTCTTCGGATACCGTTGCAGGGTCGCCACCTCATTCAACAAGTGTTCGTTCTCTCCCTGTCCAACGAGACAGAGTGTATACGTGACGCGTCCGAGATGCGAGAAAACAACACTTTGTACTTGCTGGCGAAATTATTCACCGGACCACCATTGGAACCTGTGACCGTAACATATTTACCGCGCAGATCGCCAACAGTCTAACATCGCCCCCGCACAAATATCACTAGCGCGGCTGATAAGCTAACGCGTTTTCGAAAACTAAGTCACAGGTTGCTTGCAGTGATGAGCACTGGAAGGAATGAGGGCTGAGTACGTTAAAGCGGGACACACATTAAAAAAAAAAGTCTTGATTACTGCTACAGTGAGCTGCGCGCACCGCCGCCGCTGACGCGCAAATGCTGCTTATGTCGCTGCTTACTCACTCGCTTGTGACGAGACGCAGTGAGTGGAAAGAGGCAAATGCGGCTTAAATATGGCGCTATCTCTGTTTGTTACACGACTACGCTTGCTGGTACACTTGGCCGGGCAGCGGCGAACGGTCGAAAGTCGCGCCCAACGGAAACCGTGCGGTTCTGTTTTACTGCGCAAGTTTGTTTTGTTGATACACTTCGCCGAAATTCGCCGTGTTAGATACAAGCCAACATCAAACGTCAGCAACAACGGCAGTCGGCCACTGATAACAAGCAATGATTAATTCATTACATCAGTTGCACTCTTTTTTCGTTCGAGAACTGTTGAATGAATCACTGCGATGACGTTTGTTTCGTTCACAATTCACAAATAAAACCTGGTTCAGTAATGCTTTTTTAATAGCATCTCTAAAACATCTTATATTATGTGTTTTCCGCTTGGAAATCTCTCATTTGGAGCATTTATTAAGTGAACGGTACAATGTACAATAGAGTAGAGTCAGTAGAGCAGTGGATATTTGTAAAAGGGATCTGGAATAATAAAAATTGAGTCTGGCACGGATGTAAAAGCCGTTGTACGATTGCCCGCACAATTTAATGCGGCACAGATACAGCTTACAGCTAACAACCATATTGATTTACAGAATTACGCGCACAGACAGACGATTGATGTAAATAGAGAGATTGGAATAATAAACCACATGCTTCGGTTCGAAATTAAAAACAGATTTCACCGAGCGCTACATCTCCGCGTTGTATTATTATTAACGGGCAGTGCGCGCGCACTGTTTCAACAATAACTGCGATTGCTTCAGTAATAAGCGACTCCGCCATCCTACATTCCAAAGTGATTCTATTTGCTAAGGTCGCTGCGTTTAAAGCGTTTCAAACATTTCAAGGGCGATTTGCTTCACTCAATTAACACGCCGATGGAAAGAATCCGAATCACGAGAGTAAATTACATCACGAATTGAAAAGACAAAAAATATCTATCGCTATTTGCATCACAAGTGCATAGAAATAAATAATGCAGCAAACTACATGAATTTAAATATTTTAATAAATAATAATCATTGGAGTGCATGATGGATGTTAACGACGATTACGACAAACGACGTCAAAGTAAAATTATGTCACAAAAATGATTCCGAAGAATCCAAACTTTAGCTCTTCCAATCAATATCGAAATCTATAGAAACACGACATATGCGTCAAATTATGTGGGGTCACATATGTGATGACATACACGATTGTGTTGACAATGCTTGCAGCAACCTTGAGGAAAACAATAAAATTCAAGAATCCACCGGAATACGTAATGGTTTAATTACATTCGGGTAAATAACGTGAAGTATCGCGTATTGATAATGATAGTTTACTCTAGTAGCTGGCACACAAACGATTAGTGAAAATAAACATTAAACATTGCGGTACACCAGTTTTAAATGTGGTTACAAGCAAATAAACTATTAGAAGATAGATGGCACTAATTATTTACTGCAATAACCTCAATTGTGATCATTTATATTTCGGTTTGTGTAATTCAAGGTTTTTTATGGTATGCATGCTGTCAAATCATAAATTCACTGATAGTGTTTTTAAATGATACAATTACAAACTTGCTCATTGACCACACCACGTGCTGACCGGACTCGGATCACAGATAATATCAATTATGTCTAGTTGTAGCAATCAAAAAATTGCTCATCGTTATTTTAAAGTTTTTATCTTATCGATGATTAGTATCTCATTCAAACCTCTTTTATCTATTTTACAACTATACTAGTATGTAGTTTATAGTGGAATACTTGATGTTTTTATCTGTTTAGGGTTAGTGACCGATGTTTTACCTATTTGCTGAAATTTTCAAGTTTAGATACGCGTACAGCGCAATGGTTAATAGTTTTGTTATCATAATTTTTTAATTTCTTTACTTTCAACCGCACATTCCAACTACTGATTGCGTTGACGTCAACATAAAATAAGTTTCCTTTAAGTTGAACTTGATAATGATAAACGCAATATTTCCAACAATTATTTCAACAACTGCGATAATAAGGTTTAATTTTTAACATAATTTAGTTGTTTTGAAAGAATTCAGGTTTTTCTGTGTTAGCGTAAGTAAAATTCTTATAAATTTCCATTTTGAACTACCTTTTGTATCAAAATTTTATTTAATTTCGACATTTTTCGCCTAAATGGAATTTTTAAAGTGTTAATACGACAATTCACGGACTTAAAAATGAAAATTAATATACCTATTACGTGATTACATAAACAAAATAAAAATAAAAACGAAATAAATAAAATTCTTATTAGCGTGGAAATGTGAACTGTGACATTCTTGCTATACATCTACAGTACGCTTTATTGTAAACTACCCACATTTGTTTATATTACACGTGCTTGAGCGTGTGAAGAGTATACAATCGTCGTAATATGCGCTCGTATGATCGGTGGGTCAAGGCACGTTCGCAACAATTAACCCAGTGGCTGTCAAACAGTAAATTGTAAATATTATTGTAATAGCTGTAAATTAGCTATGGGAATCGAACATGCTTTACAGGCGCTGATCAAAACAAACGTGTAAAGTAAATTCCTTCATTCTATTTCGATGGAAAGGTTCGCATGGTTCGTATATCTAAAATATGCATATTAATCACCGAAACAGCCTCGCAAGTATTATACAGGCAAAATTGTGTCCATCACTTATATTATGCCAATTGTATTTTAATTTTTCGTCATGGCTAAACAGCGGGAAATTTGAATTTTATCATTTTTGCTTGCATATTTTGTTAAATCTTAATAAAATAAATTCAAAAATGTAAGTAACATACATGTGTGATTATTTGAGTTACACACTGTTTGTTTGATCTTAATATTAAATAAATCATTAATAATCATCATTATATAAGAATTAAGAATATAAGAATTATCTTAAAGCAAAATTCTAAAAATTTTATCCCAAAAATCCAGCATGTTGATAAACACTTTGCGATAAATTTAGAAAATAATTTCAGTTCGTAATCAAAGTTCAAACAAATAACACTATTAATAAAATGAGCGAAACGTGTTTATTCAAAGCTTTCGCTTATAAATTATGATTATTCCAAGAATGCGTTGTTCACGTATCGATGATTCAACTATTGAACAAACATTACTAATAGTATTGAACAATGCTAACAATATATCTTACTTGTTAATTCCGCAGCAAATTTACTAGGAATAGGCGATAACTTTTTTGATCTTCCTGTGGGCCTGCAGAATTTCACCACTTTGCTTGCGCCATTAACTGATTAACTTGCGACTGTCAACGATAACAAAGCGTTTCTGGAGGCAGCCGATATAATTGCCCTTTCGATAACAATATCTCAGACAAACAACGCTGTTCCCGGCGTAATTTACATAAACACATCCACACAAGCACACACAATGTTTAATGATGTTTCAATAAAAATTCAATCAAGGGAAAAGTAAACCTCAACCAAAGACTCTACCAATCGATTGAAACATCGAAAGACGACTCGTACGTTCCCGCAGGTTTTTTTTTTCACTGTTTGTCTTCACTTAATCGATCACACCATCACACTTTAAGGGTTTCTTTGTAAGGATTCACTATATATGCAAGATGAGTCAACCGCTGTTGGAAACTTACAAATCTCGACTGTCGAGTGCGTGTGTGAGTGTAGCATCAACAGCCGGCTTCATTATGCTCGTATGGAAATTGTAATTGAGTGACGTGACGCCGGGCTCGCCAGTTTTGAGACTAATTACGCGCCACTCGAACGCGTGCTGCTACTGCTACCGCTCTACCCACGCCAACGACGTAATACAATACGGCTTTAATTGTCTTATTCGCCATTCACTTGGATGTGTATTTAGAGTATTTACACGTTTACACGAATGCGCTCGAATGGGTATGGATTGGCGCGCGCTGCTTGTTGCAGCACTGCCTCTGATGTTACGACTGATTTAACTCCAACTCGCACGATGAAAGTGAATTGCCAACTTCGGAATGCCGCTGTAGTGGTAACACGTGAGAGTAGTTCGAGAGAAATTTTAAGTTGCAATGACTAAAGAGAAATTTCCATTTCGTGCCAATTCCGACGCTTCCAGCTGCACACTCTGCTGCAAAACTGGTTTTTACGTAATCGCTTTTACCAATTAACTGGTAATAAACTTAAATGTATCTACAGTTTGTTGATAATACGCACATGTTTAAATTTTTATATTTAATTTAAACTAAACAATGAAAAACACTTGTTTTCTGGGTTGCATACATTTTAAACTAATAGCAATACTTTGAGACATGTAAATTGGGTTGCCTATATATATTCTTAACCTATTAATTTATATCTTTTTATTCTCACCTCAATAAAGCCTTCTTCCACTTTTCTCCAGTTTCGATGACAATCATTTGCAACTTCATTATGATGAACATCAACTTCAGTTCACGAAATAACTCACACTTCTAGTTTAGAACTTAACAAGTCCACTTTGTAAAAGTTTTTATTGCAATGGCAGAAACTTAGCGTGCCAATTGTCAAAAATAACTGCTTTCCAAAACGTTACTTTCGCACAAATTCATAAAAAGCTGCCAACACTGAGCGCACTTTTACAAATATCACGAAAGCAAATAAACAACGCAGGGAATACGCTATCTGACAACATTAATTGCACAAATTACGTCGTAAACTCACTTCGAAGTGAGTTGAACTAAAACGCTTGGAAGACTGACAGCTTGACAAAAGTATTCAGGACGAACTGTTCTTGAAGAATATTTTTCCAAATGTAATGCGACTAAGCTACTAAGCAAACGGTACGTAAACGTATAACGTCTCGATATAATCAATCAATATTTTCGTCACGTAGATTTTAATTTAATTCATTCCGAAGCACAGAGCCGTATTTAAATTAGTTCACCAAATTTATATCAATGTATTTCTTCTGGGTTTTCTTTGTTTATTTTTATATAAATACAAGTCTGAATTCGTTAACATGCGGAAGCGCATGATATGACAACCAAGGTGCATTTCAATCGCACATTTTTTTAGTCACATTGACCCCGTTTGTGTTATTTGATTTTTTCTGCAACTGACATAAAATCAATTCCCGAATCGAATTGAATATTACAAAAATAATTAGATATGGGTGCGGCCAGCGTTGATGCCGGCGCGCTGCTTATTTACAAATGCATTCGTTCAATCCGCCCGCATCCCGGGGTTGGCGTAGTTCGATGATAAAAGACGCTCGGGCGTGAAAATATAAATGTCACGCGGCGACCTTTTCAACGCTGTCGTCAGCCGATCTAATGCGGAATTCGTAAAGTTCAACACCAACACGTCGCACTATCAGTAAAGTGGGCCGCCACTTCAACCACCGCGCACAATTCGTTTCCTTATCACGCGCTCGCCACCACTTAAAACAGCACTCATATTCCAACCACAAGCGCAATCAGCTGATCGACACACTTCCACGCTTGTAAATCGATGCGTAAAGCGACCCGATGTTTTAGTTGCGATTATTGTCATCAGTCGGCTTCGGCGGCTAATTGTTAGTGTCATTATTGGAGGGCGCGCGAGATGACACGAGCACAATGCGAGAACGAGAGAATGGTGAGCGTCACAACCGCGAAATCGTTGTGCACGTCCTTCGCAATATCCTGATTCATGCCGGGCAGAGGAGGTGTGTGTGTGGGTTTGCGATCGGGGGTAGCACGCGCATGCGTAGAGGATACAGACGGGTCCAATGAGGAAATCTACTGGATCATTTTACGCGACACTGCTATTTAGGTATATTTAGCGTGCAGGCAGCGATTTCACAATGTTTTTGCAAAACAGACATTTCCCAATAGATTGCTGTTCGATTTAATTGGATGCTTTCATGAATCATTTCAAGCATGTGGTGTGATTCACAACGTCTAGTCCAGTCTAGACTCTTTGCTGATGACGCAGATTGAACGCGATAAAAAGGGTGCAAATGAGTGGAAGTTTTATATTCTCTTATGATTTAATCGATTTCCAGCGCACACTTCAAATAATACTTGATTATTTACGGAGAATTTTTAATTAAAACACAATCAAATTTTTTTCACCAACAGCTTATTTCTAACTTTATAAAATATTCAAAACTTCATTATAAGCAAATTGTCTACTATTAAACAATATCTATTTGTTGTGACAAAGCGCCTGTCATTTAAATTTGAATCGCACCACATCACATGATTTATTACCTTACTTTTAACGCTGTAAAGCATAAAATGAATGAAAACTCAACTCACCGATTCGAAAGCGCATTGTTAACGAGCCGCTGCCGGCGGCGGATCAATTGCAGAAGATTATTGACCACGAGGCGACGCTGAAGGTGGTGGTTGGGCGATGCGGAGGCCACTGACGACCCCGACGATTCGTTATTGTCTTCGCTTGATGAAGTCGGCACGTCACTGTCGTCACTGTAAGCAACAACACACACAAATGCACTTTAATGCACGCATGTCAAGTCGAGACGACCACAAACAAATTAATTCAACGCACTTTCCATCGCGATGAATGTGATATGATATACGCCGCTTTGTTGTCAAGGAATCACTGATTATGAAAGTAGTACGTGTTGATGTATATAATGTAATTGTTATCTCCTTTCTAGTTGGTAGGTAATACTAAAATTCGTTACATTTCAAATAAACTAACAGTAGTGTTATTTACACAGATGACAAATTTAGATTTCATATGAGATAATTTCATGTTAGATAATTTCAATGACTTAAAACTTAAATGTAATAATTTTAATAAATATAATCACACTTAATTTAGCCTAGTGCTTAATTTAACATATGAAACTACGTATTACAACACGACAGCCGTGGAAACAAATGATATTCCATTTTTTGTCATAACAGAATTAAAGTGAAACCTTTTAAGTCCTTCAAGAGGGGGTGCAACCACGAAACAGGATAGGACTAGACCAAACCTGACAGGCGAATAAATATATTCGCTAGGTGTGTCCGCATGGCGCCATTCCGTGGCGATCCAGAAATGACCTAATTAATTTACGGGAGTGTGACGCTTCCTTTTGGCTTCGTAATCTTGCGGAGCGTTTTACGTTTTAGTGGCGGTCGTAAAACGCCGTCTATATGTTAGTATGTGTGTGTGTGGTGATACAGATAAATGGCGCCGCTCCTCTTTAGCGTCTGCTTTTATTACCGATTTATATATTACGTATTACGGCTCAGCACAAAGGTACAATCGATTATTTCTGCTACAGACATCGCGCAAAAATGAATTCAAAAACTTGACGGCAAAAAATGTTCCTCAATTTTATTTGATCAGTCAGATCGTCAATAGTCAATATCCTGGTTGTGATATTATCAAAATGTGCAGATGCTTATGTGGATAGAAAGATAATTCATAATAGCACCGTATTAAAATTATCAGTTTGATAAAAAAGTACACATGTTGCGTTCATGTGATGCGCAACAATGTATTTATCATGCAATATCATATAAGTATGCGAGTTTCGCGGAATTATTGGATTTATCATCGTAAAGCAATGCAAATGAATTCGTATTAATAAATTATGACTATCAATATTCTTTTGAAGAGTCAGACATGTTTGTTTTACAAGCGTCGCGGAACTTTGGCTCGTATTATCAAAAACTCATTCCGTTAAAATGAATTAATAATGTATGCAGTGTAGTAAAGTATTGTACACGAGCCACACATGATACTTCACGATAATTTGTTTCTTCGACAGGTGTTTAATTTTCCAAATAAAGACATTGTTGGCATGTGCTTATTTACAGGTTAATTTTCCACGTGTTGAGGTTAAGGGAAATAAATTTAGAGGTTATTTCATGACATTTTGGATATTTTACGCACTAATGCATAAAAGTAAAAGGAAACAAAGCCTCCATTAACGCACAATCATAGAAAAGTAACATTTCGATATATAGTTCATGATACAATAGCCATCACACAAAGGGGTTTGCATCGTCTACATTCCCAAGCACTTGATTGATCCGCCACGAGTATAAAATACAAATGTAGTAGACGCGCGCGCCGCAGGACAACATCAATTTTTCCCTTCATGCATTATTCGTAATTCGTTTTGTTGCGAACACAAATTGTACGCGAGTCGTTTACGTCGTTTGATGTCGCACATCAATTTCAGTGTCGTACGCGTACGCTGATGGGACAAATAGTATTCTGGTTGGAATTAATTGGAAACACGGTGTTGTTCATAAATATTTTCCTAATCGCCACAATCACACTCACGTACAGCTTCATTAATAATAAATGGCACTTTTACTGCTCGTGTCGGAATGAAATAGATGGACATGTCAACCGGTGCTGATAAATATAAATGATCTTCTCATTTGGTTTTGTATTATTGGTTGCCTACGCTAACCTCAATTAAGAACTGCTGCGTTTAAAAAAAAAGACGTTTTAATTAGTATGCGGTAATTAGAAAATGTGAAGAGTGTGCTTTTTATCCTTATTATGAGTCTAGTTTTGATGTGAACTGATAGTTCGTTATATTACACGCGTAGGTGCTTTATTTATGCGCTGACATTGTTGTGGGTTTTTGAGCGGGAGCCTATTCAACATCAAAAAACTAAATTTAGATTCGATTAGGGAGCGCACAGCGCGCGGCGATTTGCGCTTGTGTTGTGGGCGAATGACGTACTATGCCAGCACTCTATATAAAATCGTATATCGGCTTGGAAAATCTGATGAATTTAAATATGAACCACAGCGGTGCTATTCAGCCGGTAATTGCAGTGTTGAATTTTATTACGTTCAGCAAATAGGTTATACTACGGCAAACAAACGGTAAAAAAGCACTAACAACGCAAAAATGTTAATAACTGAAGTTAAATTTGAAAAATTTTGTAATGTTTTTTTAAGGCTTGTGCGTTAAAAAGTACTGCGTCTGGTGCTGTGCTTGGTGTTGTGCTCGTCTATAAATACTCCTTTTAAACATCTCTTACCTCAACTGCAAAAAAGCAAAATAGAGCACTGTTTAAATAGTCAATTATCCTGGCCGCGTGTGTTGTTTACGCGCGTGTTTAGCGACCGCATTCAAATGAACTCGTACAGAATAACGTGGTATTCGTGTCGCATTATTTCTTTTCGAAAATTGTATAAACGTAGAAAAATGATTGATATTTGTTCGCACCTTTCGCATGACGCGCCGTTGGCGTTGGCGGCGACGACGTCTGCGTTGGTGTCGACGCCTCGGTATCGAATCGCCGTCTGCCCGCGCTCACTAAACGCGGCGCCGCCAAACCTGTTTCTAGTCATGCCTGCGTCGTCGGCGGCATCGGCGTCGCTTGTCGCTGCGGTGGTGGTGGTTGTAGCGCACGCGTCTCCCTCGCGGTGCTCTGCAACAGGCGAACAGGTGGCGTTACGTTTGCCCCACGTGTCGGTGAATGCATCGCACCCACCCTCATTCTCATACTTTGCAAGTCGGTTGAATTTGGGGCATTGCGAATTTTCATCAAACGGGTCGAACGGGACGAAATGAAGAATGCATAGACGAATACCAAATTGTGTAAAATGTATAATTTATGACATTGTGCACGTCAATACTGACACGATGCAACTGACTGATTTCATGTCACGGGATGTACGAGTACATTACCATTACGACGTAATTGTGAAGTGAAAACGACATTACCAGATTGTATACAAGTACCAATTACTTATTTACACATCAGGTATGATTCACCGCATGAATTATAAAGCACTAAACACGGCATTACAAAATAAACACGTTTACACATTCACACACGGTATGAAAGGTTTTATTTATTGTCACAATTGTATATTTGGTATTTGGTCCTAGGTTATTGTTGGTTTAAAAATCTTTCTCCCAGCCAGAGGTCTCATCAGCAGGTATGTTATTATCTTTGCTAAACGTGTCAAAATTAGTAAAATCCGAAGGTCCTCTTATTGATTGTACAATCGGAGCTTGTAAATTACCACTAATAAGACCATCCCAATCAAATCCTTGAAACCATCTATAATTTAAACCTGTTAATTTCGTAATTCACATAATAATTGCATGAATAACGCACTTATGTTTTTTAATATCTTGAATACCACCTCGTTGATATCCGAGTCTTTCAGACGGTAGATCTCTACACAATTTCTTGATCAAACTCTGCGCTGTCCTGCTTATATTGTGTTTCGCAAAGTCAATCATATCTATACCTTTCAATATGAGATTGTATGTACGCATCGGGTCATTTGCAGCAAATGGCGGACTAAAATATAATATAATATATATTTATTCTAATTTGGTTTAAAACATTTTCCAATACTCACTTTCCAGTGAGTAATTCATGCATCAATATACCCAATGCCCAGTAATCAACAGCACGATCATGTCCTTTATTGAGAATAGTCTCGGGCCGAAACATACTCTGGTGTACCACAAAACGTCCATGTTTTACTACTGTATCCTAAGCGTTTTGAAAAACCAAAATCGACTAATTTAACATAACCTTTACCGTCCAGCAGTAAATTCTCTGGTTTTAGGTCTCTATAGATTATACCTCTCGCATGTAGGTAATCAAATGCTTCCACAACACAAGCAGTAATAAACCGGGTGGTGTATTCATCAAAACAACTCCGATCTCTTAGAATCGTCCATACCTCACCACCAAGACACGCTTCCAGTAGCATGTAAACATATTTCGCATCTTTAAACGTTTTATACATTCTGCAGATGAATTTACTACGACATCCCATCATGACACTCTTTTCACTGAAGATATGTTCCTGTTGGTGTGTGTCTACGATATGCTGCTTCTTAAGACACTTGAGAGCGAATGTTAGGGATTGGTCCCTGAGTACTGCACGAGTTCCACACGTCCGAAACCACCTATACCCAAAGTAGCAACCACATCTAAATCGTCCAATTGAATATAATCATATTCAGCTAGTTCCTGCATATTGGAACTGCTAATTGGACGCGCTAGTTTACGATGTGTGTCACCGTAATCTTTTTCTTTGATTTCGCTTAGGTCCCCGATGAGTTGAATGAAAGAATCGCGGTCTAGGGTTAAACATTCTACACCTGGATGAAGAGCTATCACGGAAGCAGTGCGGTAGTCTTCTTTCAACAAAGCTTGCTCTCCGAAATAATCACCACGTTGTAAGGTACGTATTTGTTCATCTTCTAAAGTGCCTGGTTTACGTTGAGTGATTTTTACCCGGCCGCTGCTCATAATGAAGAATGTGTCACCAGTTGCACCTTGACGAATTATATATGCACCACTTGGATAAAACTCCTAATAATTTAATAATAACATAAAATATCTCATAAAATTTTTGTTTAAACCAAGAACTTACAACTTCAAGCACATCAGCAATTTTGCTAAAACATCATTGTTTAGATTTTGCAGTAGAGGAACCGATCGCAAAAAGTTGATGTTATCTTCTAATCTCTGCAATCCTGTTCGTACCATGATTTGTTGGAAGACTTTACGGTCAAGTACCCAAACATTCGAATCACTTACAACTAAAATTTAATTACTTTATATTATACCCATGTAAATATGATAAATAAAAGAGTTTAACCTCTAATAGAGGCTGTTCTTGTGCAGTTGTAGAGTATGGCAAGTTCCCCGAATGCTTTCCCGGTACCCATGCGCCCCAAGACGTTACCATCTTTGATGACCTCATATTCACCCTCTGCGGAGACAAACAGATGTGCGCCATTATCTCCTTCGCGGATAACATACGTTCCTTTCTGGTACCCGCGCGGGTACATGGAGTCGACGATTTCGCGAATTTGGCACGAGTCTAAATTTTTGAGGAAGTCATTGTCTAGGATGGCGTCCTTAATAAGCTGCTTCGATCTGTACCACAATGAATTACTGGATGTGAAGTGATTTGTAAACGCCGTCGGCGGCTGGAAATATCTACCTGAAATCTTTTTCAAATTTTGGTATGGTAATATCGCCGGGAGCTCCTGATGACTCGCTGGACTCGGCGGATACACCTTGTTTCTTCGCTGAAGATGTTCCATGAGGTGATAACGACGAAGAGACTTGATGGAGAGTCGAAAGTATATCGGCTTCTTTATTGAGCTTTGATGTCGTTTGCTGTAGAACGCTCTATTCGAAATAAAAGAGATTGTAAATCAAAATAATGATTTGGTAATTATTTGATAATAAAAGCAAAGAAATTATTCGCGGAGCGTATCATTGAACCATACGTATGTAAATACATTATCAACGAAACGCTTTCGATTATAGCAAGAAAGAGGTGAGGGAAAATTAGGCCGGAACGACCAACACGCCATCCCGCTATTATAATACGAATAAATAAGTAGGACGCAGGACGATTACGTCGCCGGCGTACAACATATTCACCATTAAATCGGCGCGGTTTGCGTGATTTTCGCCTAGATTCTTTTTATTTTATACCCATTCTTTCGCAGTTTACGGTTGATTCGGTCAAAATGTATTCAAGCCTTGACCTTGATCCATTTGCGTGTATGGGTCATTATTGTTCGGCAACACAACATACACCCACACACTTCGAGTATTAATTTGCAAGCAATGAAGCAAGTAAATAGAGTTTTGATTCTCAAGGGGGCGATATAAGAGATCGAAATTGTATGCTCCAATGTTAACATGATGACACCTTGCGGCGGAAACGTCCTTATCAGGACAACGACAATGCGTGTTCAGGACGTGCACACGACAAAAGTAGCTCTTGAGCGCTTCAGATCATCAAAACCAAACAATAGGTGTTACGCATACAAAGCGTCCCTCTAAGTTTATTGTTTTCTACGCAATTTAGTTCTAAGATGTCGATAATAGTAAATAAATATGTGTACCTTTAACTTGTGAACTTCTCGTTGATATTTCAAAACCGCAGAGTCTTTAATCTGTAATTCTTTGCGTGTTGTTTGCAACTCGGAATTGAGGGTGCCATTTTTGATTTCTAAATCTCTCAAATCTTTCTCTAACTTTGGCACAATGTTTTTCAAATACTCATAATCTGATGGTATGGTTTGTGTGAGTTGGTCCTTTGCTGGTGTATCAGGAACGACGCGTTTGTGTGCAGCGTCTAAAGACACCTTCCGGTGTAAGGTGACGCCGTTACCCATTGGTCCCAAAATACCAAAATCTTGCAAAAACTTCCTGGCGATGTCTTCCGATGATTCCGATTGTGTCTGCGATCGTTTGTACTTTGGCCGTATCAATGGCAAGAGCAATTGACTGGGGGTAACCTCCTCGGCGGGTTCCACAAGACTCACTTCCGGATTGGAGAGGCGCTTCTCATGCGAACGATAGCGACTGTAGTTAACTGACGGACTGGAGGATCTCTTCTTGTCGTCGGCATGGTTTCTTTGGAAGCGCGAGCAGCCGCAATTCGCGAACAGACTGCCGCACGTGTGGGTGGTTTTAAATCGTCTTGCCGCCACAGGTGTAACGGCGCCCTCGTTGCCAGTGGATGAGGTGCGCGCCGCGACGCGCAATGGTGGGGTTGGCGCCGCGACTTCGGCGCGGCAGCCCCCCGTCTCCATTGCTACCGCGACGAATACGCACAACTGCCGGGCCAAGAAAAACAACTCACAAGTCAAAATAGCCACAACAATCAACAAAAGGAAACATTTTTTGTAAAAAAAAAAGAAAATATATTCATGGTCGTCATGCGCAAACTCAAAAGATATTCATAATTTAAAACACCTTTTGTATACACACAACTTTTCAAAACAATATTTTTTGTTTACAATTTTTATAATTGTTTTATACAGAGAATTTACTCTCAACTATCATATTATTTTCCGTATTAAATAAATGTTTGCTTCAACGGTTAAAATAATCCAACTAAAGCAGACTTTTATGAGCAGTAACACAAAAAATATTGTAAAGAATATATTTTTATATTTGACCCACCTGAACTTGTAGGTGATCTGTTATGCGCCACAAAAGAATAAGAATAACTCGCACAATGTCCGAATTCACTCTACAATAACAATAAAAAAAGCAGCGGCGATAGCGACCAGAGTATTTACCGGTGTTTACTTCGACGCGTACATTTTGTACCAGCCGGCGGCGATGTTGTCGCACAATATTTCGTAAAATTATCACTTTTATTGTTAGATCACGAAATCGTCCGTGACCACCGCGACGGCGCTGTTTGTCGCTGCTCCTGGTTGTGCTAATCCTGCACGATTATTGCCGGCCTTGTTTTCTACTTGTGTTCTCCGCTGTAATCTTATCATTACCTAAATAAAGCCGAAATCGTTTATTAAATTGTTAGCATACGTTTCACCGCATACACCGTTGCCGACGATGCGCATACAATGTACTTCATAATTGATTCATTTGCATGCTCATTACCTGCGCACAGCGTAAACATGTTTAAATACTATTGTTTTTGTTATCGGTAAGACCCTGTGTGGAAAATATGTTCCGAAGTGAACAAATGCGTACATTTCGCGCATAAATTTTACCTGTCGCGGTAATTATACATAAATATATTGAATGTAGTGACTTGTTAGAGGACAAATGTTTTAAATTGTTTGTTTGCCACACGGTTTGCACGACGTTGAGTAATTCAGTGGAATATTTCAACACGTTTGAAAGTTGTACCTAGTTAAGATAAAATAGTGTGTGGTAGTAGTAGGACTCTTTAGTTTACTAGTACACACTAGATGGAAGCACAAATACGCGTCTGGTAGAAAATCAAGGATATTTCAGGATTTTATAGATTTGTACAAACCTGGGAACGTGGAAACTGTTGAAGTAAAACAGATCAAAGTCATGGCCAAGACATTAACACCTCATTACGTTTGAAACACTTGTAGAATATTATATATAATTAAATGCTTTACAATAAATTAATGTAGTTTAATATGTAGCGATGTTGGCTTTGCTGATTTAGTCTTTTTTGTAGTATGTTCCTCTGTGGCTACAGGCTCTGACGCTGACGCTGGTGCATTTGTAGTTTTAGGAAAACTAATTCCTTTCTTACCATTGTTTTTCTTTGTGTTTAATTCACTCAAGTGTTGTTTACGCAATTTGTCGATATTATCACGTCGGAAAACATCACTGATTAACTTTGCGGTGGTTCCTAAGCTTTCACAATCTCTTGAATGACTTACAATCAACCAATTACCTTGCAAAAGCTCCCTTTTTCGACAAACTCGGCACTCACCTAAAATTTTAGCGTGAGATAAACCCCAGAGGCGAAAATTTAACTCACCCATGAAAGTAGCTAGTATTTGATCGCGATTATTCCATCCGTTGATGATAATATACTGAGAATTATTCGCGTATGGATATGTAAGCGTAGTGTTCCAATCTTTAAAGCTCATAAAACCATTATGCACGTGGTCGTGGGACCGCTTGCGTTCTAATGGCATTTCCTGGCGTTCCTGTCCACTCATACCAACCATTTTATTAAGTGTAAATAACCCTCCTGCAGATTCAGATAACCATTGGCCCTCGATGTTACAATCCGCTATAAAAATTATAATTTTATTAAAATCTGATTAATTTTCATTGATTTTGTATTAATACATGAATTCGTTGATCCCGATTTGGCACCAGTTTTTAATGCGGAAACCTCTTTTAAAACATGATCTAGTAAAACAGCAGGATTGGAATCAGCTTGATGTAGATCTTTACTGACGTCTCTCTGTTTGAGTAAAGATTGAATCATATTCAGCTTCTCCAACATTAGTTTTTCACGTTTGTATCTATCAAAATCCGAGATGTCGAAGGTGGAGGCGGTGGCTTCAGCTGGAGCCGTTCGCTTCTGCCGCAAGTGCCCGGGATGTCTGCGTCCATAGGAAATACTGTTTATTTTTAGATTTTTTCTTGGAGCGTACCAGCGCATCGGGACATCCTCTTCCGTAAAGCCGGAGGCAATTAAGATCAATAACGGTATAAAAAATATAGAATAAAATGAAAGTCAAGGTGTTTTTTCATCGAAATACCGTTTCATTGAACATCAATGATTGACACATGATATCACGTATCACAACTGTCAGCTTGTGTCAAAACTTGTCTTGTTGTGTTGTCATGGTTGTTTGAATGGTGCTCCTTGAATGATATTTTGCTTGGACCATTCATGAAAGTCGTATTTACTAGAAGTAATTTGTGTTTGCGAAAACTAAACGATGATGCTTTATTGCAATGCGTGAGTTTTGACTACGGCGCTAATATGACCACGACTGCCTCAATACAACACACAGCAACATACGCTTGTAATTATAGATAGAAGTTTAGTCGGCGGCCAGAACTCGACGGCAACGACGGTGCTTGCACAGAGTCTCAAGCGAAAAACATCTCGGTTTCTTATATTAAATTTAGTAAACCCGCCTTGGCTCAATCGGTTGCACCGAATTCGAAACTACAAAAGCTTACGTTGTGCGTGTAAAAAAGTTGTTTTAAAAATATCAAGGTTCGTAAGTGTAACTGAAAGCTCACACTGAACGTTTTTAATTCTTCCTTTTTTTACCGTTGACGTCGAACAAATCACCAAACAAATGTGTGTGTTTTTTATTATTCGTCTATTTTTTTCTTCCAATGTACATAAATGTTTGATGCGATGCAAATCTAAATGCGATTTCCCAATGGTGCGCATCGGTGCATCGCGACTTCAAAAATATCATTATACGTTATAACACCTGGCAATAACCCAATCGAATGATATTTATTTGACCCACTCTTTATATAGATCAATTGCATTGTCTCGTCCACTCGTTCGGCTCCTGGCGAAACGAATGGCCGTCTTCGCATCCGCGTCAACAAATTACGAACGATAGGCGTCGGCGCGCACAATGTCCCGTAAAACCAGCGGCGCCAAAGCCCTCAAAGTTGCACCAACACAACATGACGAGGTAATGGAGTGTTGTGGTGTTAATATGTTGCCGTTTTCACTCAAAATATTCAATCAACACAAAGATTTAAACGATTTTTTCCGAAAAAATGTATTTGTGTACCTGCGTTCACTCGGAACACACAACACGCGCAAATATTTAGTAAATAATCGTGGTGCGTTCTCAAGGTTTCGGGAGTCGGTGCCAAATATGTATGTGAAATGTGAAATCTGGCTACGTATCTTCATCTTAGCGGATCCAATGTTTTTTTTAATCTTTAACGCTCGAAAAATTCCTAGCATGCAAGAGAAACACATGTAAATAAGTTTAATTAATTGTTTTACTTAAGTGTATTAATAAATTACCTGTTAAACTGTATTAAAATGTAAAATGTTAATAATGTGTCTTTTAAATTTTTTTTAGATAATTCATTGATTGTTGAATGAATAACCACAAATCCACAAAACACATTCCGAACGAATACGAGTACTCATTTTAAAAACAGACCAAAATAATAAATATTGAAATAAAATATATTTTTGCTATAAAATTTATCAAACGTACATCAACGTTTTGCCAATACTTAGCCCGGAAAAAGCATACACACACAAAAACGAAATTAATTATCGGAGGACGGACGGAAGATGTTTTTCATCCTGAGGCATCCAGTAGGTTGAATTGGAATTATCTTGAACGTATTGTAAACAAAATTCAATGTCGTAAAACGCAAGTGCTGGCAAAGCTTATGCATTTTTCCGCTGGTAGCTGTAAGCTTTTCTCTGTTTATTAATAGACAACGCATTTGTCAATATTTTCATTAATCGAGAGCACTGCAACTGTCTGCATTCAGAGCTTATTAATGGCAACGCCACACACATTGCAAACTGAGCAAAAAACACTTTCACTCGAAAGTAATCTTCCATTTTTGCTGACTAATATACAATAGAGCTTTTACTGTTGTACGTTTTACACATATATTCAAATATAAATAAAATTATTATAAAAATAAAGAATAAATGTTAAAAGAAAATAACTTAAACAATTATTTTATATTTTCAGCTATAATTTTAAATATTTTGTGGGAGTATATTAATTATTTGCTATTTTAGAATGCCGGCGAAATGCTGGTGGCCTGGCAGGCCTATAAAGCCATGACACCCGAAGAATTAACATTGAATGAAGGAGATTTAGTGGAGTTACTTGATACAGAAGATCCAACAGTTCCAGGCGCAAAGTAAATGCAAACAAAGTTCGAAAAACTTGTTTTATTTCGTTATTTTACTTTCAAGGAGACGTAAAATTGACCCTTCGTTAGATGTTGGGGGAGAAGGACTTTTAGACAGCTCTGCTGCCAAACATAAACTTTCAGTCAAGCCCAAAAAGTCTAAAAGCAGTTCGAGGTATTCCCCAAGTAGGAATCCTTTGAATGCAAGGTAAAATTTTAAAATTTATTCAAAATTTTTCCTTAAACTATGATAATTATTTATTTTTTGGTAGATGGTTGGTAAAAATGGTACATGGCGACAAGAAACAAGGTTGGGTACCATGCCAAGTGTTACAAACTGCTGATGAACCTCAGCCTGGAACAGGTCTACCAGGAGATGCAGCATTCCGAAGACAGTTAGTGAAAATATTCTAAATTTACAAATAAAATTTCTAAATTTTTAAATATAATTTCAGAGCTGTTGTTAAGGAACTAGTGGAAACGGAACAAGAATTCGTGCGTGACTTAGACTTTGTCGTCCAGAAATACTTGATAGGATCCGATAAAGAAGCACGTAAACCAAAGATAATCAAAGACAACTTTGAATTGATATTCGGCAACCTCAAAGAAATCGCGGAATTTCATCGCACGTGAGTTAAACATCTGGAAGTCTGTTTACACAACCTAATTCCGAAATGGAGCTTTCAGTGTTCTGATGGAAGGCGTCAAGTATTACGCCAACGAGCCACAGCTCCTCGGCAAGGCCTTCCTGCGTCTCGAACGTGACTTTGACAAACACGTCAACTATTGCAAGGAGGAACCATTGGCGCAAGCATTCCTCGATTCCTGCGTGATCGCGCGCGATTATTTCGAGGTAAGAATCCCGCTACGTACAGGTGGCGCGTTCAAGGAATAAATCTGTTCGGTACGAACATATTACGGATCATAAACTGGCGAGGAGGAACTGACGCAATCGTTCGTAATGAACGACGCCGCGACGCAATCCCGCCGCACGCCGTACCAAAAATAGCCGCGCGCCGAAATTAGAACGCATATTTATTTAGCGAATTTTGTGCGCGGAGGCGATGCGTGCACCATTCGTATGAATCAAACTATTCGTAATAATGGCGAAAAGCGTATTAGTCATACGTTTATTACGCATATTGGCGCTATAAACGCAAGAATTTTTCAGTGTGTATTTTTAGTTAAACCAAGCAATTAATTTCAAATTCGAAATAAGTGGCGTTATTTTGTTTTGCTCCTTCGATTTTTGGCTGCTTGCGATCTTTCCGGCGCGACGAGGAAACACTACATTAACTCTGAGAATAATTTTTTTCTTTTCAAACTCTCTACGTTACGCTACGATACTAGCCTACTCCTGCTACTGGCTATGTATAGAGCACGGACGTCGCGACGCCGGGTTTTCGCCGCGAGTTCAGTTTCAATACGACCGCTAGTCCCGCGTATATCCTAAGTCCGACCGCCGCCAACACGTGTCAATTGCGAATTACGACTTTTACTCCTCCACCACTACACGCACACGCGCGCGCGCGTTAATTAATCGAACCGATTCCAAGGTAATCACAACAATTCAAACGATCTCAAGTGAACGTTATTTGGATAACGCTGCGTAAGGAATTTGCGGCAAACGGTCTCCAACATCCGCGCCGCGCATATTTTGGCAATGGACCAGTTTTTGGCAAACAACACCCAGATGACTATATTGAATCGAGTGTAACTTAAAACCAGATTACGACTTATCTAATTACCGTCACTCACAAACATGCACTTTGTAAATTCGCCGACAACATCCGCTCTTGATTAAGAAATGAAAATAATCAAAACTTATCGGCGAAAGAGTCGAATTCCTTGCGCGGTCTAAATTTAGTTGTCGATTTAAATATTGGTCGAATTTTGGCCACTGGTCTCGTGCCATAAAATAAATTGAGAGGTTTTATTTTAATCGTAGGAACTATCCACCCGTTTAGCCGACGATAAATCCATTTCCGAGCACTTAAAGTTACCAATACAAAGGATAAACGACTACCAATTACTGTTAAAGGTGAGTGTTGTTCAAACGCATGAGATGACTTTATTACTGTTGCCGCCGCCCGCTTTTGCTTCATGTGTTCATCGTTATATTATGATAGATTTTATAACGTTTCGGCGTCGAATGTAAAAATACGGCCCGTAGCTATTTATTCTTAGCCAGCGGCTGCACAAATACCAAGTGCTGACCCATTTCGTTCAAATTTCGAACGAAACGCTAAACGCCCACCATGTTTGTTATGTTGTTTTTGCGTGATCGTATTTATTGCAATCCCTGTAGGTGTGTTCCTAGCGTTAGTTGTTGATTTGTTGTTGAAATCGACAGGAATTGGTAAGGTACAGTGCTTGTCTTGGCGAAGACAACACTGATTTACAAAAAGCCCTTGAGTTGATGCTAAGCGTCCCACATCGTGCACAAGACGATAAATTCACCAATAGCATAGAAGGATACCGTGGCAGTATCCACAAGTTGGGACGCCTGTTGGCCCACGATTGGTTCTCAGTTTGTTTCGGAGATATCACCAAAGAGCGCTACCTGTTTTTGTTCAAAGCGCGTATTTTAATATCAAAAGTTAGGCGGATATCCGACGATCGATCCGTGTTTCAACTCAAAGATATCATCAAAGTAAGTGGTATCACTTATACTCCATTGTGAGAAGGTTTTGTTGACCGATGGACTTTTAGCTACCGCAAGTGGAAGTCAAGGACTATCCAGACGATCCTTTTACGTTTGATCTGATCGATAAAACTGCTGGAAACGCTTTGAAACTCACTGGACATAGAGAAAACGTGAAGCCTTTTTGGTTGGAAGAGATCAGAGAGTTTGCTAGTGAAGCAGAAGAGGGTGTAGAAGATATTCAGATCATATCACAACCACCATCACCTCCCGAACCTATCAAATCACCATATCAATTACCCAAAACAATCGAAAAACCTATTGAAACTAAAGAAGTCCAACAAAAAGTGGTAGTTGACGCTAAAAAAGAGGAAGTACAACAAAAAGTGGTAGTTGAGGCTAAAAAACAAGAAGTCCAACAAATATCAAAACAAGAAGTAAAATCTACAACTGTTACAAGCGCCAAACAAGTAACAAGTCAACAGGAAGTAAAGGTAACTCAAGTTTCTGAAGAAGTTAAGGTTGCTCAAAAAGAAGTGAGTACAGCCCAATCAAAAGTCACTTTTGCTCAACAAGAAGTTATCAAGGAACTTAAAACAGTACAGGCTAAAGAGGAAACTAAAGTTGCCGAATTATCTAAGACAGAAAGTCGTACACCAGCTTTCACACCACCTGCAGCTGCAGAAAAACCTCTTGTTACACCAATACCCAGTGAAGTAAAAGAAAATCCAAATCCTATAAAAAAGAGCGACACTAGCGAGTCAGTCGGTAAAACATCTTCTGAACTAATCAAATTTAGAGGTCATAAACTAGACAATCCTAAATTAAAAGGCAGCCATATTGCTGTACCTGGAATAGAACATACCGCATCAAGCAGTTTCCTCGCTAGGGATGGTTCAAGAAGTAGCATCCCTGATTACGGTGACAGTTTTAGAGTAAACGTTGAAGTTGACCTTGAAGTTGAAAAAGACCCCAAGAAACACATCACTGACTACGGTATTAACGGTACGTACTAAAAAGTAATCAAATTACTTTCTCTACTACTTCATCACGTTCACTTCATTTACAATCGCACACAATGCTTACTAACGCACACCTACAGCCGCTTGATTTCTGCTGCACCTCTGCTGCTTTCTGAAAGTTTTTCCTCCACAAAATAGACAATTTCTGTAGTAGTCGCATTGTACATTCTGCAGAGAGTAGCAACGGGGAGATGTCCTCGTATAGCCGACGCACCACAAGTAGCCACTCCAGCGAGGGTTCTTCCACTAGGAAATATGAGTCCAGGTATTCTTCAAGATCTTTGGATTCCGAGGGAGTTGGTGAATCCATGAGCGGTTTAAGCAGTTATCGTAGGAGTTCTTCGAGGACCGAGGATGATGACCTTGGTAGTAGCTACAGCAGCAGACGTAGTATCCGCGAAAAACGTTCCGTTCGCACTTCTGTTATTGACGATGAAGACGTCTCGAAAGCTCGTAGAGAAAGATTGCTTCGCATGTCAATTGATGAAGAAGATCCTGATGTGTACATTAGTAAAATCAAATCCAGGGGTATTGAAAGTTCCTCAACTGAAGAAGCTTCAAGCTACAGAAGATCTCTTTCAACAAAAACATCTGTTGATGATGATGACGACGCTTATTTAGCTAAAATTCGTGCAAGGAGCGAAAGTGGTTATAAAAGATCCAACAGTAGAGAAACCACTAAGACCAGCTATGCCAGGGAACTCAGCGAAGATATGGATCCAGAAGCTTACATTTCTAAGATCAAATCTAAAACGGACGAGGTATCCTACAAACGAACGACTTCTACTGATAGCACCGGATATTCAAGATCTACAAGCGTTGCGGGTCAAGAGGAGGAGGACAGGTTGGCTAGATTCGAAAAATATTCGAAACGAAAACAATCGAGCGAACAAACTGACAGTGGTAAGGCAAAACAAAATTTAACAAAACACGTTGAAATCATTAAAAATCACCAACCTCTTCATTTCGAAACCTTTAAACTTAATAAACCTTACGATTAATAGCAATGTATAAATGATTGTTTCATTATTTAGATTCGTTCCAAACAGTCACTCAGAAAACGAAATTCGACGGTAAGACCTTTGAGGAAGTAGTCAAGAGCAAGAGCAGGGACGATTTAGGAATGGCGCCCCCTGACGAATCTCCCAAGTTTACCAAGACCATTGGTGGTGTTCACGTTCGACGTAAGTATTACGAGTGTGCTTATGTAATGCCAATGCTGTGTTTGCTTGATTTATTTTTATGCTTTTTATGCTTCTAAAGCGCATGAAACTGTATCATTCGAGATACATCTTGAAGATACGCCTGATAGCTTAACTTGGCTCAAGGATAACAAAACTTAGAAGGCAGCTTAGCTCGCAGAACTAAGATAACTTCGCTTAATGAGCATAGAATTTGGCGCTTGCAAATCGAAGACTGCGTAGATGCAGATTCTGGCTCGTTTACGGCTGTTGCTTGTAATGCGAAAGGCAAATCAACTTGTACTACACATTTGCTTGTGCATAAACGTTAGTAAAACAATAATTTTTATTATTTGGACAATTTAATGATATTACAATTTAACTACTATAGTTACGGAGGAAGAACAATTAGAACTCCAGAAACCAGCGTTCATAATCAAATTCAAAGATACTGAATTATTGGAGGACACCTACATGCGTTTCATGTGCAAAGTTAAAGGAGACCCGCACCCGAAATTAACTTTGTAAGTTAAATATTTACAACGCGTAGTTCAATTGACCTAATTTATGCGTTAATTATGTTTGTGTTAGTTACAAGGACGGCAAGGAAATTAAAGAATCCGAACGCATTAGTGTCAATCGTGACCATTCTGATACTGACTTCTACGAGCTGGTAATCCCAGATGTTAAACCTGATGACGCTGGTGTTTATAAATGTGTGGCGAAGAACGAACATGGAGAAGATTCAACTGAAGCAAGCGTTACTGTCACTGAATCGAAGCATTTGTTTGACGAATTTGCTGATTCTGAAGGTTTACTACCAAAGGGCGAGAAACCAACTTTCATCTGGAAGAAAGATGGTGCTTCTATTGATGTTGACGAACGTTTTAAGGTTCTAATGGGTGATGATGAAGATTCACTTGCTTTGATCTTCCAACATGTGAAGCCTGAAGATGCTGGGTTGTACACTTGTGTTGCCCAGACCACCACAGGTCATATCAGTTGCAGTGCTGAATTGACAGTTCAGGGAACTGTGCATGAGTTGTATAGAGAGCCTGAGAAACCTCAACTTATTATTGAAAAACGTGATCCTATTACTGCTGTAGGAGGATCTTGCATGATGGAGTTGCAGGTGAAAGGTTTCCCGAAACCTAAAGTCACCTGGACTCATGAGGGTCAACCTGTTGAAGCAGGTAGTAAGTACAAGTTCCTATACGAAGATGAAGAAAGTATGACTGTGGTCATCAAGAACGTTGAGGGTTCAGATGCTGGCAAGTACGAGATTACAGCTGAGAATGAACTGGGTCAAGACATCAGAGAGATGCATTTGACCGTAAAAGCCCCGCCTACTCTGTCCAAGATGCAGGACACTACCGCATCCACTGATCAAGAATTGAAGATGAGCGTTGATGTCACAGGTATACCTGAACCAACCGTACAGTTCTATAAGAACGGCAAAGTTATTAAAAACTCCGAGCAAATGACCGTTATCAAAGAAAGTAACAAACATTCAGTGGTCATCAAGAAGACTACTTTGAGCGACTCTGGATCATACTCTGTTGTGGCTAATAATGAAATGGCCCAAGTTACACAACTGTGGAATCTTGATATTTACACCAAGCCAAAGATTTTGAAGAAACTTGGTGAGAGTAAAGAAGTTCATCAAAACATTAATTGCGAGTTGAGTATCAAATTGGAATCTGAACCAGCAGCGGAAGTTACATGGTTTAAAGATGGCGTGGAAATCACTGCCGATAGTCATTACACAACCGAAAGCGATGGGGGCACTTACACACTGCGAATTAGCGGCACTGTTGTTACAGATTCAGCCAACTACAAATGCAAGGCTAAAAATATTCACGGATCTATCGAGGATGAAGTGCGTGTTGACGTCAAACGTAAACCCACGATCACTGTCGGTTTAGAGGATAAGACAGTGACTGAACATGACAAGAATGTCACGCTTGATGTTAAAGTTGATTCTTTCCCCAAACCACAAGTAAAATGGTTCTTGGACGAAGTAGAAATTTTAGAAACACGTAATGAATTTGCTCAGAGTCAAAGTAATGATGGACTTAAACTGGTTATCAAAGAGGTGACCAGTGAGTTGCAGGGAAAATATACTTGCAAAGTTATTAATGAACTTGGCGATGTCAGCACTTCCGCCAAACTGACGGTCAACTGCAAACCACGTATTCGTAAACAACTCAAGGACACAACTGTTGAAGAAGGCGCTGCCCTTCATCTAGAAGTTGAAGTAGAATCAGTTCCTGATGCGACTGTAAAATGGTTGAAGAATGGTCGTGAAGTAAATGCCGATGCAAGAATTAAAATTACCAGGGATCAACAAAGGCTGGAAAGTTACAATCTAACTGTAAATCTGATCAAGTACGAAGAACAAGGAGAATATGAAGTTCAAGTTACCAATTCCTTGGGCACGGTTTCCAGCAAGAGCAATGTTACAGTACACAGTAAGTACCCAAAAATTGAAACCTACCAAACACAAAATACAAACTACACAAGTTCAAATATTAGCTAGATTAGTTCATGTTAATGGAATGCAGGAATGCAATTTTGTTTGTTATCTTTGTGTAAATCAACGCAGCTCAAACGCTGTATAGTGTTATGATTGTGAACGTCCAAATTGTTGTTGTTTCAAAAACTAACAGAAGTGACCCACACCGATGCCGAGGAAGTGGATCAAGAACCCGTAAAATTAACAATGACCGTAATTGAGTGTGATCAGGAACAGGAAGCTATCCTGCACTCTAGCGATGAATCTCAAGGTATTAAAATATGTAATAACGACGACATCTTGAAATCAATATTCATTTTTCATTTTGTTTGTATTGATTGTTTTCTGTTGTTTGTTTGTGATTGAGTAACTTAGGTGAAACGGATATTGAACCTCCATCACCTATTATAGTTGAGAAAGTAGATATTGACGTCGAATCGAATTATACAGTACAGTCACCTGTTGATGAGCCCCAGCAAGGTTTATTTGAAGATGGTAATTATATAACTGATGTTATTTGTTACTAATTTTCACAAGCACACTTGTACAAACACTTCTTTTCTCTGTTTCTATTTAAAAATGGCGGACTTTGATTTTATCTAATGAAAGCCGCCGTCTTGTTTAGTGCACAGATGTAATTTATATTATTCTATAGCAATGCCACAAATTGTTGAACATGACATGAAGGATCGCAAACAATTTGAATCCCTGACAACAAAGTTCAGTGTAAAAACATCTGGTAATCCACCACCTACTGCAACCTGGTCACTCAACGGTGAAGTATTGAAAATAGGCGGTAATGCAAGATACAAAATCTCTGATGATGGTAACGAGCACAAGTTGGAGATGACTAAACTGAAACCTGTCGACGCTGGCGCAATCGAAGTGACGATTGCCAACTGCGTGGGTGATGTTAAGCAGAGTGGCAAACTCGAAATTATCCGTAAGTTATGACTGACAAACAAGAATGTTAAAGTGTAAATATAACATGCTGTCACGTTTACAGCCGAGGCTGAATTGAGGAGACCTAAAATTCGCGATGGCCAAGGTCTTGTTGATACAACCGTCATCAAGAAGAAATCTGCCACACTCAAAGCTATTGTTGTTGGTGATCCCATTCCGGAAGTCACATGGATGTTCCAGGGACAGAAATTATCTCAGGAATTGATCGATGAACATAAAATGGTCTTGGAAACTCATCATACTGACATTCAAGATGGTCTTAAGGAGTGTTCATTCTCGCTTACAATCCCACGTTCTGAAAGAGTCAACGGTGGTGATTATGAGTTGAAGGTGAAGAACAAATGGGGTACTGCTAGTTCCAGCGCAGTGCTTACTGTTGTCCTCAGCCCGGAAATCGAAGGTCCTGATTATGTTAAAGTAGTTCCAGGTGATGCAACTGAACTGGTTGCTATTATTCAAGCTAATCCACCACCGATTGTCACATGGTAAATTTAAAACAACTCAAAACTAACAAATAAAACTAATTTTTGCATACTTCTAGGACAAAGAGTGAAAATGTAATTGAAGCCGCAGGCGATATTGAAATCATCGCTGATGTTGCAAATGAAAAGTACACGTTGAAGTTCAACAAGGTTCAATTATCAGATGAAGGCTATTATAAAGTCTACGCTAAGAACGAGTACGGTGAAAGCAGCTCCGAAGGAAGAATCAAAACCATCAGTGAGTATTACGTCCACGTTGTAATTATATGACTGTTAATTATTTATATAGTTATGTGATTGTTGTTAATGTGTCTTTGTTTATAATTATTATAGAAGATCCGGAACCGTCGAGTAAGTTGTTTGCAATGATTTCGGCAAACTTAATGCTTCCGGTTGTTTGTTTTAATGCGTTATCAGGCTTTAATACAGATGCTTTTCATTTGTTTACTAAAACTTTATATTAATTGGATGTTTTTATTTTATTTTATAGCTGAGAAACCACAGTTTATCACTGGTTTAACTGACGGTCAAGTCGCGCACGGTGGTGAGATTACTCTCATGGTGCGTGCTGATGGCCTTCCAAGACCAGACATTAAATGGTATGTCAATGATAAGGAAATTACTGAAGCTCCTGGGTTGATTTTTGCTACTACATCAGATAGACAACTCACCAGTAGTTTAATTATTACTGATTATCAAGAAAAAGATGCTGGAATTGTAAGTTCATAATTCTTAATCAATATCCGTGTTAAAAATTAAAATTAATTACAGTACAAAGTCACTGCTACTAATGTTGTTGGTGATGTTGAAACAAGCGCCCGTGTTTCCATGCTTCAAACCCCACCAACTTTCGGCAAAAGATTAGAAAAGTCTCAAGAAGTCAACGAAGGTGAACCTCTAGCCCTCAAAGCCAAAATCTGTGGAAGCCCTAAACCTACTGTGGCCTGGTACAAAGATGGAGAACCAATTGATCCTAACAATTCAAGAATCAAAACTGAATTATTACCTGATGGTACTGTCAAATTAAATATTGAACAATGTACACCAGAAGACAGCGGTGCTTATAAATTAGTAGTCAAGAATGCGAATGGTGAAACAGCAGGTCTCTGCGCGGTTGTAGTTAATGCTAAACCACAACGTCCCATGTTTACGAAATGCATCAAAGATACTAAAGTAATGATCGGTGAACCATTGAAGTTGGTAGCTAAAGTGAGTGCAAATCCACCACCAGAAATCAAATGGATGAAAGATGGCCTGCCAATCAGAGCTTCTTCTAACATAAGAATGGAACACCATCCAGATGGAACAGTTGCATTGATTGTTGATAACGTAAAACCAGAAAATGCTGGTAAATACACACTGACTGTATCGAACAAAATGGGAGAGATTTCTGCGGATGCAAAAGTAGAACTTGAGAAACGACCAACTAAACCTGAATTCATCACTAAGATTCAACCACTAACTGTTGTTGAAGGATTCCCTGCTAAATTTGAAGTTAAAGTTACTGGTAATCCTCAACCACAAGTAGCATGGTTGCGCAATGGCGCCGAAGTAATTTCGGACGCTAAACACATCAAAGTCACCGATTTACCTGATGGTGTAAGTGTCTTGCATATTGAAGCATGCGATTCGGTCCGTGATGCAATGGTCTACCATGTTGTTGCTTCCAATGATGCTGGTGAGGCAAAATGTCAAGCTGAATTGACAGTTAACCCAGCAAGCAGAAATGATCGTCCTGAAGAACGTCCACAATTCTTACACAGTTTGCGTGATGTTATCACTGATGAAGGTCAACCACTTGTCCTTGAAGCACCGTTTACTGGAAATCCCATTCCGACTGTTGAATGGTCTAAAGATGGAGTTCCTCTTAAGCCATCCGAAAGGATTTTATTAACTTGCGATGGTCGTAAAGTTGGTTTGACTGTAGACAAAGCTCTACCATCTGATGCTGGTCAATACAGTGTTACTATTATCAACCCATTGGGTTCTGAAAGCTGCCAAGCTAAAGCCTCTGTTCATAAAGTCTTCCAAGCACCTTCATTCACTCAAAAGTTTGGAGATATTCAACAAGTACCTGGCAGAGATGCTAAATTCCCAGCGAGGGTATCCGGTGTACCACAACCAGATGTTAAATGGACCAAAGATGGCGTCGAATTGCGAGATAGCGAAAATATAGGATCAAACGTGATGGTGATGCTTGCTGTTTGTATGTTATGGATTCTCAACCTGAAGATGTTGGTGTATACACTGCCACTGCTTCCAACAAGGAAGGATCAGCTACTTGCATGGGCAAACTTGACATTGTCAAAGAAATGTAAGTATACTAGTTTCCAAAAGCAAATAAAATTCTAAACTTAAATTCTGATCTGCAGCAAAGTGCAAAAGAAGGTTGAACCCGCTAACTTCGTCAAGAAGATTGGTGATACCGAACTGTATAAGGGTATGACAGCAAAATTCACTGCATGTGTTGCTGGTATTCCGGAACCAAAAGTAGAATGGTATAGAAATGACCATCGTTTGTATCCCACTGATAGAGTTAGAATGCAAACTGACCCCAATGGTCTTCTGCGTCTTACAATTGCGGGTGTAGATCAAGATGATTTGGGTACATATGTCTGCAAAATTTACAATGACCATGGATCAGACAGTTGCGAAGCGCAACTTCGATTCGATGAAGGATTGGAAGATCGTCCAAAACGCCTCACAGATCAATACACCGATTACGATAAATATAAGAAGACCGGGGCACCAATGCCTCTATCTGACCCACCAATTATTTCCCGCATGACTGACCGTCATTGCACCGTATCTTGGAAACCTTCAATTCCAACAGGTCCACGGGCCCCAGTTACCTACCAACTCGAAATGTTGGAGTTGCCTAATGGTGATTGGTTTACTGTACGTTCAGGTATCAGGAGTTGTTGTTGCGATGTCCGTAATCTGGAACCATTCCGCGACTACAAATTCCGAGTACGCGTTGAGAACAAATATGGAATCAGTGACCCATCACCGTATGCACTGACGCACAGAGAGAAATTAGAACCGGATCCGCCCAAGTTCATGCCGTACTTGCCTCCGGGTATCGATTTCCGCCCGGAAACATCACCGTACTTCCCGAAGGACTTTGACATCGATCGTCCACCTCATGATAATATGGCACAGGCACCAAGATTCTTGCGACAAGAATATGACGCTCAATATGGCGTAAAAGATCAAAGCTGCAGTCTGTTCTGGTTTGTTTATGGTTATCCCAAACCAAAGATGACTTATTACTTTAATGACATCTTGGTTGAGTCTGGTGGGAGATATGATATGAGTTACACAAGAAATGGACAAGCAACATTGTTCATCAATAAGTAATTTACGAATAATTTAAGTATTGTATCCATGTATTCATTATTGAATTGTTCTAGAATGTTAGATCGAGATGTTGGTTTTTACGAAGCTGTTGCAATCAATGAACATGGCGAAGCCAGGCAACGAGTACGTTTGGAGATTGCTGAAGCTCCCTGCTTTATTCGTAGACCTGACATTGAATATGTCATGGTGCGTAATAAAGTACGATTTGATGCGCGTATTACTGGAGTGCCATATCCGGAAATCAAATGGTACAAGGATTGGAAACCACTAGCTAATTCTTCTAGAATTAAGGTAATACTATTCCCATGCTACCAAACAACACAAAATTTAAAGCAAACTTTTCTATTCAAACAGATTCAGTGGATGGAACCAGACACAGCAATTCTCATCATCAACGATTCAATCTTTAAAGATGAAGGTTTATACTCGGTCAGTGCTCGTAATGTTGCAGGCAGTATATCCGCCAGTGCAATGCTTCACGTAGAAGAGAATGATTTGGAATACAACATTAGAACATATCAAAACCCCAATCCAATCAAACTTCGCAAGAAGCCATATTCAGAATTATACGATATTGGTGATGAATTAGGTAGAGGCACATCAGGCATCACCTACCATGCGGTAGAAAGGTTAAATGGCAGAAACTATGCTGCCAAGATCATGCACGGTAGAGGTGACTTTAGACCAATGATGTACAACGAATGGGAAATGATGAATCAACTGCATCACAGAAGACTAATCTCATTGCATGATGCTTATGAACATGAAGACAGTTTGACCTTGATCATTGAACTTGCCGCCGGTGGTGAATTGGTCAAAGATTATTTGTTGAAAACAGACTACTACACCGAGTCTGATATTGCTGGATTTATCCGACAAACCCTTCAAGGAATTCAATATATGCATGAGAGAGGCATTGGCCACATGGGTCTTAATGTAATTTTGTTGAATCTAGCTAAAAATGATCACATTTTTATAACGATTTAATTTCAGATTGGTGATTTGTTATTATCTCATCCCAACAGTGACGAACTCAAAATCGCAGACTTTGGTCTCTCCAGAAGAATCCAAATGGGTAAACTATATCCACTGAAATATGGTGTGCCAGAATTCGTAAGTCCGGAATGCGCAAACGGTGAAGGTACCGGTTTGGGCCATGATATGTGGAGTATTGGTATTATTACCTACATATTATTATCTGGACACTCTCCATTCAGAGGTATCCACGACATGGAAACTCTACAACGTATCCAAGCTGGAAAATGGCAATTTGATGAATCCTGGTGGAGTCATCTCAGTTTGGAAGCACGCGATTTCATTACAAAGTTGCTTGTTTACCAAGCTGAAGGTCGTATGGATGTGCACACTGCATTACGCCATCCATGGTTGGAAAGAGCCGACAAAGTCTGGCAAGATGAATATAAGATCAGCAGTAAATACCTGCGCGATTACTTCTTGTTGTATAGAGAATGGTATGACAACGCATCCTGTCAGAGGTGGTTCAGACGTAGACCTCTGGAAGGAGCGTTTACTCATCCATCCAGGATGGTTTATCCACCTGGTGAGAGGTATACACCACCACCAGAAACACCAGCAGAGAAATCGAAGAAGAGAACATGGGAAGATGCAGTTCCCAGCCGGTCACCTCTTAATTATGAAATTGGTGTATTCAAATCAGAAAGCCAGTAAGTTTTCATTAAACCTAAAATAAAGGTGATGGGTTAATAATCTTTTGAATTCACAGTTACCAAAATGGTCCTGACACATATTTATTACAACTGCGTGACGTTGATTTCCCTGTACGTCTACGAGAGTACATGAAAGTGGCCGGAAGCCGTGGACCTTGCGTAGCCCACATCGTATCCAACGAAAACGGTTTTGATTGGGAGACACCAGTCATCCGTGAACGTAGGCGTTTCACAGACATCATGGACGAAGAAATCGATGATGAAAGAAAGACAAGAATCAACCGTTACGGAACCGGTGAATCTAGTTACACCCTTAGACGTCTCAGACACGAAATAGGTACACGTTTAGACACCTACATTGAAGCTGAAGCATTCTTGGAAAGCAAGATTGAGGGACGTTTACCATTCTTCCGTGAAAAGCCGCAGATGTTAGCAATGCAAGAGGGTAAAGATCTGGAATTGATTTGCATGGCTGTCGGTGACCCAGAACCAACTGTACAATGGTTCAAAAACGATGCTATTCTCGCTGAATCGCACCGTATTAAAATTACACTTGATGCTAACGGCCGATCGCATTTGAAATTCTGCCCAGCGCTCTCGTTCGATTTGGGAATGTACAAAATCGTCGCGCGTAATAAAATCGGCCAGACAATCGCACGCACACGAGTAGTTCTGGGTGAAGTATCCGACGCTCCCGATTCGCCCGAAGGTGCACAAGTGTCGGACGATCAAGTATTGCTCACTTGGAAGCAACCCAAACACGACGGCCATGCGCCAGTCATTTGTTACAGCGTACAATACAAACTCGCCGATGATATGGAGTGGGTCGAGAAGGCAAACAATGTAGATCACGAATTCTATTTGGTCCAAGGATTGGAAGCGGGCAAGAACTACATTTTCAGACTAGCGGCGAAGAATGCAATGGGCTGGAGCGAGTATGGTGTCGCCTCACCGGTCATCATGACCCTTCCGGTTGGAGCGCCGAAGATTCAATTGAGCAGAGCCATGACGCACTTGCAACAAATGACCGACGCTGGTGCCGAAGCACAGTTGGATAGACGTAACTCATTGGTGTACACATTCGAAACTGACCCAACTGATTGGATTAAATCCGATCCACAAGAAAAATACAATTTTATTTCCGAGATCTACCGCGGGCAATTCGCTGCTGTAGTGAAGGCATTAGATAAAAAGAATGACCGCGTTGTTGTCGCTAAAGTAATCGACACGAACGCTCAAGGCGACGATCACGTCGAGGGGGAATTCGCGGCGTTAAGGTCGTTGAGACACGAAAGAATTGCGATTATGTTGGAAGCGTACAAGTCACCCGATCGATCATCCGTGTTTATACTTGAAAAACTGCAGGGTGCTGATGTACTTACCTATTTAGCAACACGACACGAATACACTGAACAAACTGTGGCGACCATTGTATCACAGGTGCTGGATGGCTTACAATACTTGCACTGGCGTGGTTTGTGTCACTTAGATTTACAACCTGATAACATCGTCATGTGCGGCGTGCGATCGGTGGAGGTGAAACTGGTGGATTTCGGGTGTGCACACAGAGTTACCAAGCTTGGCAACCATGTTCCTATTGTAGGCAGTCATGACTACATTGGTAAATTTAAATTTGCATAACAAAATTCAATTTTGTAATTTTATCTTGTTAATTATTATTTTCTAGCTCCTGAAGTGTTAGCGGAAGAACCAGCATTTCCACAAACAGACATTTGGAGCGTTGGTGTGTTAATCTATGTTTTGTTGTCTGGTACATTACCGTTCCGTGGCGCAACGCCCGAAGAATCGCGCCAGAACATCCTTTTCGTGCGCTACCGATTCGAACATCTCTATAAGGAAGTATCGCAGGAAGGCGTCCGTTTCGTGATGTTATTGTTCAAGCGACACGCAAAGTAAGAAACTTGGGTAATGCGCAGCCTTTCGTGCGTTGCTAATGTGTTAATGCGTTTTCAGCAAACGACCCACAGCGGAGGAATGCCACGAAAACAGATGGTTGCTGCCCACGGACTTCATGATCAAAAAGCGTGAGCGTGCTGTGTTCCTCGGCAACCGCCTCAAGGAGTACTCCGAGCAGTATCATGCGGAAAAATGTAAGGATGTTACAACGTCGGCGGGCAAAGTCGGACGCTCGATGAGCATACAAGAAGAGCTACAAACTGCTCCGTTTTAATTTAGAGATATATACGCAAATATTTGTTACTTAATTTAAATTATGATTGCCCAATTTTTAATATCGAACCCTGTTTAGCTGAATACAATTATTTTGAATTTTGTGGAAACGATGAAAATGATAACTGTAAATATGGCAATAACAATGGAACTGTGTTTTCGGCAATTTTAAATTAAACTATTAATATATTAATTAATTTTAGAATAGATTATTATACGCGGCAGTGAATGCACATGTTTTTGTTCTCTTATTTCGAATAAAATAATTATTGATGTTGGCCTTAAACTTTTCTACCTCAATTTTCGGCTGCGGCATTATCGAATCAACAATCAATGTGCTGGCCGATAAAATTACCAAGCCGTAATATTTTCCGATATTTTGCACTTTTCACACAATTATATAACGCAAAAAAGTGAATAATAGTGAAAATAAATTTAGAAATTTTAATTCATCAACGTAATACTTTTGAACAATTATGCAAAAGGATAATAAACAAATAAATGTGTAATCGTAGATAAGTGAAACGCAGGGCCGGACTAAACAATAAATAAACCAAAATTTTATTCTAATATTTTAAGGAAGCAAGACGTTTGCATATAAAAGAATTGAAGTGTAAAAACGTAAAATATCATTTCTAATATAAAATATCCGTCTGATTCAAGCCGAATCCCCGTCATAAAATCCATCTTACGGACATATTACTTTTATAACCCATTGGAGAAGTGGGATCGTTGAAATGTCCATAGCAAGAGTATATGAGAAAGTAGCGATAGAAGTTCAGAATTAGCCGTGAGAGTCGCCAGAGTGGTCAGTGCAGTGGTGAGGTTTGAAAATAGCGCAAAACAGCGGAAAACTTTATAACAAAATGTAAGTAATAGTCGTCATTCTAAGAAACTTCCGACTTCCGGATGCACAAAATCAATACTTTTTGTTTTCTGACTTGCAATGGAGTAATTTCCGCGGTGTGCTTTTTAAACTAAATACTTTTTGCTTCTTTTTCACCTTTTTACACGATTTTGTTTCGATTAAACATGCGCGTGTTTCGGTTGAACGCGCAATCGATTAGGTGCATACATTGTAACAAGACGTACATGAATAGTTCACTTAGAGTAAATGCACTTACATTGCATAACTTATTACGTTAATACTTTCTCTTGCATCGCGCTAGTCTCCAACCGGAAATATTCCCGTGCATGCGAATAATTGCATCTCGTTGCATTTGCGGATCTTCACGTTCGGACAAGTCGTCGTTTAAAGTTATTTCCACTTTCCCTTTTGTAGTTTATCTTCACTCTCTTCAGACTTTGATTTGGAAAACGTCCAAGTATTCTCTACGTTAAGAAACTCATCAAAAGAAGTATTATGTGGGCCGCTACGCTTCTATTCAGCGCGTTTTTAATACTCTTCAATTATTTGTACTGCGTGAAGCCGAGGAACTACCCGCCTGGTCCAAAATGGCTTCCAATACTCGGCAGTGCGTTGTCCGTATCGCGTTTACGAAAAAAGACTGGTTCACTGGCGGAAGCCATGGCGATATTCAGTCGGAAATACGGCCCGGTGTTGGGCTTTAAGTTCGGCCAAGAGCGGATCGTTATCTGTTACGGTGGGCTCGCAATCAAAGAATTTCTCAATACGGAGAGTCTGAACGGACGGCCGATGGGACCGTTTTATGAACTGCGCACATTCGGCCGGAATGGCATATTGCTCACCGACGAACAGTTCTGGGTAGAACAACGCCGCTTCATATTGCGGCATTTACGCGAGTTCGGTTTTGGCAAACGCAATATGAGCGAGATGATCGAAGCGGAAGCCGACGTTATGGTCAATCACATAAAGCATCTCATCGGCAACCAGAAAGAAATATCAGCGCCGATGGATACAATGTTCGGTATTCACATACTGAACACAATCTGGACGATGTTGGCAGGCACCAAGTACAATCCGGAGGATTCCAATTTGAAATATTTGCAGAATATCTTGACGGAGTTATTCAAGAACATAGATATGATCGGCACTATATTTAGTTATTTCCCGTTCCTCATCTACTTCGCGCCCGAGTATTCCGGATATAATCTCTATATGAAAACGCACGTGCCAATTTGGAAGTTCATTACGCAGGAAATCGAAAAGCACAAAAAGACGCACGTGCCCGGAAGTCCACGAGATTTGATCGATGTGTATTTGGAGATGTTGGCGGCGCCGGAGAAGCCCGCCAGTTTCACCGACGATCAGCTGCTCGCCATCTGTCTGGACCTATTCATGGCCGGCTCGGAAACGACCACGAAATCTATGAGCTTCTGTATGCTGTACTTACTGTTGAATCCTGACGTGCAGCGGAAGGCGCAGACGGAGATCGATATGGTGGTGGGGAGGGACCGGGTGCCGTCGCTAAATGATCGCCCTAAGTAAATATAAATTTTATTTCCAGCTAACAGTTTTGCAATATGTATAGCCATTTTAATATGTATCAATATTAATATGCTGGTGATGCATACACAGTAAAATAACGCGTTTTGTATATTATATAGCATGCCGTATCTCGAAGCCATTGTTATGGAAACATTGCGCCACTTTATGAGGAGAACCTTCGGCGTGCCGCATCGAGCGCTCAAAGACACACATCTATGCGGTCACTTCATCCCAAAGGTACACAACGTTCTTTTTTTTTGTATCAAACGCGTCGACTATTCATGCCGTTTAATACATTTAACGCACTTGTTTAGGACACAATGGTAATCCCGACCTTCCATGGCATCTTCGAGGGCGCCGAGTGTATGTGGAAGGATCCGTACGCCTTCCGGCCGGAACGGTTTATCGTCGACGGTAAGGTGAAGGCGCTTGACATGTTCATCCCCTTCGGCATGGGAAAACGACGCTGTCTCGGTGAGACGCTCGCCCGCGGCAACCTCTTTATCTTCATCGGCGCGCTGCTGCAGAACTTTGATTTCAAAGTGCCGGCGGGCTGCAAACCGCCGACCACCGACACCGTTGACGGCGTGACGGCCGCACCCCGACCATTCCGGGTATTATCGCACATCGTACAGCGTGATCCAACCATCACCCATACGCCCGCCATTGTTATTAATAATTCTTTATGTATGATATACCGTTAGCACTGAATTATCCAATAAATTATTTGACTTTTTTACTTAATTCGAGTGGTCGGTTGTTAAATATAAATATATATGCGATAAATTAAAAACGTAACAAAATAATAAATCAACAAGTAATTCAAAATACAAAAACACACGTTGTGTAGGAAGGGTGCGTGCACAAAAATCCATTACTTAATAATATCACAGAGGATGCTGAGGGGTGCGGTCGAGTATATTGTAGCGATTCAAGATGTGTGGGAAGAGCATAGAGACTCGACCGTCGCTCAGTGGTCACCTAGCTACGGAGTACTCGTCCTGAATATGTATCTGCCGATGAAATCAACATGTATTAACCCCGAATTTACAGCAAGCACAAAACAAACCTCGCTCAATATGGCCCAATTGTCGCTCTCGCTGTGAACATACAAACGTAAAGCTGACACTCGACCAATGTTTTCATTAGGATTGCCGGTCGCAATGCCAACACTATCAAATTTACCTACAGGTATAAAAAAAACACATGAAATGAAAAACTTTGCATTTGAAAAGCTCTCACTGCCCACTCACCGACGACAATGTATCCATCCGCCGTGAGATTCAACGAGTTCACATAGAGATTGCTCTCCGCCGGCATAACTTCGACGCTGGTATTGTAAAACTTGTCGGAAGGATGTTCGACGTTGCCGCTTCGGAAGAAAAACCTAACAAATCACAAAGTTGACAAGTTTTTCGCCTCGCCGACAGTCGGATTGTGATTGTAGCAAATGCACCTGTACCTTTTGATATGAATTGGTGTCTTGAACTTGAAGATTAATTGATCTCCGGGCTGTGGCAGCAGGCCCCAGAAGAACGCCTCGCCGAGGTACGCCCGTTTCAGACTGTACAGCTTGTAGCATTTGATGCCGGAGATGATGTCCGCCTCAGGATTAGTGTGCGGAAAGAAAAGCGCTACTTTGCCGAACTGCTTGTCCTGCAGCCAGACGAACCAGACCGGAAAAGAAGAAAAGCAAGCACCGACGTGCAGGAATGAATAAGTAACTTTTAGGGTTCGTGGGAAATATGACTCCCTAGAGCGCGCGCGGCAAAAATGCGCACATATTTTCCAACTTCGGTGGCGGAGGATGAGAGCGCGAGCAATCGCTACACTGGCCACGGACAGGGAAATATTAAAGCCAGGATCTTCGCATAATAAAGCACAGTCGTTCGGGCCGGCATAGGGCTCGAACCCAAAACTACGCCACGCCGTTTGCCACGGTTTGCACGGTATACAATGAATATTTATAAACAACTTGATTAAAAAAGGCCTTTTACGATTATGGAGCGTTATTAATTTACGGCCAAAGTCCACGCGCAGGGAAAATAATTACTGCACATTAATTACTACACATCCAACCCACGTATACATCTGTATCTATGTGTGTGTGTGTGTGTGGAAATAACACAAAAGTTTACAACGCGCGTACTGGATTTTATCACAAAATATAACAGAAGCGCGTTCCCTAGGGGATAGGCACGCATAAATCTTTGATTCGTTGGTGTGCAGGTAGTGCTCTAGGATCGCTAGGAATGAAATATGTAAGATTCTTATCCAACTTCAATTTTATATGTTTGCCGAGGACTGGTCTACTAAATTCAAGCACGCCTAGAATTCTTTAGCGATTTGAATTATTTACGCGTTTGTGTAAACGAATAAAAGGAAAAAATGTTGCCTTCACGACATGAGAATGGACCTATGATAGGAGATGAAAATTCTTTTGTTTTTTTCTTATACCTTGAGCTTTTGCACTTTGCCTTTGAGCGACGAGTGCGTGCCGATGTGTTGGAATAGTGACGGTTTGTAATGGATCCACAGTTTTGCTTTGTCCCTTTTGTAAAAGTCCTGAAAACACAGAAATGTCATGTTTAACTGTCCGGCTTTTGTGACTGCCATAGCTATATAGCTAGCGCTCTACCTTGTTTTTCTCCCAGTTGCAAATTTTCGTGTAGATGAGATCGTCGAGCAGCCAATCAACTGGTTTGTCGTTGTAAAACATCTGAAAGAATTGAATGAGCCACGGCAGCTCGGCGCTCTTAAACATTTTGCCTGTAAACAGGATGAAAATAGAATAAAGCAAAATAGAAAAAGAAATGTTTTTAAATTTATTGGACGCGTACCGATAAAACCCAGCTGGCAGAAATCTAGGACGAACCATGGCTCCTTGTTGGCCGTTTTGTCAAGCGCGAATTTCTTCATTTCACTAATATAGTAAGGCTTGGCGAGAATGTCGTCCTCCAGCTGCACGTAGAACGTGCCCTTCGGCTGGCAGTAGGACATTAAGAAAGCAAAGTCCAAATTTTGCTTCGACCGCCAGCGCACGCGCTCCAACGGATCGCCGAGCGTCGAGCGCAATTTGTCCATATCCGGGTAGTAAGATACGGATGGTGACACCACTTCGATTAACCCGCTGTCAACTTGACTCGGAAATCTGAATTTATGAGAGAAATATTAAAATATCAACAAATTCATTCTTCCCTTCCCGTCCTATATCAAGCTTACCTCAATTCAATTTCTTTCGCAACTAGCAATACATATTCTAGATCAGTCTGAAAATAAAACAGAAAAAATAAAAATAAATTAATTTCAACTTGTTGACGCCAACACTTGATGGTGAAGGATTACACTTAAATGAATAATCGAATAATTCCACCGAGGCGGGCGGGTAATTTCCCCAATGGGCCGTTAATTAATTAGGGGAATGTTATTTATACAATATGACGGTTAAACCCAATAAGTTAATTATGAGGCATGTAATCACCGAATGGAAAATTATACACATCGACGCCGAATACGCGTCAACGGTGCAAAGTTATCAAAGTTATAAATCAGCGATATAAACCATCAGATTGTAAGTTATGAAGTTAGAAACAGCGAACAACAGTGTACATTAGTCAAATAGGAATTTTGGTTGACACACTTCGTGTACTTCGAGTGTCGAGTTGTTGATATCAATTTGGCTTAGCGGAGAGACGACCTTGTAATTTATTAAATTTAAATGACCGAGAAATTGCGCTCAAGTTGACAGGTCACCATTGTTGTTTATAACAATGTTGTTCAATTAATCAACCAGTCGTGCGCATGCATAATTCAGCACTAACTGAATTACACCAAACTAACCCCTACAGCAATATATTTTTTCAAATTGTACTCCAACATTAATAACATTACAAAATATTAAAGAAGAAATTAAATTTTCAAGATATGGTTATGTCATTTGACATAATCGACAAGATCATATACTTCATGGTTTGATAGTTGAGTCAAAAAACTTTTTAAATCAAATAAAAATGACAAAAAAAATGATGAAATTGTTGGATAATGATTTGATTTTATTACTAAAACGAAATTTACTCGCACTTTTCTTAATAAGAATTAATTTAAGACATCTTTTATTAATTGCCATCTTGTTTAATATAGAATTCAATATTTTATTCTTCATCTGTATCTCGTAGATAACTTAATGATGTATTATCGTGAAAGAGGAAGTAAATTAAGCCGGATATCGATAACGAACACTTGCTCTCCTTCCGGTCGGGCACACACAAATGATGGATGATTTGAGTTTCCAGGTGTTTTTCTTCCCGGCCAGAACCATTAATCTTTAATAATACCACGAGACGAAACTACCTCCTTTTTATTACACTGTGCGCTATATATATCTTGTTAGAGCGTGTGTTTCGCAGCATGCAAAATTTGATACAGATTGCGCACTAAACCAACGCCTATTAGACTTGTTCCACGAAGAAAACCAAAAACCGGAAGGCGTTGAAAGTCAAAAGATAATGAAAAGATCCTACCGGGAACAGGATCTGCACGGTTGGTTGCTTAAACTGACTTTATTAAAATACAGTTTTTCACATCGCTGGAGAGAAAAATGAAGGCAAACAATAATTAAGCATGATAAATCCTTAGTCTTATAATAAGAGCGGCAGTGACAACATGTTTCCTCTTGAATAATCTCTACCTTTTTAAGGAAGGGGCGAGCTAAAATAAAGATAAACAAAGATAGAGAGAAAAAAGAATGCCTCGAAGGGGATTTTTGCACGTTACGGCTTATTTACGTCCTTTGAGGCTCAGTATTTAATGTACCTGGGCTGAACAATCTTGATACGTACTTGCGAATACATAAATTCTAAAAGCGACAAGCTTACGCTTTATGAATACGTATTTCTAAAACAAAGCCTGTGCAGTCATATTATATTACGTGGTTAACTTCGTAATCAATAAAAAAAGGACCGAAAACAAAAGCACTTTTTATGAATTTTAAAAATACATTCAATTCAATGATTTCATATTTGATATTGTCACAGATGACAAAAACCGATTTTTCATTTATTAAAGAGGACATTTATTTGATTTATGATGGCCAAACAATATCAGAATATGAATAAAATAATAGGTCTTGTTTTTTAAATAGAGACTAATGTTTTCAAGTGGATTATTTGTCAAAATATGGTCGATTTTCGTATTTATCATACAATTTATTTATAAATAAAAAATAAATAGCCATCCGGTAGTCTCGTTAAAATTTAAAAGAAGCAGGGTCAGCTGAATAAGTAATTATTTTAAACCAATTGTCAACTTGAATGGCGAAGCCTCTCTTGCTCTCGGCTCGACCACTATTCGACACCACAAATTGCACAAAAGAGTAGAAAAATAGGGTGACGATGTTTTGTCGACAAAGAGACTGGACTCAAACCAAACCTTAGATTAAAAATAAGAGGAGTAGAGAGAGAACCTGCGACTAGACCGACTGAGCACTGTGGGCGCTGCGTGCTGCTCTTTTATACATTCGGCCTACCCGATTGAAAAGGAAGGGGAAAAGCCCGCCACTGCGTGAGTCGAAAATTTAAATGACTTTGCCCTCAAACCGTTCCCTACAACCTACTTAAGTTAATACACTTAATATCTCACGTTGCGCATGCACACTTTATATTTTTTACTGAGTTTGCTGTTTATTCCCTGGTTAAGCTGTAAAATTCTCATTTAATCCTCAGTTTAAAGAAATAAAGTATATATTATGCACCGATACACCCATGAACATCGAAAACAAGTCCCAAATGTAATGTAAAATGCCCGCTGTAAATTCAAACGCTCGTTAAATATGCAAGTGGTTAACTGTAGAGTACCTGTTTTCCGAGTAAAAACACGGCACTACATCCACTACACTATGCACAGCCATCTCTCCTCCGCCTCAGCAACCCTTAGCCCTAAAAGTGTAATCATACATATCGCGTACGCATCATAGACATTGGCGACGAACCAATCGCGTCCTTGCGAACGCAGAGAAATTTGCGCAAAGTGTGTAGCTGCGCGATAAAATGCTATCTCATTTCGGGCGTGTTTCGCTATAACATTATGATGATGTAAGCGTGCCGTACACTGAACCTTGTCGGTGTTTGCGCGGCGCACGTTGTCTATACCGGCTATCTATACACGTGTAGCCCGGCTCCTTCGCCACGCTAAAATATTACATCTGTGTGCGTATCAATGCTATTTTTTTATCCTCTCGCCGATATATACGGGCATTTCGCATTCCCAGCGTGCGCGGGGCTGAAGCGGGAGGTGCGTGCTGAAAAGAATTTACGATTTTCCGGCGCGGCGCATGCTTGTCGCTGCCGTGCGCGAGAAAAATTGCTATCGTGTGTTTCCCATTTCGCAGCTCTCGCCGCACGTACGATAACGACAATCATTCCATTTTATTTGTACACAACTGGTCCAAAACAATAAAGAAAATTCATTTTCTGTTTAAAAATTGAATGAGCAAAAGAAAATCTCGAGGATTATTGTTATTAATTAATTACCCGAAGAGTAATAAAGCTATATTAATGACTCCAGTTGTAATCTAATGATTATTAAATTCCATACACGAGTTTTCAATGTTTTTAATTGAAATAATTGCGAATCAAAAGATAGAGATAAATAATTATAAAATATTAATTATGTATAACTTTACGTAAGAAAATATTAATTTAATTAAATAAATTAGTAAAAATGGAAAAAAAAACGTCTTTACTATTAGTAGTTCTTAAGAAATAAATTAATGGCTATCAATCTTCGAAAAAAACAACTTTTTTTGCAGATCTCATGCCCAAAAACAAATTCCTACACAAAAACACGATCAAGAAAGTTTCGTAGGAAAGTATTTTAGCATGATTAGTTTTTAAGTAATTAATAACTCCGAAAGAATCAAGTTGTTGTCAAGTTCAGGCCGCAACGCCACCACAACGTACACTATTAGTCAAGTATAGATTAATAGATTAATTTGAGGTTGTGAAGTAGACAAATTGCGCAAAATTTAGTTTGCAACTAAATTTATGGAGTCGCAAACCGTTCGATAGCAACAAATTCGTAATCTATCTGTCGCGGCCGATTTATACGCCGATCGATCGAATCAAACACACGATTTAACACAAGTGCCCTACAGCGCAGCCCGAATTGTCCAAAATGATACTCCCCAGGAGCCACGATATTCCGAAATTGTTTCCGCATGGCTGGATTAAAATGAAATAACACAGCGCGCGCGGATATATCCGCAATCAGGCCAAATCGGGTTTCAAGTGGCGCAAGAAGCGTAAGTTAATTACAAAAGCTCGTACCTCTGCGACGAATATAACAATCAGCGCGTCCTCTCGCTCGTCCATGCTCATGCCGTCGACGAGACTCTGAAGCGTCTCCATGAGATAGGTGTGCTTCTCGCGGCGTACGGTAGGTACACCAAGGACCACCGAAACGCCGGTGCGACCTTTGGACATTAGGTAAGCCAGGCGTAAGCTGGCCGGATCGTCCAGTAAGTGCGGCAGGAAATGGAAGGACGACGGCAGACGCAGCATTATCGGTGGATTTAGACCGTGCGCGGCGTTCATGCCGGACATGTTTCGCAACAATTGTCTAATCTCCGGCTTGGTGGTGGCTGGCGCGGCGCCGCCAAACGGCGAGAGTGCGCCCAGCGACGCATTGCTATCGCTCGGCGCGACCATCTGGTCGATGTGGGCGGTCAGCTGCTGGAGGTCCTCTTGTCGTGATCTATACATGGTGTCCAAGTATTGCAGCTTCACCTGCAGCTCCGCCAGGCGTTGGATCAACATTTGTTCTGAACTTACATCTGGAAACAATAAAAATTCATGAATTTTAGCCTAATTTCTAATTTGTATTCATTCTCGAGTAAAATCGATTTGGAACAGATGTCATTTAGAAAATTACTTTCCACGGTGGGGAAATGTATGAGTATCATCAATTCGAAATGTTTTGAAAATTTAATTGCCGACGATGGTTCAATTAATGTCCAAATTAATTTATAACACTTTTAATTAATTGTTTACTATCAATTTAAAATGAATCAAAAAGTATCTTAACGTAAAAATTAGTTCACGTTGAATTTTCTCAGGAAACAACCTTAATTCAAGAATAAACGAAGAATCAATAAGATTCGAAACCGCTGAACTGCACAGGGACAGTTTACAGTTAGCACCCTCGGGCCCAATATATTCCTTGACAAAGTAATGTCTATTGTCTCGAAGAAAGCTCCCGAATGATCGAGGGAATTTGGCACGGATCGACAGATCAGTTTGGAGTTATTCGCTTATTTGTTCTAGAACTATCACCGGAAGCCGAGCGGAAGACATACGCTTTACCATCCGGATGGCAATCTATCTTGCGAACGGAACGCGCTCCTGATAGGACTAGTTATACACGTATCTGGACAGGACACCTAATTTATCATCAATTTGTTTTAAACACATTTACGACGTGCGCAATTCGTTTAAGATTTCCTCGCGCGCGCGTTGACAAAAAGCGTTGATGGAAAATTAACGGCACGGAATCGGATTACGATCGGTAATTTGATTGTAGTTGTAACATAAGCGGCTTCAAAATGGCCGCTATAATTGAAGTTGAAGTTAGGCTAGGAGTTTGACCAACTTAATTTTCTTCTCTCTTTACGTTGCAACCGAAGTTTGGGAATTAATAAAAAGATTTTTAGTACTTTGAGAAGTTTCACACATTAAAGCAATATGGCGGTACTTAAAAAGTTTCAAATTACTCTAACAAATATGTGTGAGGACATTTTTAAGCCGGAATTGCTTTAAAATGACAAAAATACACAGGTAATTTATATTGATAGATATGTATGGAAGAAACCTTACGAGAGCAAAATGCTGCGCGGTGGTTATTTAATAGGCATGAGAATGATTGCAAGTTTCCATTCGACTGACTTGAATACTTTATACGTTTACGAAACTTTAACGACATACAAAACTGTTTGTATTCCATAACACGCATCAGGAAATTTTGCGTCACATGCTGAGTTCAAAGCAGCGTTACAACAACATAACCTCTAATGTCACAAAAAAGTTACCGCATAAATATATTAGAGCACAAGAAGTACAAAGCGACAACACAACGTGAAGTACATGAAGTATTAGCATAATGATGATACGTTTTAGGATCTGCTCAATTAAACTTCGTAATTTCGTCTGTAATGACAGCCGCAAAACTGGAAAATACACATACCATTCATACACATAGCAGGAACTTTGCAATTTCCACATTTGCTATGTTAAACATTAGAAAATGTTTCTTGCTGACTGCGAATATTTTACTGTTGCTGAATCACGTCTTCGCTTTAACTCATGTCGTCTGATGTCGGAAATTTAATCTTTTCGCTGCGTTCAAAAACTGCAAATACTCGGAGACGATGTGCCAGCGGCGTCAATTTATTGTCTCAAATTCATTGTGTTACCATTCAGTCGACGTAATTAATGAGCATGCTGTGCATTTTGCTTTTGTAATGTGATTAAAGGACAAATGATAGTTGAGAATTTCAATTATTTACACCAAACTATCTAATTTGGTGATACGTGTAACAAAATACGAGTATAAACATAGCAATAAACACCAAACAATAATGAAATGTTTCAGGTGTTCAAAAACATACAAACAATACCTGAAAATAAATTTTTGCGATAACAAATGAATAATTTTAGTATAATGTAAATATTTGGTTCAAATTTTCAACTGAACGTTTTGTATAATACTAATATTCCCAATTAACTCCAACTGTGTCAATGAATGACATCCGTATTATTCGCTTCATTATTACACGATACATTCACTTCATTTCCGCCCAAAAACTCCAACTATTTTATGCACTAATTTATTTATTCGACTTCAATATTATTTTAACCTTGAGAAAGGTTAAAAATAGCATAGGTATAACATCACAACATAAAATGTATCGTGCATGTTCGACGAAGTAAATATTATTTATAATCCTTGATATTTCATCAATACACTCCTCGAAACTAATTAAAATTAAAAATGAAATAAATTATTCAGTTGTGCTTCTGTGGCGGCACAGGAAAAATGAAATTGAATTTATAATTTCGTATGTAAATTGCATTTTCCACCCGGCTCTCATTTGATATGTGAATTCGTTCACAGAATATTAATAAATGACCTCTCGTGTTGGTATGCGCTACCCTTTTACGCAATCACTAAACTTGACAGCCTGTGGGGATCGACATCAAGGCAGGGCGGCGGCAAATCGCAGAGTTAATCCAAATACAAGCCAATAGTTTTGCCACTTCAAGCTTTAATTAAGTTTATGCCTTGAGAAATGCTAAATTCGCATGGAAATTTTATAATTGGAAGGAGTAGAGTTGTTTGTTTAGATAAAAGTGGATTATTTGATATCGTTATGTGCGTAAATCAAACGTAATGAACAAAGAGCTCGGTGCTCGGCACGTGTAGGCCATTAGCAAACTACGTGTTATCCGAGGTAAGGTATAAAGCTCGTAATCGTATTAGGAGCGTAGTTTTCTGTTTATCACACTGGTAATTTAATCTAATAAAGCTAGCTTCTACGCAAGCACGAGCAAAAAAAATATAAACGGATTTAAAAAGTAAACGCTAAATGAAGCAATAAAAAATATTTTTATGATGTTTTACGTGCAAGGTTTTACTAACAATAAAGAAAGTCCTTCCGGATGATTAAAAAAAAAAACCGTAAAGTTAAAATTGTTTCGTTATAAAAACTTAAAACAACAAAAAAGTTACCACGTCAGTTACAAACCCACTCTACGCTGAATAATGATTGATGTATTGATAAATTGCTAATGTGTGATACATCGGCATCGACATAAAAGACTGTAACTTCATGCAGTTATCCATCCGCAGACCCACCTCGAAGAATGACTGGGCGTACGCCGAGTGAACTGCCTAACCTCTGACTGTTTGACTTATGCGCTTGTGCGCTATGTAAACCTACAAGCCGAAGGTGAAGGCAATGCAACTTGCTGGTTACTGTTCAATGACAATACACTGAAAACAACATTCAACGCGGAATGCACGCACATCAAAGACCTGCCACATGCAACATGCCTGCATATGTTGCACATCAAAATGAAGGTGAAAAAAGAACGAGTAAAAGGTCGGACTGCCATGGCAGGTTAACGGCGCATCCGCGAAGAGACGAGACGTACCGGCGTCGAGTGTGTACTCATGGTTAATTCTCCTCCTTCCTGCTGCTGTTTGACTTATGTGTAGTGTGTCACGATCTAAGGTCAAGATTCGTACTCGACCAGCTAACATCATAAAACACATCAAACACACATCAAAAACCCTTCAACGGTAAATTTCAGCACAGCAAATTATTTTGCCAGCCAGAATTAATCGAGGTAATAATCTTCTCTGAGCCCACTATCATTAATACCGACACCGACACTCGAACAACACGAACGTATGCAATTTATGTGGAAATTATCGGATGGTTTAGTTTATATGCATAAAACTCACTCTCACGATGCAAAACTGCAGTCATTCGATATCTATAAACTAGAAATATGATAGAATACGTTTTCCCACCGCATAAACTAGGAAATACGTTTTTATCACTTCTTTTAAACATTTTAAACATATAACTGTAAAGGATTTTGAAAGTTTGTCATGCAGAACAATCGGGTCGACATGCAAAAGCGGAAATTTACCTTTGACCAATCATTTTTCCCAATGTTATTTCTTATTCCAAGCGAAATAAGCTAAAGTCACGATGTTACATTCGTGATATATCCGTGATGTTTACGCGATGCAATGTATGAAGCTTAAATGATGGCTAATAACAAGTTTCGCCAGCGTGTTTCCTGAATTAGAACATTGAATATTGCATGTTGTTCATCTTTTATTGCACCGCAAAGTGTATTAGTTAGTATTCATAGACGCGGAGTTACCTTCAGGACAGCCAAAGAAACACTTTGCACACTTAGCACACTTTGTGTAGATTGTGCACATGGATGAAGAAAAAAAAAACCCAACCGACGTGCTTCTTTCCCGCAATGGAAAGAGCCCGTAATTTCATTTACAGTTCAACATCAATTGGCAAAACGACCAAATTGCCTTCATTTATTATTTACTTACGGCATGAAAAACTTGAATGAGATTGCGTGGAATGATTGGAATGATGAAAGAAATATCCATTTGTTAGTGTCTTCGTTTAAGGCATTCTTTATGCATGCCCTGCATGCTGTTGAATGTTTTTCAGAAGCAATTAAGTTGTGCTTTTATCGGCACGACAGCCAGGTGATTTTAAGAGGCATTGTTTCAGAGATAAGTTAATTCAGTGAATGTCTACGTATCGACACGTAACATTACTTCCAGAAGTACACATATGGAATAAGCAGTACCTCTATATGCGTGCTTGTACCGTGTAGTAATATATCTCGAGAATAACGGCACTTACTTGATAATTTCGCCATGCATAATTTCTTCTTTCATTCGCGGCATTAGCAGGAAAAACAACAGATGTACCGAAATTAAACATAACCTAAACAATGTGACTTTTACCTTGGATAGAAATATATAGGCAAGCCAACATACAATAATACTGTTACATTCAGAAATATAAATATTACAGATGATGAAATCGCTGGGACATTCACTATTCACATATTCCAAGGTGCCTGATCGCGGTTGTTATGCATGATGTGCCCTAGAGAGTGTTCACTGCAAGATACTAATTAGTTTAACGAATCGCATTAGACGCTGTCAATTGGAACAATTTAATAGATGCTGGAATTGATTCAATTCACTCGCTGGGATTCAGCCATAATGCACACGCGAGCAGACACACATTGAATTAGTAGCGTTTAATTGCACCGTTGCAAAACTGCAATGTGAGCTTCATTATTAATTATGACAGTATTATGTCAAATAAAACAGAAGTAATTTATTTACCCGCGTTCAAAAGGATTTAGTGAAATTAATGTTTTTGGATAACATAATAATTACGGCGTGGATTCAAACGAAAACATTCATAACACTCAAGTGAACATAAAGTTGCTTACGTAAACAAGCGCAATTAAATTCGCATAACAGGAGTAATTAACAACTAATTCGGGACCTAATGAAACACGATTGTTGGACATTCGGCCGGATAAGCGGCCAATTATAATTTGTTTAATAGTAATAATAATATGCTTATTACCTGCGTTGATAATCTAGCGTGTTGATGACCTTTACGCAATGAATAGTTAATGATTTTATTAATGTCTATGTGCGCAATTTTTAAATAATTTATAAGCTAATTACCAACGAGGAGAAATGTGGAAAGTGCTCGATGCAAGTTCGCTGTAAGCAGCGCTGACCTTTAACGAATATTCACTGGAGTTTTGCCGGCGAAAATGTTCTAAATGAAAATTTATCGTTCGCTCGCATTGGGACGTACCTACATGTTTACTCACGCCGGGCTCTAAACTCTAGAGGTCTTGTTTTGGACGGCTGCCATTTTAAGTTTGACTTGGAACAACAAGCAGCAAAAACAAAATGAATAGAGTTATGTTTTGTGAATTTGAAAAAAAACGTCAATAAATGTTCATGTTCATTTGTACGCTCCGCTGACGTTAATCATTCAAGAGTTTTTAAGCCCGTGGGCAATCAATCATTAATTTCCACATAAAACTCTTACGCAAGAGATTTACACTGTACAGTCACGTGAAAATCCACTTCACTTTAAAATCAATAGCAAATTTTCATTTTAAAATAATAAAAATAAAAAAGATTGAAGTGTGTATGCAAAACTTATCTAAGCGCATACAAGGTTGTTGGAAATAATATGCAAACAAACGATAATTGAACCGGTTATCCAGTGTTTAAGTGCAACTTTCGAAGGTGACTACAATAGAAGCAGTCACCGGTGAGCGCCGAGGAAATAACTGACATAAAAAGAGTACATGCGCGCATTTTGCGCAATAAAATGTGTCGCTGTGCAAGTTGTTACATCACCGGCTGTTATTTACTCGCTGGTATTGTTGAAAGCAAATGCAGTTCGAACGAGTGAACTGGATTAATTACAGAGTAACTGAATAAATTAACAACTATGAAATAGATAGGCGAAACGAAGCAAAAAAAAAAACACTTAGTGAAACTTGAAACTCTTTATAAAGACGCACAGAGACTCGAGACAGAAAGTAAACTTTCTACTCGGTCTTCTTAATTAAATATTCCTAATAAGTTGGTGGCATGTTGAGCAGTGAAAAATATTATGATAAAATTTCGTATTTGTATATTGTGTAAATGCGGACAATGTCAACGCAACTCAAAGTTAACAGAATAGAACAAAACGAATTGAAACAATTGAAAGATATAACAATACACACCTTTAACGGTGCTTAGCGTTAAATTTAGTACGCAAGCAACAAAATCGATTCTCGCATTCATGTTTAGAATATTGATAACGTTGATAACGCGCGTATTGTTGAAGTTTCGCGAGCGCAACGGAAACAGAACATCAGCTACAGTTGATATTAATATATTTCACAAATAAAACTGGGATGAAAATAAACGAGAAACCGGAAAACGCATCATTCACTCGAAGACAATGCCATATATAATATTAGGATGAAGATGAACCAATCATAAGACTTATTATTTTTAAAAAGTGAAAATTGTTTGTGAAAAATTACGCAATTTCTTCTGCACCGTTAGAAATAATGATTAAATTTGAAAATAATTGTAATGCAATTACTCTTTCGTGTTTTCCAATATTAAAGAAGATTTCCGGCATTTTTATGTTCCTACCTTTATTATTCTTGTGATGTGCATTATAAAAATTACAAATTACAAAAACAGAAAGTACTGCGCGCATCGCACAGGAAAAGAAAAGAAAAACACAACGTCGAAGTGAAATTAAATTTCACTCACCGACTAGCACTACTAAACAGTGCGTTTACATGCGTTTTTGACTTTGAGCATTCGCGCACCGTGTGTTATAAAAATACCACCGTTTAGATTACGACCAGTGGACACGTAAACAGCGTAAAAAGTTGAAATAAAAACAAAAGTAAACCGCGCAGACTTTCAAAGCGTGCGAGTAACTATTTTTATTCGTTAGTTATTTCTTTCGTGCAAATAGCAACAAACAACAAAAAACACACGCAATGTAAATAACATGTTTAATTTGACTTGTATTTATTCACAAATATAGAAAAAAATTTACATCTCACGTTTATTTTTCAATTATAGTACTGATTCGTTGACGTGTTTACCGACTATGAATATGAATTATGTCCATATTGAACCTAGTAGTTAGTTGTTACATTTCATTGGATTTTATTTGCCTTTTTTGTTTCGTTTTTTTTTTATTGTAGGACGTAAAGAATTTGTTGGATTGGAACACATTCCACATTCCATGGCAATTCAAACATTGCGGAGAATAAATGCCAAAGTAGAACGCAATAAAAATGCTAGTTCTAGGGTGGTTGTGATTTCATAGTGCTCGTTTAGCGTTGAGGACTTGAAGAGTGCATACAAATAGGATGTTTGCATAAATCCTAGACATCTAATACATATGTGAGCCTTTATTGAGGTTCTATTCCGACAGAGTCTCGGGTCAGCGCGTCAAGTGGGACGTGCGCCTCGCGGATTTAATTGCACTCTTAATGAATATGCAACAAATGCTCTTACGAAGGATGTGACGTGTCCTCCTTTTGTATTAAGGTGAAGTTTGCTATTTGCGCACTAGTTTTTGCATAAACCAGTTGTTTACTGCGTAATTCTCGCTATTTATTTTACAAATCCGCGTAAAATGCATCGTTTTTGTTCTTTGACAAGTGTGAAGTTTCGCAATAGCGTGTAAAGTAATTTTCTTTACGATGCTAATTGAAACGGTTGAATAATTGTTTACATTTGCGTTTAAACTAAGCCACAAAGTCATGCACGGTATTTCCATCAACATAAAGACTCAAATATTTGTTTTACAAAAATTTATAACACAAAGAAGAGTTTTCTGAAAGCCACGTGTTAACCACCACCATGTTGCTCACTAATTTGTTGCCCAAACAATAAAATATAAATAGCCATAGAGTGGTGTTTACCTGGTACTGAAAATAGCACGAAAAAGCAGAACGGAATGAAGACGACGAAGGCGAGTACCAGAAGGCAGTTACGCCTTCGCAGCGGCGTCACCACCAAATTGACCACGGCCATATACGCTCAGCGGTGACAAATAACTCCTCGACGAAATTGAAGTGTCCGCGAGTGTCGTACACCGGTCACCGGTCACATTCGCGCGGCCGAATCGTCGAAAACGTGCGCGATTGTCGTCGTCGCCGGTGCCGCACAGCCGAGTGACACAGATTCGCGCATGGGTCGCATGGCTTTGTATCCGCCGCGATGCAAATAACAATAAATAAACCCACAGCGCGTATGTGTGTGCCAAACAAAAACCGAGAGCGGAAAAGAATAAATATCTAATCAATTAGACCTAGGCACAAGCAAATGCGATTACGCCAAAGCGTGCGTTCGTTTGACGATTATTTCCGCGTCGTTACCGACTGCGCTACCGTTGCTTGCGCCCGGTAGTGTGCCGACCAGCAGCTGATCGCACGCGACGGCGCGGATGGACAGACAGAAGAGAAGACACACATGCGACGAGTGTGCGAGACACCGATGCGCGCTCGCGCCCACACTGACAGCGACTGACGATGAGTAGCGAGACTTGCGGCGCGACGAACGCGAGCGGACTGCGTGCGTGCGCCGGCTTATGTAAGAACAACCGTTCGGTGGGGTGCGAACGATGGCGGATGCGAGACAGCGACCGACTGCCGCGATTTTCGCCGCGTGCGCCTCGTGCGGTTACGTCGCGTCGTGGGGACGGTGTGGCGCTGGCGGATGTACACTTTTCTAGGTACTAGGTAGCTGTAAAACTAGCGATATACTAAAATTAAAAACAAAAAACAACGCCACACGTGGCTGCATACAGAACTAAAAAACATTCATTTGCATAGTTCCGTTGGAACTTTAGCAATTATCCAATTGAAACACCCCTATTTCAATCAAAAACCTCCAGAAATGTTTTATTCATTTATTTTTCGCGATTTTTCAACTAGTTTTACCCGCAGGGTATTGTTTGTTAGTTACTTGCCACACCTGCGTTAGTGTTGTTTGTAGAATGGTAAAATTCATTTGATGTATACAGAGGTCGCAGCCCAACCCGAGCCACCACCATTTGAGGGAAGCAATGGGACTTTAGGGAGAAACAGGAGACGAGAGGGCCGCGCCTGAGCAGCGCGCGCATTCTATCGACCGCAGGAACGGCACAGCGTGGCGCCACGCGTGTCACGCGCCACATGGAAAGCGCAGGAAGTTGCAGTCCGAACGCTTGCAGGCGCAAGTTTCATTCGTCGGGATGACACACACGGAAAAACATTTTCGTTTTCGCGGCGATGGGCGATATTTTTGTTTGCCGCTTTCTGACGCCGACAATCTATTTATAGTACGCACAAAAGCGAGATGAAGAAATTCCCAGCGTTAGGTACTTTTATTTGCACAGATCACAAATATTGGAAAACACTTTCTTTTTATAATAAAAAAATAGGCAAACGTAATATTTTTGTGAATTTTATTTGAATTGTAATAAAAATATATTCTATTCCACCATTTTGATTATTTGTCAATCATTAACTGCAATTGTAGCGAATTTATTCATGTATTAATTAGCGAATCGTGTTTTTGTGTATTTTTTGGAGTCGTTAATGTTTTTATGAACAAATTTGTGTGTCCTTAATTAAAGTCGATTTAATCCCAAACTTAAACCGATGGCAAATGAAAGTTCCAAACTTTTTACAGTGTTTAATTAATTCCGCACGAGTTGGAGAGCTGCGAACGAAACGAACTGCGCCAGAAGCAAACTCCCAAGAAATTCACCGATGTTTTAGTGCGATTGCATCGAATTTTAACTATTTTCAAGCCTTTTAAGCACATTTATAGACAATTAAATACAACATAAAACTAATACGTAAATTACTCAATTTTTCAAACTTAATTCGTGACTTAATTCGTCACGTATGTGTACAGTTACAATTAATACGAGATAAATTACATATCATGTTCGTTATCGTGGGATTGGCAATACCTAACTGCCAAATGAACGAGATCCTCTCTTCTAGTAAGATAGGTGTCGAACAGTCTAAAGAGACGAAGAGAATTCGATATGGTATATCCAGGATTTCATTCGTTTCAGAAAGGCTTTGTGCGAAATTCCTGCAATTGACGAAGACACGAAAATACTCGTATGCCATTGATAGCATTTTTCTCACATACCTGCCTTCAATCTAAGGATTGCTGGAAGCGGAAATACTTTGTTCATTTTGCAGAAATTCGATTTCATGCAGTCTAATGTTACACTAATGAAAACAGAAAATAAATATGTAAATATAATAAATAAATGTTAAAAATACATATAACCAAACATACACGCAACACGAAACATAAAGATTACCACTTTCAACAATTGTAAATTGTGTAAACACAAGTTAAACTTAAAACTACACAAAGGTACGTGGTAATTTTATCGATTCAAATCAAACATGAGTTTGTAATTTTCAATAATCACTTGTCTGAATAAACGATATCCATTAATAAATTTATAAAATCCACATAACTGACATCATAAATTACTTAATTACTTAAATTACAATAAATAACTTAATATTTTTTGAATAAAGTAAACTTTGTAACTATAGGTTTTATTCGATTAAATTATCATTGATGATTGATTATTATCTCATATCATATGATGCCTAGATAGATAAATAATTGATTTAATACAAATATTAATTATTAACATGTTTTATCAAGTTGTACCACGGCTACTAGTGCTGATGAATTCATTCATTATCACAAGATAAATTTATGATAAGGCCGGCGGTATATTAGATGATTTATACCAGCGGCATGAAATTTATTCAAGCGTTTTGGGAAATTTAATACAACAGGTTACTTAAAATCTAATCAAAAGCACTCGATATAAATTGCTACATGTTTTATAAAAGCAAATCGTTTATCTCGAGTATCTCATGCATCATCCTGACGTTAGTAGTTACTAGTTGGCTAATGATAGCAGGTACAGATGTAAAAATAAGCATTTCAATAACAGCGAACAGTGATTAATTTAGATTTGTTTCAAAGTTGCCAACAATTAATATTAGTATACCGTGAGTTTTCCTTCACAGAAATAGTTTTATTAAAAAAAGTTGTAATTTCACAATGTATGCAACCAAATACACATCAACACATTACACGTGTTTATACGTTATGTAATGTTGGTTGCCTACAAACAAAATATACACGGTATATTTAGATGACGTTGATGTAGTGTTTAGAACAAGCAGTGGAGTAGAAAAAAACGCAATCAGTGCATTGTGCGGCCGTCGAAGGAGAATATCGCAATTGTCGACAGTGTTCGCATCAGCACACATACACACATGAGCACACATATCGCACGTATCGCGACGTATCGGTATCGCGCGGTTATCAATTTCCATCGGCGTTCCGGTCGCCTAGTCGTCGACACGCGGCAGCCGACGGCGCACACGCAAATCCGCGCACTGTGCGTCTTCGGCGCGTCAAGATAAATCAACGTGTTATCGACAAGAAGACCTTCAATTCACATCAAACATAAAAAAAACTTTCGATTTAAAAAAAGTTCGCGTTTATTTATCTTCACCTTTACCGTACTAGTGCTAGCAACATGCGTGAACTTCAAACAAATTTTAAACAAAGATTGTGCGCACCGGTGCGAGTAATAAGTGTGAGTATGCGTCGATTTTTTTTAAAGAAAATAAAAAACATTTATCGTGTAAATTCATTTGGCGAAGGTTGCGTGAGATTTGGTTGATTTCATTGGCGCATGTCGGGAGAGAGATAAGTTGCGACGATGTTTGATGTTGCGTTTAGCTAGTAGTCTCGAGTATGTGTGCACACTCTCAACTAGGTACTTACTCTGTGTACAACACACGTGCATAAATATGTGCATGCCAAAAGTTTTTGATCTACGCCGCTACACCGCGCAGTAATTTTCGCTGTTTGCGCAGCGCGTTTGCGGTTGAAATAATTACGTCCACAAAATGTGTTGTTTTTTTCTCTGAATGATCCTGTATTTGAGTCTGTAAATTTGTCTTGCGCAGTCAATACTCGGCATAGTTTTAAGTTTTAAACTCACATGCATGTTCGGCAAGTGCTCGTGTAATAAAACACAACTACTTTCACCGCGATAATCTCGCCATACGTGTTTGTCCCTACAGTGCCTCACGAATATGATAAATGAGCAGACGGCATAACATTTTTGCCATTTATGCGGCGCTGGAATTTTGAGGGCATTGGAGCACTTTAATCGAGTTAATAATAACAGAATGCAAAGTTTTGAAATGCGGTGGTTTTGACCAGTATACCCGCATACATCATCTCAGCATGAATAAATTAACGTTGTGTTGAAAGTGTGCGAGTGTACGTTGTTTTTGTGTCTGTTGTGTTGATTTGTTTCATTTGCCTTTCAAGAGTCACGTGCGCATGTGCTCGGAAAGTGAAAAAATAGTTTCTTGAATTTCGTTTTAATGAGAGATATATCTCTCTATTTATTTTCTAGACGGACTGATAATATAATTTCCTAGCGTAAAATGTTTACACAATCCACGTCGAGTCGTTACGCAGGAAAGGAACAAATTACACCGGTGCTAGCAAATATGGCGTCATCTCATCACAGCATGAACGGTAATAAAATCCATCGCAAACATAATTAAAATTTAAAATTGATCGTTTTTTTCCAATTTTCTAAACCTAACAGAACATGATGTAGTCCAATACTTAAAACTGCACCCTGAATTAGTCGAGAAGTACGTGTTGACCGAAGTAGAACCGGAAGTGTTGGATAGTTGGGCAACACGTCGAACACCAATGCGAAAAACACAACGCAGCGAAGACGGGCGAAAGACTAGTCTTAGCAAATGGCGTTGTTTTCAAGATCGGCGCAAAATGCTCGAAGAATTAGTTCAGAGCCTGAAGAAAAATTTACGCCGCGAACAAGTCCTATGGGAGTTAGCAAATTGTATAACCGCGGCAACAGATTCCGACGGATTAAGGTGAGTTGGAATTGTTGAAAGTAACAAACGCCCAGTGTAGATGTAATTTCATCAACATGGACGTGCGCCGCGACGAACGAGTGTGTAAACTTTCTCATTACTGCCAGGCATAGTAATGACTTAGTTTGACAACGTGATGAAAAGCATATTTGATGAAGCGCTGATGAACCGGATGACACCCGCCGCACCACCACTGTACAAAAATCGATACGGCGGTCGAGGAATGAGGAAACTATATTAGGTTGTCATGCCAACCGCAAATAGACAATTTCAAACAATTAGGTGCACGCAAAGTTCTGTTTGAAGTGCAGCCGTGAATACGTCTTGCGCGACTTGGGCAAAAGTTAAAATACATCTTGATGTATTATGAATATACTTGTTATTATGCATTATTCAAATTTAATTAAGATACCGCACATCTCTACTTTTAAGAGGCACCTTTCAAACTACTAACAATCTAAACCTAACTACAAAACTCGGATGATTTTAATAAAATTAGTACTGAGTTAAATTGTGTCGCAAAAGTTTTGCTCAGATGACAGCTCGTAATGTTGGTTATGCCGGAACAACTTCCTGGTGAATTACCTTCGCCTTCTGTTTCGTTTCATTTCGCTTTTGTTTCGTTTAGGCTGTTTCTAATTGACAACCCCGAACATCCGGAAAAGTTACGTCTCTACACCGACGGCGATAACGCCGCACACACTCACGGCAGATGCGGGTCTGGATCATTCAGATTGGGATCAGCGGAAGACTCAAGAGAGTTGCGCAACACCAGCCTGCGGAACTTCGTCGTGAAGCACAGGAGCCAATTAGAACGGCGCGAAAGCATCCAGACAAGCGGTATCCCAATAGACAAGTTGTAAGTTAAACTTTTGATATACTAGGTATTCAATCGCCCGCAAAGAATGACTTCTTTGTTTTTTCATTAGATAAATGGAAACCAATCCGATGATAAAACGGATCAAGCGGAAAATTGTGAGCAGTGTGACGCGGATGACAATTATCACTTCATGTGCCTGCCGGTGATGCAATCGAATCAGGAGATGTGCGCGGTGCTGGAACTGTACCGATGCCCGGATCGTAATGAATTCACTTCAGAGGAGGAAGAGATTGCCCTCAGCTATTTGATTTGGGGTGGGATAGCACTCCATTATGCACAACTCTACAACAACATGAACCAGCAGAGGAGCCTTAATGCATTTCTGCTCGATGTCGTCAGGTAACTAACTCAACGCCAACGCATACGCAGGTATAATACAAGGATAATATTCCCCAGGTCGATATTCCAAGATATGGTAAGCATGGATCCATTAGTAACCAAGATAATGGACTTTGCACAGAAGCTTGTCGACGCTGATCGAGCGTCACTCTTTTTATTAGACGAAAAGAACAACTCGCTGTACTCACAGATCTTTGACGTTGGCGATAGTTCATTGATGGATCAAAACGAAGAAATTCGTTTCCCTTTGGGGAAAGGTATCGCTGGTCACGTAGCCAAAACCGGTGAAATACTAAACATAACAGACGCATACTCTGATGCACGATTTAACCCTGAAGTAGATAAGAAAACAGGTTATAAAACTAACAGTATACTCTGTATGCCAGTATACAGAAGCAAAAAGTCCATCATTGGCGTTGTACAAATGGTCAATAAACATCACGGAGTCTTCACAACTCACGATGAAGAAGCGTTTAAAACCTTCGCAGTATATTGCGGTTTAGCTCTGCATCATGCCGAATTATACAACCAAATTAAAAAATCCGAACAAAAATACAAAGTAGCTGTTGAAGTTCTGAGTTATCATCGGTCTTGCACTGAAGAAGAATTCCAACAAGCTTTAGAAGAAGAAATCCCTCTGGCTATACCAGGTATAGATGATTATTATTTTAATCCGTTTGAATTAAAGGAGATGGAGCAGGTCAAGCACGCAATGTTCATGTTTTACGATCTCTTCGACATGGAAAAGTTCGATAGACATAGCATGCTGAAATTTACGCTGACTGTGAAGAAGAATTATAGGCGAGTGCCTTATCACAATTGGACACATGGATTCTCCGTGGCCAATTCGATGTATTCTATCATCAAGAAATCTAAACATGTCTTTAAGGAGGTTGAGGTGAATTGTGATGAGTAGCGTTTGCGTTCAGTTGAGATTTGATGGTTATCTTTTTGTAGAGCCTCGCGCTGTTTATAGCTGCGTTGTGTCACGACCTGGACCATCGCGGCAAGAACAATAAGTACATGTTGGACACACAATCGCCGCTTGCGAGCATTTATTCAACCTCAACAATGGAACATCATCACTTTAATCAGACAGTCACCATTTTACAACAGGTAAACTATCATAACCTCAATGTGGCACTAGGTCAATGGTTTTGTATTGTTGTAGGATGGTCATAATATATTCCACAAACTATCTAGTGATCAATTCAAACAAATTCTCGCTTTGATTAAGCATTGTATCCTTGCGACTGATTTGGCCACGTTTTGGGATACGAGGAAATCGTTGCAGGCTTTGGTGGACTCTGATACGTTTTGTCGTGAGAATGCTGAGCATATGTCGCTATTGCAGGCTATAGCGATGACAGCTAGTGATTTATCTGCGAGCGCAAAACCGTGGGACGTACAAGTAAAAACGGTGGACATTATCTTTAAAGAGTTTTACGATCAGGGCGATGCGGAATTGGCAGCGGGACGCACGCCGATCCCGATGATGGACCGTAGGAGACATGAGGAGCAGCCGGCTTCCCAGGTGGAGTTCCTACATAACATTTGTACGCCCTGCTATACTCTGCTGTATAAACTGGTGCCAGAAACCAAACCACTCTTGGATATGGTCGATGAGAATTTGGAAAAATGGAAGATAAAAAAGGAATCCTCCATATTACCAGTCTCCTTATAATAAGATACTTATTTATTAAATAATAAAATTATTACTAACAATGAAATTTGTTTATCAAATGATTAAGATTTAAATATAAACTATGAGTAAGGATTTTTTGCAGTTGTTCATTACTAATGTTTACAGATTGATTAGTTGTTGACTGATATGATCTATTGCTTAATTTTATTGATTTATGGATAAAAGAATTTTGACTTTGTGTGATTATATTATATGCATGACTGACACATGATGTTATGTGGTGAAATATATTAACTATCTTTAGTTTAATAACTTTCCGTTTGTCTAATCATGGTCAGTATTGTGGTTATATTCATTATTCATGTGCTTTACAAACACTCGCTTCCGGTAGATATAAGAAAATACAAATAGATTTCGAGGTTAACAATGTACGACAAAGTACAAGTTATCGCGCTTATCAATGAAAAGTTTTGTCATGGCCGAGTTTTGTTAAATCCGTAATATTTTTATTTATTGAAAAATTTCGTGCATGTGTGTTACGTGACAGCACTTGAAATCAGCCAAAAAAATTAAGTATTTTTACAAGTTAAGTCAAGGACTTGCACTTCTAACATAGGAAAAATTTAAATCTGTAGGTAATCTACATTTTGAGATGACAAGTCACAACAGGAATTTCCAACTTTTTATTAATTATCTTTCAAAGTTGATCAGCTTTTGTAAATTTTTGAAGAACCCTGCTTCCTAGTTCAAGTTTTACTAAACTGCAGAGGCGGTATAAGAAATTTTGAGAATTCCTGATCAACATCATCAAATCATAAATTGATATCGACATTTTTCAAAAAAAAAAAAATTTAAATCAAGAAATACAGATAAAACGTTTTAGTTAAAAATTTAACTAAGTTAAAAGTAAATGATAGATACCAACTGCAATTCTATAAATATTTCAAACTACATCCAGATAAATAAGTGAATAATAGTTTTCAATTCAACTAGAAATAATAATACTCAACAGATAATGGAATTCTATCAATTGAAATTTATGATTTTTGTTAATATTTGAAAGAAAACAATATTTTCACGATTATTAATGAATAATTGGAAAATTCAAAGCAATGCAATAATAATTTTCACTCCTACTATATAGTATTTAATCGTATTTATTTATTACATTGAAATAATAAATAAATTCATAAATAATTAATTTTATTCCTAAACTAAAACTTACTATTCAATTTGTTGCATTTAATTATAATATCTTTGAACCGTAATTCTTCACATACCACTATAAAGTAAATCCCAACACAATTAAAACATTTTCAGATAGGAAATCAAAGCCGATGAATTTTTATCAGTTAAACTCGTGATATTCGTCGAGGTTGTCGCGCCGCCAGTTGTACTCTCTCGCCATTGTGTGTACCCGTGACGCGCAGTACGCTCGGCGCGTATCAATATCAATAGTAAATATTAAAAACATTATAAATCCCAGCCGAATACGATCGCTTTCGACAGTTGTCAACACACATCCGCAACGCACTGACTTGATACTCGTATGGCAACGCAAGCAGTTACCGAAATACTCGCTACCGGCGCGTTCAACCAGTCGCGATCAGCAATAATTGAGCGTACTTTTAACAATCGAGTTCATCGCGCCGGCGATACAGCACTTCCAACACAATCGAATTTGCAGCGTACTGAAGGCGTAATCGTGCTGGCGAAAACAACGTGGATGGGCGGTTTAAAGTCGTTGTTGGAACACAATCCATACACGCGCTGGCATAATGTAGTTGATAACAATTTACGCGTTTGTCCTAAATTGCAACGAACAACGCGCGGCAGGACACCGGAGTATTTAGTCAAATAGTTTATAACAACTTAACTGTGATAATGAAGGGAAAACCAGAAAGAAAACCAGGTGAGTTTTAAAGTTTTAAACTTAAATCATTAAAATTTTATCAAAAACAATTATAATTTGTTTAATTCGCTAGTAATCTGCTATATAATTAGAACAAACCTTGCTCTAGTTGTTGTTTAATTACATGTCAAACTGAAAACCCGCATTTAATGTGTTTTTATGGAATTTAAACATAAAAAATGTTTAAAATTAAATTAATCCCAAATAAAAACAAAGGTTATTACATGCGTCATAAGTTTCCTTAATGTAATTGCAAAATTTACACAAAAAAAAAACAAAAACAACAAAACCTATGACCAATAACCATATATTTTGCAATAAATTAAAATATACTATTGTATTACTAGCAATTCTATTTTTATTATCACTTAAAACCGATAAATATTTTTGTCTTAAATTCTGACAAAACAAAAAAAAACTCCGACTTTATCATTATGTAAATTTGATTAAGCAATCTTGTTTTGACCTTTAGCGCATCATTAAATCTAATTAAATATTAAATAAGAATTAAATCTATTTTGAACAATTTCTAGAAGTTCACACGTGCATTGTGTGCATCAATGCCGCCAGCTCAGTATCAGTGAACATTGACGAGCGCACCCCGCTGATAAGCAGCAACAGCAGTGCAGGAAGCAGCAGCGGCGGCAACAACAACATCCGCCGCCCCCAATACGGCAGCATTCATCGGCGCTCAGAGCACAATCAATTCAGTTGGTTGCTTGTGACTGCCTTGTTTATATTCTTCTTCACTGGCATCGGCATTGCCACATATCTGCTCTTCAACGAGGGTGAGTCACGCGCCACCATCATTTACACTTTAATTCATATCAAGCCATATAGAATAAAACACGATAAAGCGATAATTTCATTTCATTCACTACTATTTACTTCGTTTTGTGTGTCTACGTTTATAAAACGACTGCGCAGAGAGAAAAAATCGTGATATTTTCTTTTATAGACATCAGACACGGCATTTCCTAGCAAAATGGGAAGCGAATGCACGGTCTGCTTACTATAGTTACTATACCCAGCCCCAAAGGTATAATTTTAATTTATTTTCATCATTTTCTAACCCACATTGTCACTGATAAAATAAATCATCTTTGTGATGCCATCACCAATCATTCGATTGTCTGATACCAGTATATTTGAGGATTATGACGATGAAATTGATAGATTAATGCGCCTGTTTTGCTTTTAGGTGTCGTTTTCACACCGGAAATCTACAAGTTCGTCGGGCGTGAGGAATGGAACGCATCATCGAGCGGCGGGCCGCTGTTTACGATAAGCGTGCCGGCGGACAGCGTCATACTCACCGACACGCGCGCAGCGCATTGTGATAGATTACCGGTTTGCGCCGGACTGATAAAAAACCTTCAGCGTCAATCGATGACGGATATTAAGTATAATTTTTTAATCGACGACACTGGAACGGTCTATGAAGGACTCGGATGGTATCAGACTCTTGAAGAGCATGAAGGACGACCAATTTTGCACTTATTGGTAGATAATTGAATAAAATAGATTAATTTTAATCTAAGTACCTATATTATTATATTTTTAGGGAATTATATGACAAGCCCAACTCAACAAATGATCAGATTGTGGCGTTGAAAATCCTTTTGAAATTCGCGGAGGATCATCATGTGCTTATGCCTTGCAGTGCCTTGAAAGTCGCTGCTGAGGATGAAAACAAAGCGACTTTGCGTAGCTTGGCGGAGATGTTACAAGTGGAGGCGTATAATGAATGCATCGGATGATTTGATGCTCGTTTTGTTTTACTGGGTTATCGTGACAATCGACATCTAAACCAGGATTGAGTCCATGAAATGTCTCAAATTGTAACAATTGCATGATGCTAAATAGCATCAATTGGAGTGGTGCTCATTGATTCATCTTAATTTATTTGTTGGAACTGAATACATACTTGTCTACTTGTGATAATAAATTAATGAAAATATTTTTTTTATTATTACAAATCCTTTTATCGATTGTGATTTTTATTGACGCATGATAAGTATAGAATTTACTAGAACGACGCGAATTTACTTGTAAGTATTGATAAAATTTATTTTTAAATGAACAGCAAATGTAGTAGTTTTATAAATAAGTGTGGGTATTATTAAGTCTAACAAGTATATAAATTCCAGACACGACAGAACACTGTGATGACTGCGCACCATTATTTTATACTGCGACCTACCCGCTTAAAGTAGTGGAGGCAAAGCTGGAGTTATGTGTATGTGGTGTTCACGCACTGCTTGAACGGACAGAGGGGGGAAAAGGACTTTGACAAAGCTGTACTTTGAGATTAGTTGTAGTAAAGATAGTAACTATATTAACAAAAGTGCGAATTTAAACAAAATTGCTGTTTTAAAAGCATCGTGGGTGAATAAATGTATCAATGATAAAACGCTTTGCTATATACAATACGCACAATACGCACAAAACGCGCTCCTATAAAATTGTTACGACCACCTTTTGGTTATTATTGTTGTGATAAGATAAAACTATTACCAATGGGCGTAGTAATATTTACCATCAGCAGACGTTCAAGGCGATACTAACTGCTTTTGACCTTTTAGCCCAAAAACGACCGTGATTAGGTTTAGTATATATTCAATAAATTTAGTATTCCTCCGAACTTCAAAGAAGCAGCTACTTTCCTACAGAAAACCTCTTCTATGTCAGAAGTCCTAACCGACGAGAACGACAACAAAATTTGCTGCTTGGAAAAATTATAAATCTCCCACTAAAATTGCTTGTTTATCCACTTGAAGCCAATCAACCTACATTGCGCTTAATAAATGCTATTATCGCAAGTGGACGTGGAACAACACTGGTCAAACTGGTATTTCTTCTTGTCTCAATCACTCTTTGTGCTATTATTCTTTATAAATTAAAACAGCTTGTTCACGGTTTGCACTACTTATATTAAAATGGAAGGTAAGTGTAAGCGATTTATAAATATTAATTTTAAGTTTAAATTTAAATTTTGTCCATACTTATTTATATCTTAAAATGAATAATATTGAAATAATACTAATAATACTTGAAACTTGCATAACACAAAGTACTACACTCCGTTGATAATCTTTATCATAAAGCTGCAATTCATGCTGGAATTAGTAAACAAACACTTTGTTAAGATGATTTTGCAGTTTGTATCACAGTATAAACAAAATAATCCAGCAAATACTCAGTTCATTTCAGTTTAGACACCGAGCATCATAATTATGGGTTATTATTTAGTACAATTTATTTATTATATTTTGGTCTAATTAAATATAAATTATATTCTTTTCTAGATCAATTCCAATACAATGAGAATACTTACGAGCTCTTTGTCAAGAAAGCAACCGAGTTCAAGCCGTACCCCGGTGGTGTCGGCAAATTTTACTATGATCGACTCGTCCAAATTGCCACACAAGATGAAACCATTGTTGCACAGGTTACTGAATTACTAACAATTATTAATTTTAAACTATTTACTAATTTTAATAGTAAATTATAGATTGATGCTGCAACAGGCACAACACAAACATTCAAGCAACTTCTGGATGCATCAAAAAAACTAGCGCAATACATGCGTTCAGTTGGAATAAAACCAGGAGACAACATCACAATGTGCTCATACAATCACATAAACAGTGAAGTTGTAATGGTTGCTGCATTATTTGTTGGTGCTGTCATGTCCTCAACTGATCCAATGTTGTCAGTGGAAGATTCTAAATATTTACTGAACATGGTCAAACCAAAACTGCTCTTTGTTTCGGATGGATCTGAGGAGCTAATTGAAACTTGTGTTAATGCAATTCAATTAAAACAGAGATCATATCAGTTTCTTTAAGTTCTCATAATGAATATGACACTATTGAACAGATCTTGAAAAGAACGACAATGGAGAAAGATTTTGAACCATTTCTCGTCGAAGATTTAAGCACAATATGTTCAATTCTTTTTAGCAGTGGCACTACAGGACTTCCAAAGGGAATTTGTTTAAGTCACAATACTATTTTGGCTCCTCTATCAATGTAAATACCAAGACTTTCTTGGAAAATTTTAATTTATTAATTTATATGCTTCATAGATTTCCCGCAGTAATATTAAACTGGGTAATATTGAACTATGCAACGTTCTATTGGATTTCTTGCGTGTTCAACCTGGCAATGTCAATACAAATGGGTTCCGCAAGATTATTAATAAAACAATTTAAAAAGGAAAATCACTGGGCTATTTGTGCTAAATATAATGTGGTATACATGATTCTGTCCAATACAATATTCATGGAAGCAGGAAATTATCTCCCTGACAATTCTGAACTACCCAGTCTCAAATTTGTTGTTATTGGAGGTGGAATAGTCCCAGAAAAGGTCTTAACCACCTATTATGAGAAGTTGCCCAATGTACAAGTAGGATATTTGTATGCTTTGACAGAAGCAGGTCTTGTAGCAAAGTATGAAGTTGGAGATAAAATTGGTTCAAACGGTAGACCTGTTGCAGTCAATCAAACTATACGGGTAAGCCATATCTACTCAAACTGAGCTAACATGTTTTTAAATCAAAATTATACAGATTGTAGATCCAAACACTGAAGAAAATCTTCCCTTGACTCAAACCGGCGAGATACGTGTGAAGCAAGCATACCAAATGGCAGGTTATTACAAGATGGACTCCAAGGACGCGTGGGACGCGCAAGGATTTCTAAAAACTGGCGATTTGGGATATTTAGATAAGGAATACAATCTTTATGTCGTGGACCGCATTAAAGAGATGTTCAAGTATCGCAGTTGGCATGTCGTGCCAGCTAAGATTGAGAATGTGCTTAGTTCACATCCGGATGTACTTTACGCTATCGTCATTGGCAAACCTACATATAACGAGGATGAAAATCATGCGATGGCGATCGTTTGTCTGCATGAGAAAGCACAGACTAGCGCTGCAGAGTTAGAGGCTTTTGTTAATCAGCGAATGGATAATTTAAATCAAATTCGTGCTGGTGTCAAAATCATTGACAGAAACGAGATTGAGTTTACGCCTACAGGGAAAATTAACCGAAGATCTTTAAAGAGTAAATTTGTTTCTTAAATTTGATTGGTTATTGTTATGAGGTCACAAATGTTATGAAAGTTGTGATAAAATAAAAATATTCGTAGTACATAATTAAATTAGACTGTGTCAGATTACCTGATAGTAGCGGGAAGATAAACTATCATGGGACTTCCTCTTGGGGCAATGGGTGCAGCAGAAGAGGGATGAAGAACATAAACACCTGGAACAGCACTCCTAGAAGACACAAACACAACTAATCACAGTGGTTGCACAGGCCATGTGGCCTTCCTTGAAAATGTGGTGGGGCAAGAGGTAATTTGAAATATTTTGGAAATAGTTGCATGACAGGTCGTCTGCAAGAGTGCGAACTGCGGGTACGTACCTGTAAATACCAGTGAAGAAGAGAAGTTGAACAAGTTGTTACAGAAGCAAGAGAAACCTCAAGGAGCCCCCAAATAGATTGTGAATGAACGGATATGATTTACAAAATTAAATACTTAGAAACACTATTGCTGGTGATAATCAGTATTAATATCAGTATTAATATTAATATCCGAGAAATCGAGGAGACAGAGGAAGTGCACACTCTATAAAGATGATTCACTTTATTATATAAACGTATTGTGCCCCAATTTGTTGGTTTATTCCTGTTTTCCCGTCTGGCATTATCAAAATGGGTCAATATTTTTAATCAACGCAAAATTTCTTATTAAATCTAAATTATTTTGTTATTTAGATAAATTCCAATATAATGAGCAATCTCACGAACTCTTCGTCAAGAGAGAAACCGAATACAAGCCAAACCCAGGAGGTCTCGGCAAATACTATGATCGACTCATTCAAATCGCCACCCAAGATGAAACCATTGTTGCTCAGGTTACCTGATTACTAACAACTATTAATTTTTAACGATTTATTAATTATAATAGTAAATTTTAGATTGATGCATCAACAGGCACAACACAAACATTCAAGCAACTTCTGGATGCATCAAAGAAACTAGCGCAATACATGCGTTCAGTTGGAATAGAACCAGGGGACAACATCACAATGTGTTCATACCATCACATAAACAGTGAAGGTTGTAATTATTGCTGCATTATTTGTTGGTGCAGTCGTGTCCTCAACTGATCCAATGATATCACTGGAAGATTCTAAATATTTACTGAATATGGTCAAACCAAAACTGCTCTTTATTTCTGATGGTTCTGAAGAGCTAATTGAAACTTGTGTTGATGCAATTCAATTAAAACAAAGATCATTTCAGTTTCCTTGAGTTCTCATAATGAATATGACACTATTGAACAGATTTTGAGCAACACAACAATTGAGAACAATTTTAAACCGTTTCTTGTTGATGATTTGAGTACAGTTTGTTCAATTCTGTTTAGCAGTGGAACAACAGGACTACCAAAAGGAATTTGTGTGACCCATAATACTATTTTGGCTCCTCTATCAATGTAAATACTATTATTACTTTAAAACATTCTAATAGTATTGAAATATATACTTTATAGATTTCCTGCAGCAATATTAAACTGGGTGATATTAAATTATGGAACGTTCTATTGGATCTCTTCCGTGTTCAACCTGGCAATGTCAATTCAAATGGGATCCGCAAGATTATTAGTAAAGCAATTTAAAAAAGATGCTCATTGGTCAATTTGTGCAAAATATAATGTGGTCTACATGACTCTATCCAATACAATCTTCATGGAAGCAGGGAATTTTCTCCCTGACAACACTGAACTACCCAAACTCAAATGTGTTGTTGTGGCAGGTGGATCAGTCCCAGAAAATGTTTTCACCACCTATTATAAAAAGTTGCCCAATGTACACGTAGGATATTTGTATGGTTTGACAGAAGGTGGTCTTGTATCAAAGTATGAAGCTGGAGATAGAATTGGTTCAAATGGTAAACCTGCTGCCCTCAATCAAACTATCAGGGTAAACCATATTTATGCTCAGTTCAATGAATGATTTTTCTCAATCAATATTATATAGATTGTAGATCCAGATACTGAAGAAAATCTCCCCTTGACTCAAACGGGTGAGATTCGAGTGAAGCAAGCACATCAAATGGCAGGTTATTACAAGATGGACTCCAAGGACGCGTGGGATTCCCAAGGATTTCTAAAAACTGGCGATTTGGGATATTTAGATAAGAATTACAATCTTTATTTCGTGGATCGTATAAAAGAGATGTTCAAGTATCGCAGTTGGCATATCGTGCCTGCGAAGATTGAAAATGTGCTTAGTTCTCATCCGGATGTACTTTATGTAATCGTCATTGGCAAACCTACATATGACGAGGATGAAAATCATGCGATGGCGATCGTTTGTTTACATGAGAATGTACGTACTAGCGCTGCGGAATTGGAGACCTTTGTTAATCAACGAATGGATAATTTAAATCAAATTCGTGCTGGTGTCAAAATCGTTGATAGAAACGAGATTGAGCTTACGCCTACTGGGAAAATTAACCGAAGATCTTTAAAGAGTAAATTTGCTTTGTTATTGTTATGAGGTCACAATTGTTATTCAAGATGTGATAAAATAAAAATATTCGTAGTATGTGTATTTAATCATTCACAGTGAAACCAGTAATTATATTAGTCTTATCACAGTACCTGATAATAGCGGGACAATAAACCATCAAAGAACCTCTTCTTGGGGCAATAGGTGCGGCAGAAGAGTGGTGTGCGAATAAAACCAACATTGCGAGAGAAGAATATATACACTCGCGACAGTATTCTTAGAAGGCACAAACTCAACTGATCACAATGCTTGCTCCGGTCACCTTATACCTGCGGCCTTCCCTGAAAACGTGGTAGGGGAAGAGGCAGATGCGTTTAAATGGCAGAATGGGTCGCGCAAGAGTGCGAACTGCGGGTAGGTACCTGTAAACAGCAATGAAGAAGGAGAGAAATTGAACAGATTGATACACAAGCAAGGGAAACCTCAAGGAGGCCCCAGAATGAATTATGAATGAAATGATATGAATCAAAGTTTGATGTTATTACAACTATACGCTTTAAATGTTATTATTTATCTATTAATGTTGTTATTATTTGACTACTTGAAATTTGAAACTTGCGAAACACACTTTCCGGTGATTATCTGTATTAACTTCCGAGAAATTGAGGCAGCAAAGGAAATAAACACTCTATAAAGATGATTCACTATCATATATAAACGTATTGTACCCCAATCTGTTAGTTTATTCCTGTTTTTACCTCTGGCATTATCAAAATGGGTCAATATATATATTCAACGCAAAATTTCATATTAAATCTAAAATATTTTGTTATTTAGATAAATTCCAATATAATGAGCAAACTCACGAACTTTTCGTCAAGAGGGAAACCGAGTACCAGCCGTACCCAGGAGGTCTCGGCAAATATTACCATGATCGTCTCATTCAAATTTCCACAGAAGATGAAACCAGTATTGCACAGGTTACCTAATTATTAACTATTGTTAATTTTTAACTATTTACTAATTATAATAGCAAATTATAGATTGATGCTGCAACAGGCACAACACAAACTTTCAAAGAACTTCTGGATGCATCAAAAAAACTAGCGCAATACATGCGTTCAGTTGGAATAAAACCAGGAGACAACATTGCAATGTGTTCATACAATCACATAAACAGTGAAGTTGTAATTGTTGCTGCATTATTTGTTGGTGCAGTCATGTCCTCAACTGATCCAATGCTATCACTGGAAGATTCAAAACATTTATTAAACATGGTCAAACCAAAATTGCTTTTTGTTTCTGATGGTTCTGAAGAGCTAATTGAAGCTTGCGTTGATGCAATTGAATTAAAAGCAAAGATTATATCAGTTTCTTTAAATTCTCACAATGAATATGATACTATCGAAGAGATATTGGAAAAAACAACAATTGAAGAAGATTTTGAACCGTTTCTCGTTGATGATTTGAATACAGTTTGCTCAATTCTCTTTAGCAGTGGAACTACAGGACTTCCAAAAGGGATTTGTTTGACTCACAACTATATATTCTCATCACTATCAATGTAGATATTAATATCTAATATCTTCATAAATGTTCATTTTGATTTATTTATCATTATTTATAGATATCCAACAGTCATACTCAACTGGGTAATATTGAATTATGCCACCTTCTATTGGGTTTCATGCGTATTTAACTTGCAAATGTCAATTCAAATGGGTTGTGCACGATTATTAGTCAGACAATTTAAAAAGGAGACTCACTGGTCCATTTGTTCAAAATATAATGTAGCCTACACGTTTTTATCCAATACGATCTTCATGGAAGCAGCTAAATATCTCCCAGATCTATCTGAACTACCTAGTTTGAAGCAGGTTGTTGTTGGAGGTGGATTAGTCCCTGAAAAATACTTAACCACTTATTATGAAAAGTTTCCAAGTATTTACGTAGGATATGTGTACGCTTTGACAGAGAGTGGTCTTGTGGCAAGTTATCAGGCCGGAGATAAATTTGGTTCAAATGGTAAACCAGTTCCAAACAATCTAACTATAAAGGTAAAACATATTCTACAATTTAAACAATTAAAACCGTAATGCATTCAATTCGTAATTATATAGATTGTTGATCCAAATACCGAAGAAAATCTCCCTTTGACTCAAACCGGCGAGATTCGTGTGAAGCAAGCACACCAAATGGCAGGTTATTTCAAGATGGACTCCAAGGACGCATGGGACGCACAAGGATTTCTAAAAACTGGCGATTTGGGATACTTAGATAATGATTACAATCTTTTCATTGTGGATCGTATTAAAGAAATGTTCAAGTATCGCAGTTGGCATATCGTGCCAGCGAAGATTGAGAATGTGCTTAGTTCTCATCCGGATGTACTTTACGCTATCGTCATTGGCAAACCTACATATAACGAGGATGAAAATCACGCGATGGCCATCGTTTGTCTGCATGAGAAAGCACATGCTAGCGCCGCAGAGTTGGAAGCTTTTGTTAATCAGCGAATGGATAATTTAAATCAAATCCGTGCTGGTGTCAAAATCATTGACAGGCACGAAATTGAGTTTACGCCTACAGGGAAAATTAACCGAAGATCTTTAAAAAGTAAATTTATTTCTTAAGTTTGCTTGTTTGTTGTTATGAGATTATTTATGTTATATGTACATGCAATGGAAAAATAAATAACTCAAGTTACTTTTCCACCTAGAAACAAATTATTTTATAACCTGATTTATGATTTAATCTAGCATGGAGATTATTTATCAAGACAAACATAATAAAAAGGCTAGCAGACATAATTTACGCATAGTCATAGTCATACTCGTCTCTAAAATGGAAGGTTTGTTTGATACTAAGCATAATTATTATCCAAAACTTACATAATTTCATTTCAGCCAAATTTGTTTTTGACAATGCAAAAAAAGAACTCTCTTCAGGGGGAGAAAATCGATCAAGCCCCATTGGAGGACTGGGAAGATACATGTTTGATCATATAAAGAAACATGCAGAAAGTGACTCAATTGCACAGGTTATTAAAATCACTATTTAAAACTATCTCAATCATTTCCATATATTATTATTAGATCGAAGGAGAAACTGGGATGCAAGAAACATATCAAGTTTTCTTCTCAAAATGTGTAAAACTTGCTCTGTTCATGAGGGATCAAGGCCTTCAACCAGGCGACATCATCTCAATGTGTTCCCAAAACACAATGAATAATTCCGCTGTGTTTATTGCTTCCTTATTCACTGGTTTGGTTACTGCTTCGACTGATCCACTAATTTCTGTAGAAGATACAAAATATCTATTGGATATGGTCAAACCAAAAATGATTTTTGTTTGTGAGAACTCTACAGATTTAATTACGAAAGCACTCGGAGAAAATAACACAAGAATAATCGCTTTGTACAAACATAAATCTTTAATAGATTTGCCAGGAATTTTTGAATTATATAATGATGATGATATTAAATCTTTTGTACCGGTTCATATTGATAACACGAGAATAACCGCTTGCATTATGTTCAGCAGTGGTACAACCGGATTACCGAAAGGGACTTGTTTGAGTCATGACCATCTATATGCTGACATGGCGTAAGAATAACGATTAAAATTTGATATTTTGCACAAAATATTATTTCAGTGCTCCGCTTGCTTCAAATGGTTCAATATTATGTGGATTCACTACCTTGTATTGGTATTCCGGAGTATATTTCAGCCTAACTACATTCTCCAAAGGAATGATAAAACTCAATTACAGGCAATTTTCAGCGGAAAATATTTGGAATGATCTTAATAAGCACAAAGTATGCACTAATATATTAACAAACAAAGCGAGTCACTTGGTGTACCTAATATTCATTTTCAAGGTTAACATTCTTTATATGTCGTATGCTCATACTATGGACAGTGTACAACATTTGAAAATACCAATGCCGCACTTGAAATGCCTGCTGATAGTCGGTGGTATGATCGCTGTCAAGTACCACAAGGAATTTAAAACTAAACTTCCTCACTTGTTGGTTGGGGGAGGTTATGGTATGACAGAAATAGGTTATGTTACGAAAAATGATGGAAGTTGCTCACCGGAGAGTGTTGGGTTGCTTGCCGCTAAAAACCTCATTTTAAGAGTATATTTACCACAAAAATCATAAAATTATGTTAATATTATAAACAAATTTTAAATTTATTAGGTTGTTGATCCAGATTTAGAAACTCCTCTGGATCTTAACACCGTCGGAGAAATTCGTGTCAAAAGTAAAAATCAAATGAACGGATACTACAATCAAGACTCCAAAGATTGTTGGGATGCTGATGGTTTTTTCAAAACCGGAGATCTTGGATATTTAGATGATAAATATCAAGTCTATATTGTGGATCGTATTAAGGAAATGTTTAAATATCGCAGTTGGCACGTGTTACCGGCTAAAATCGAAAAAGTTTTGAGAGAACATCCAGCTGTTTTGCATGGAATCGTTATTGGTGTACCAACAAAAGATCATGAAAATCATGCTATGGGTTTCGTAGTATTGAGAGATGGATTTTCTGTATCAAGTGAAGAATTGGTCAAATTCGTCAATAATAAAGTGGATGACATTCATCAACTTCGTGCTGGAGTTAAGTTTATCACTGAAAATGAGATTCCATTCACTGTTACCGGTAAAATAAGTCGTCTTAAATTGAAAAAAATGTACTCTGAATAATATTTCAATTAAAATATACCTAATTGGTATTTAGTATTGGCGAATGTTATCTTAAACTTTTATCTCTCATTAGTATTTTGCTAAGTTTTAGTAAAAAATAATACCAAAACTTGTTTGCTTCAAAAATATTTGCACATGTACTTAATCTAAATATTTTGTACAAATATTCTAATGATATACTAGCTAATTATTATGTTTTTCTTCTTTGCAACCAAAAAAGACATTTGTTAACTAATTTTTAAATATCTCGTCACACTCATTGCAATTCACTCATTCTTGTTGTTTCATTGTTGAAACAAAGTTTTGTATACTATTATGCCTGTTTTTTCGAAATGCGTTTACAATGAGAAAACTAAAGAACTTAACTCTGAGGTGCACCCTTTCCATGCCCTGTTGGAGGTCTTGGAAAAGGAATATTTGATAAAATGAAGAAATACGGTGATGATGACTTAATCGCACAGGTAAATAAATAAATAAACGCTCAAATATTCGAATAAATATTAATCCACACGTATTAAAGATTGATGGAGAAACTGGCGAAGAAGAATCATACAAAGCATTCCTGAATAAATGCATTAAACTTGCATTATACATGAAACAACAAGGCATTCAAAACGGCGATATTATTTCAATTTGTTCCGACAATACAATGAACAATTCCGCCGTGTTTTTAGCTTCACTTTTCATTGGTGCAATCAATGCTTCAACAGATCCCAGATTCTCGGTGATTGAAGCAAAATATCTTTTAGGAGTAGTCGAACCAAGAATGATTTTTGCTTCTGAAGACACAATAAACCTCATAAAAGGAGCTGTAGAAGGCGAAAACTACAAATGCAAATTAATAGCTCTTTATAAAGACGACACCTTGGAAAATATTCCGGAAATATTAAACCAATTCACTGATAAGGAAACGGAAATATATGAACCTATTTTTGTTAATGATACATCGTCAACCGCATGTATGATGTTTAGTAGTGGTACTACCGGTTTGCATAAAGCAGCACGCATTAGTCATGATGCACTCTGTGCTGATTTTGATGCAATCTTTCATAACAGTTTACCGTATATTATTCCGCAAATGAGAATAACTGGATATGCTACACTCTTCAGCCTTTGTGGAGTATATTTTACTCTAGCTCCGTTTTTCTGTGGTCATATTAAAGTTAATATACAGGAATACAAGCCAGAAACTATGTGGGACCTTATAGACAAACTTAAAGTACAAATATTTTTTTACTAATTAAATTTTACTGCTAATTGCATATTTGGTTTAAGGTCAACTTGATATATTTACCATATTCACAAGCAATGGATTCACTACCGCATTTAACGCATTCATTACCACATTTAAAGTGTCTAGGAATAATTTCTGGACAAATTGCAGCTATATATTATAAAGAATATAAAGACAAACTTCCTAATACACATATTGTTTATGGATATGGAATGACAGAGATTGGATTCGCCACAGTTCAATATGGAGACTGCGCGGTTGAATCATCAGGCAAACCAGTACCTAAAGATGTCATTTTCAAAGTAAGTAACTAAAAACTAATTTCTCATAAATAATAAACACATTTTTTAAAGATTGTTGATCCTGATACGGAAACTGCTTTAGACTTAAACACAGTCGGAGAAATTCGTATAAAAAACAAAACAGCTATGTGTGGATATTATAAAAACACCACAATAGATGTCTGGGATAACCAAGGTTTTCTCAAAACAGGAGATCTTGGATACTTTAATGAAAAGTATGAACTCTTTATTGTGGATCGGATCAAAGAAATGTTTCGATTCAATGGTAGGCATACAATTCCTGCAAGAATCGAGAGGATCCTACGAGAACATCATGCTGTACTTCACGCTACAATCATTGGAATACCAATAAATGACAATGATCATCATGCAATGGGAATTGTGGTACTTAGGGATGGTTATTCAGTATCTGCTGATGAACTAATCAATTTGGTCAATGATAGAATGGATGTTATGCATCAGATTCGCGCGGGGATTCAATTTCTCGCTGATAATGAGATTCCTTACACTGTCACCGGGAAGATTGATAGACGTAAATTGAAGCAGATGTATTCAAATTGATTATGTTGATCTTTTTAATACTTGATACAATATATGAACTGAAATATTTGATAGAGAATTGTCCGTAGATTAAGATTCTGCGATTCGTTCCTTTTTATCTTTTTTTAGTTTACAAGATATTCGCAATTGTAAAAAATCGTCAAAATTTGAAAAATTTCAATTTTTAGCACATTTAGTCACATTTTTCGCCCTTTTAACCCTACGATGTTTGATTATTTTATGTTTTAATCTTAAAGAGAATTTTCCAATCTTTCATAATCTGCAATTCGTTGGATTCTAGTGCTTTTAGTTCAGAAGATATTCACTATCAAAAATCATCGAAAAAAATTATTAAAAAATCTTCAAAATCTGAAAAACTACAATTTCTCTATTCTCTCTCTGGCATGGTATAGCCAAACAAATACGTTTGTCTCTTTTTAGTGTCGTTTCATTAATTTTGAAATCACAACGATTCTAAAAAGTTTTCACTTCAAAAGTTTTATTCGTTTTTTATATAATTTAATGTTGTGTTTTCCAAAAAATAAATCACCAGATACAATACTGGAAATATTTCCTTGTTAAAATTGACGTATCTATATATACATTCAGGAAATACTTATGACGTATTTAACTACCTGAATTCTCGAAAATTATTTCCCATGCGGCTACCTAATACTTGATATAAGCATTCTTGAACATATTTAAGGCATATTGGCAAAGATAAGAGAACATATTTCACCTATCGCTTTACAAGAATGTAAAAACAAGAATTTGCAATTATAAATACCCTTATCAATATATTTCCTAACGAGTTAACGCAAAATTGCATTCAAAACTGCTTCAGCTTTCATCATGCAAGGTAACTATCAATTTTTGATAAATTATCACTAATTAATTATACATATTTTTCCTAGACTCCGAAAAATATGTTTATAATCATGAGACTAAAGAGCTCTTCACTGGAGGAACGGCTTATACTTGCCCAGCTGGAGGTTTGGGAAAAGCAATGTTCGAAAATATGAAAAAACATGCGAAAGCAGGAATTATTGCACAAGTTGAAAGAGAAACAGGCATAGAAGAATCCTTCAAAAAGCTTCTAAGCAAATGTATCAAAATTGCTATATTCATGAAAGAGCAGGACATTCAACCTGGCGATGTCATTTCAATGTGTTCCGAAAACACGTTGAACAATTCAGCTGTATTATTCGCTTCAATTTTTATTGGTTCTATTATTGCTTCAACTGATCCAGATATTGCTGTTGAAGATACAAAACATTTATTAGACATGGTTGAACCAAAATTAATTTTTGTTTGTGAGAAATCAACAGATTTGATTAGAAATGCAACAAAAAATTGTTCCTACAAAACAAAAATAGTACCATTATATGGTGAATCAATTTGTTTTGATATGTACACGGAAGAAGACGAAGAAAAGTTTCATCCGGTTCATATTGAAGATACAAATTCAACAGCGCTGATTTTATTCAGTAGTGGATCGTCTGGATTACCGAAAGGTATTTGCTTGAGTCATAATTCAATCGTTGCAGATTTTGCGGTGAATGATACACAGATGACCAGGCTAGGCATGACTAAATTTGCCATTTTTACAACACTTTATTGGATATCAGGAGTTTCTATAACACTTTCAGCTGGGTACTTTGGTGTAACTAAAGTAGTCTTTAGAAAATTTATACCTAACCAAGTCTGGGATGATTTAGATAAACTAAAAGTGAATATATTCATCATTTCCTATTCCAATGGAATGCAATGCATACCATACTTGAAGCATATAATGCCGGATTTAAAAGCGGTGGTTATAGTTGGTGGACCAATACCAACTTTGCAATACAACGAATTTAAAAGGAAACTACCAAACACAGCATTATTTGTTGGTTATGGATTGACGGAAACGAATAGTATTGCCTACAATGACGGAAGTCATTCACCAGAATCCGCATATTTACCGATTAATAGAAATATTGTTATTAAGATTGTTGATCCGGAAAGTGGGACAGCGTTGGATTTAAACCAGACAGGTGAAGTTCGCGTTAAAGGAAAATATTTAATGAATGGATATTATAAGAAAGACACTGCGAATGGCTTTGATGAGCATGGTTTCTTTAAAACTGGTGATCTGGGATATCTAGATGGTAATTATCGGTTGTTTATAGTTGATCGCATCAAGGAAATGTTTAAATATCGTGCATGGCGTGTGATTCCTGCTAAAATCGAAAAAGTTCTACGTCAACATCCTGCCGTTCTTCACGCGGTTGTTCTCGGAATACCACATGAAGAAGATGATAATCATGCTGTGGGTATAGTTGTACTCAAAGAAAAGGTTTCCATTGCTGAGAATGAATTAATGAAATTTGTCAATGATAAGATGGATAATCTTCATCAGCTGCGTGGTGGAATTAAATTGATTCTAGAAGAGCAGATTCCATTTACGCCGACTGGAAAACTTAACAGATTGAAATTGAAGCAGAATTATCTAAATTCGGCCTTGTAGTTTGTAATTTATTGACAATGCGAGTAATGAGCAATATCAGTGACCTTTTAAACATAATTATTATTTACTTATTGGAGTTTTTATTTACTTAAATTCATTCAACTTTGATTATTGTATTTGTTCACTTATAATCTGTAAAACTGTTTAACTAATGATCTTTCCTTATCACCCAATAAACAATGCTTTACTTTGTATCTTGCACTGCTATATATATAATGTAATTAAATTGTAATAATTACAATTTGTAACTATCATGACGAGCATGATAAGCATGACTCGACAAAAACTAAATAAATATATAAATCTTACAATTAGAAGGATTATAAGTTATTCGAGAGATGTTAAGGTTTACATTGTGCTACATTTTCTTTTTCTTTGAATATATTCACTATATATAATTAGTTTAACTTGTAAACAGCTTCAAATGATAATATTCAGTATAAGTGCACAAACAGTAAGATTTTAAAAACAGTTTTTTCATCGCAACTGAACAAGAAATACAGTAATTTAGTCAATATGGAAGGTATGTCAGATTTTAAGTACTTGAAATTATTATTTATTGTAATTATTTATAGAAAAATACGTATTTAATCCCGTTACTAAAGAACTAAAGACTGGTGGAGATATTGATCCGTGTTTACCAGGCGGTATTGGAAAATTACTCTTTGAAAAACTTGAAATGTTTGCTCAAAGAGGTAGAACAGCACAGGTAAATCAAATTTGTGTACTTTTACTCCCAATTTCTTATAAATTAATTTTTAGATCATAGCAGAAACAGGCTGAGATGCAAAAGAAGTTAGCAATTTATATGCAAGATATCGGAATTCAACAAGGAGATATTATCTCTTCTTGTTCTCCAAACAATCTAAACAGTTCTATTCCTTTTATCAGCGGTTTATTTATTGGTGCAATCACTGCATCTACTGATCCTATTTTATCATCAGAAGATACAACTTATCTGTTAAACATGACAGAACCAAAATTGATTTTTGTTTCTGAAGAATGCATTGATCTCATAAAAAATACGAAGTATTATGAAGCCAACAGCAACTGTAAACTGATCGTATTACAGAAGCACGACAAATATGATAATATACCGGATATTTTGGACAGATATACTAATGAAGAAGCAAAATATTTTGAACCTGTATTTATTGAAGATACAACTAGAACTGCTTGTATTTTATTCAGCAGTGGGACTACAGGTTTACCGAAAGGCACCTGTTTGAATCATAACTATTTAAATGCCAATGTATTTACCAATAAATACATCGATTTGTTTGATAGCAAAGAGCATCAAAACACAATTTTGAGTTTTACGACACTTTATTGGATTTCGGCGGTTATGATTAATCTAAGTGTGTGTTACTACGGATTGAAAAAGTTGAGTTGTAGTAAATTTGACGCCAAAACTCTTTGGGCGCTTGTGGAAAAGTACAAAGTAAGTTTTTTTTATATGTAATTAATTGGTTTGTATATTAAAAGAGAATTTTTTAGGTGAATAAATTGCTTATGTCTTATTATCATTGCATTGAAGGACTTGAAACTTTAAAAACTCCTCAACTGTCACTCGACCATTTAATGATAATGGGAGGACAAATCTCGCCAGCGAAACAGGATCAATACGGTGAAATGTTACCAAATGCTCAGATTGTTAACGCATACGGAATGACTGAAACAGGAAGTGTATCAGTAAACTATGATTACAAAAATCGTTCATCTGGAAAACCTATGCATAAAAATCAAACTATCAAAATTGTCGATGCGGAAACTGAACAACCTTTAGATTTAAACAGGGTCGGCGAGATAAGAGTCAAACACAAGTTTCAAATGAATGGATATTACAAGAAAAACTCTGCTGATTGTTGGGATGAAGATGGTTTCTTCAAAACTGGTGATGTTGGTTATTTAACGGATGAATATGAGCTGTTTGTTGTTGATAGAATAAAGGAAATCAAATACCGCAGTTGGCATGTTTTACCGGCGAAAATCGAGCGCCACCTTGTTAAACATGCATGTGTACAGCACTGCGTTGTTATTGGTGTTCCTAATGAAGAAGACGACAATCATGCAATGGCAATTGTTGTTTTAAAGGATAACTTCACTGTTAGCAGTGAGGAATTGCTCAAATATGCCAACGACGAAATGGATAGCATTCACCAAATACGGGCTGGAGTGCGAATTGTTGCAAAACATGTTATTCCGTACACTATCACTGGGAAAATTAACCGACGTTTGTTAAAAACACAAATTCTGAGTGGCAAGTGCAATTGATGTACACATCAACACAAAAACATTCGTGTAAGTGAAATATTTAAAATGTAACACATATTGTTATTGAATAAATAGATAATGATAGCAAACATAACTTTGTTGCATTGTAATATTTCACAAATAAACTGAAAATACCAGAAATTTGAATAACAAGGTCATGTTATGTGATTTTTTCCCTTGAGTGAATTTATATTTGTTAAAAACACAAATATTACCTAATAAATATTAATAACAGTAACTGCGTTATGTGCAAATACGAAAATAATTATCGGCTAATCGCAACACTTGTAAAACCGAATTGTTTCCTAGTAAACAATTTACCTAGGTAATATGAATATCTATGAACACTTAACGTAAAATTAGAATGCAAAACCAATCAAGTAATTAAATTACAACAAATTTTGTCGTTTGGACTTACCTAATACGTTAGTTATGACAAATAATTAAATACAACTCAATAAAATATGAAAGCGTTATATATTCTTTCAAAAACGCCGGCGTAAAAATTACATAATTAGTTTTAAAACACTAGTCTAACAAGAAACATAATAGAAATGTCAGGTACAAGTATATTTTTTAAACTTTATCTTCAGCAGAAAATGCAAAAAATTTTATTTAATGCATAATTTTCCTATCACTTTTAGATATGTATGTGTTTGATCCATTTAGTAAAGAACTCAAAACTGGAGGAGATGTTAATCCATGTTTGCCAGGCGGTTTTGGAAAAATGTTATTTGAAAAGATGCGCAAATATGCTGAAATTGGTCTAACTGCACATGTATGCATTTAACTTTAATGTTTATTATTTATAACTTTAATAACAAATCTAAATAAATAAACTTTTAGATTAATGTAGAAACAGGATATGAGGATTCATTCATTGACTTCTTTAATAGATGCAGGAAACTTGCAATCTACCTGCAAGATACCGGAATTCAACCAGGAGATATTATATCTTCTTGTTCTTCAAATAATTTAAACAGTGCTGTGCCTTTCATTAGCAGTTTATTTATTGGAGCAATTTGTGCATCTACTGATCCTGTTTTATCACCTGAGGTTACCACGCATCTTTTAAATATAACAGAACCCAAATTAATCTTTGTTTCTGAAGATTGTATTGATCTAATTGAAGAGAGCAACTACAGAGCAGACAATGACTATAAATTAATCACGTTGCAAGAAAGTAAAAAGTATGAAAATTTACCAAACATTTTAAAACGATATTCTGATGAAGATGCTAAGCAATTTGAACTTGTGTTTGTTGAAGATACAAGTAGCACTGCTTGCATTGTATTCAGCAGTGGTACAACAGGTTTTCCAAAAGGGTCTTGTCTAAACCACAATTATTTAAGCTCAAATGTTATCACCAAACAATTCATTGAACTATCTGATAGCAATAAACATCAAGATACGGTTTTGAGTTTTACAACACTTTACTGGATTTCTGGTGTTGTAATCAGTCTGGCAAGTTATTACTATGGGTTCAAAAGATTGACTTGTTGCAAATTTGATCCTGAAACAATTTGGGGTTTAGTCGGCAAGTACAATGTAAGTTTTAGTAGATATTGTAAGTGACTTTAAAATTGTATAGCATACATTTTAGGTAAAAATATTACCAATGTCATATTATCATTGCATAGAAGCTCTGGACACTTTAAAAGTTCCTCAACCCAATCTTAATCATCTAGTTATATTAGGAGGACCAATATCACAAACAAAACAAAAACAATATGCAGATATGCTGCCAAATGCTTACATTATCAACTCGTATAGTATGACTGAGATTGGAAGTGTCTCAATAAACACAGATTACAGAGTTCCATCATCTGGAAAGCCGGTTCATAACGGTCAAACTATAAAGATTGTTAATCCCGAAACAGAACAACCTTTGGACTTAAACAAAACCGGTGAAATTAGAGTCAAGCACAAGTTTCAAATGAATGGATACTACAAGAAAAACTCAACTGGCTGTTGGGATACTGATGGTTTCTTTAAGACCGGAGACATTGGTTACTTATCAAATGAATTCGACCTGTTTGTAGTTGATCGAAACAAGGAAATGTTCAAATATCGCAGTTGGCATGTAATTCCAAAGAACATTGAACACCATATTCTAAAACACACATGTGTAACAGAATGCGTTGTTATTGGCGTTCCAGTAGAACATGACGATAATCATGCTATGGCAATAGTTGTTTTGAAGCATAACAGCCACGTTAACAGTGAGGAATTATTAAAATATGCGAACAACCATCTCGATGATATTCATCAAATTCGCGCTGGAATAAAGTTTGTCACAAAGGACGCAATACCGTATACTACCACTGGAAAAATCAACAGGCTTCTGTTAAAAACACAAATATTAAATGGTAGATCATAATCAATAAATATAAGTATATTAACTTTATCACTTTAATTATGAACAGCAGTAGAGTTGTCAACATCATCTGCATTGGCCTTTGGCGGTGGATCGCTTGTCACTATATTTACAACTCCTTCGTAGCCTTTGTGTATGACAAAATTAACATCTATAACTGTTCGTGTGGCTAATACTTCCCGCACTTTAGCCTGCTTCATGGCTAGCTCTATAGCAACATCTTTCGGTAAAACTTCCAAATCTTTCCGTGGCATTTTCAAAACAGCATTTTCAGTCCCATTTACCTGGCATACCAAGTCTAGATTATAGTCGTAGTCAATATCTGGCCATCTCTGTTCCAACACACCTTTATCCCACTGAATTTCTTCATTGGTTGTCAATCTATTCGGAGCCGAAACAAAACCAGACCATAACTCAGATGCAAAATGCGGCGCCATAGGTGCTAACAAAATAATTTGGCATGCTAAAGCCCTTTCAAATTGTAAACTACGCGCAAAAACTGTTGCAGGCGCTCTTCTTATACTGTTCGTCAAACCTTGCAGCTTTGAAATGGCTACGCTTATTTGCTGCGAATCGCAATAATTAAATGTTGCGCCCTTCACGTAATAATTTCGCGAATCAAACATGTAGTCCTCGTTCGCTTGAAACTCGTCCTGCTTAGTTATTTCTGGCATTTCCTTTCGATGATGTATGAAATCTTTAATTGTTAGCCAGAGCCTTCTTTGCCAGTTGATTACACCTGGGAAAGCTAATCAAACATTTTTTTTTTAAATAAATTAATCTGTTTGGGAATTTAATCTGTTAATATTTACTGTTGCTGTTCCAATTCCGATGTGAAGTTGGAGCTACATCGGCCAATATTAGTAATCTGGTTGTGTCCACTCCATATTCATTAAACATATCAGTTGGGTCGGTTCCGTTGTACTTACTTTTACTCATTTTCTCCCATTGCATTACAACAGGCTCACCTGTTTCTTTGCAGGTTGCTTTGTTTTTCTTAACATCTGCAACTTTTTAAATAAATAACCCCATCATTGGTACAAGAAAACTTACTTATAACATTAACTTTATTCGGCGATAGATATTTTCCAGTTCCTTTGACTCTGTAACTCCTCCCCATAACCATTCCTTGTACCAAGAGGCGTTTAAATGGTTCTCGTTCTTGTAACATTCCCAAGGAATGCAAGAAATGACTTATAAAACGCGCATAATACAAATGTAAAACCGCTGAAACCAACATTTTCTTAACACATACTCAAAACACAAAATATGATCTAAAACTATTCTCACCATGTTCTTTTCCGCCAATATATAAATCAACCGGCGCCATTTTCTTACCCTTTTCGACGTCAAACATTTCATTATTACAATCTCTATTTAAATATCGTAAGTAATACCAACTACTATCTACAAAAGTGTCCATTGTATCTGATTCCCGTTCAGCTTGCTGTCCACACTTAGGACAATCCACTTTTTTCCACTCTTCATTCGAGGCCAAAACTGATCCGACTCCCAACACCTCATTGCATTCTGGTAATATAACAGGCAACTGTTCTTTTGGAACAGGTACAGCCCCACATGATTTACAGTGAATTATTGGTATTGGCGTACCCCAATATCTTTGACGAGAAATTAACCAATCGCGTAACTTTGAACTCGTGTAATAACCACCTGCATTAAGTTCTGTTAACTTTTTAATTATATCTTCTTTAGATTTGAATTTTAAATCAATTGTATCATTGTTATATGTTATATTATGTTGATTGCAAAATAATTGATCTTTTTCATTCACAAGTGGCATTCCTAAATGACAATCGGTTCCTTCAGCAAATTCCAACTCATTGGTAACGTAAATTTGTAATTCTTCGTTTGTAATCGGATTTATCGCGACTGAATTTAATACTTGTGTATTTTCATTGAACTTTTTTAAAGGTTTTGACTTTTTAGCTATTAAATTGTTGCTTGATACTGCTATAAATTTAACAGTTTCCAAATGCTCTACTTTGTCAGTCCATAAAGTTAGTAATTCATTAGTTGTTTCTTGTCCATTTGATTTTTTCACTTTAAAATCAACAGCAATCCCATTGCAATCACCTATCCAATGTTTCTGTAGCTTAATAATGTCTCTCCAATCTTGTAAAATTGAATCATTGAGGCCATCCTGTAAAGCTTTAGCAAATTTAGTTGTTTTAATAAACCATTGCCTCAACAGTTTCTTTTCCACTTTGATGCCTGAACGCCATGAGCACCCATTTTCATCCACTTGTTCATCAGCTAAAACTGTACAATCAACTGAATCCCAATTAACAAGTGCTTCCTTTTGATATGCTAGACCAGCATGAAACAATTTAAGGAATAGATCCTGTGTCCATTTATAATATCTTGGATCACAAGTGGCTAACTCTCTATCCCACTCAAAACTACAGCCTAAATGTTTTAACTGATCCTTCATGTGCTTTATATTGTTGACTGTCCATGTAGCTGGAGATGTTTGGTTTGCAATTGCTGCATTTTCAGCTGGGAGGCCAAATGCATCCCAACCAATTGGATGAATTACCTTATAAAGAACAATATTATTAACATAACTATTAAATTAATAAAAACATACATTTCTTCCATTCATTCTTTGATATCTTGCAATGGAATCACTGATTGTGTAGACTCGAACATGACCCATGTGCAAGTGTCCTGATGGATAAGGAAACATTGACAGCACATAATATTTCTCTTTTGTATCATTACAGGCTTCATTGTATTTAATACTTGGATCAGTGGCTAATTTCTTTGACCAGTGCTCTTCTATTTTGTGTTTTATATCAGTATTTAAGTCTTGATCCTGATTACAAACACAAATCATTGAATAATTACTTAAAACTAAGTTTTAAATTGTATATTACCCATAAATTTAAACTCGTGAGTGATCTATATCTTGAAAGTGAGTATATTTGTTTGTTTCTTAGCAGAGGAAGGAAGTTTATTGATGTTCTTATGAAAAACATTTTGTGGAGTTTTAAAGATTTGCTAGAAAAGTAAGGTTATGTACATTCATGCAGTCAGGATTTAAAATATTGATAGCAAATGGAATAGAGAATAATTTTCTTCATAAAGAAATACAATAAGTATTAATGAGTAACTAGAGCTTTAATATGAATATTTTGATACTATTACACATATATTCATGGAATACTAAACAATTTTTGAATATAAATATAAAAGCCACAAAAGATCTTCAACTTCTATCCAAATACTATTTCATAATCATAAATAAATGCTTTACTTATATTTCTTTGCACAAATAATCTATTTTTTAAGAATTAAAGTTAAATATTTAAGCCTAATTGTAGTTGTTTCGCCTGCGGGCGCGTTGTTTATCAAAACGCAATTCCATTTCCTCCAGAACTTTTGGTGTGTAACGAACTACCAATTTTACTGATCCGTGGGCTTGCTTCAGTAGTTCCACAGCTTTTTCGTGGTTTTCACCTTCTACAGACTAAAGAGATACAAATATATAGAATTAATCAATATATTGATTATCAACTAAACTAAGTCAGGAAAAATGAATATAAATTTAATTCTATTAAATTAAATAGGTCAAATTAATACTTACAACACCATTAACACTCAACAGTTGATCTCCTCTCTTTAATCCCCCATGTCTATCAGCAACACCCCCAGGGATAATCCTTGATATATAAATTGGGGAGTTTTGTTCCTTGCCACCCATTACATTAAACCCTAAACCTTCTTCAGTTTTAGGTAGTTCTACCACTCTTGGATGAGCATGACCCTCACTGGCTGCAAAAGCAGCCACAGTGGCTTTGGCAGTGGCTGAGGCTCTCACATCTTGTGAACCCTGAATATCAACAGTCTCATACACATGTTCATACACTTCTCTCACTGCATTGAGGAAGTCTGATTGCAGGACTTTCTGCAAAGCGGCGAGTTTGGTCGCTGGCACCTCGCCGTTTTTCTGGAGTTTTTCTAGTAACTCCACAGATCTTTTAATGTCTGCAAGGTATCAAAACAACAAAATTAGGACGCATATTGTATAGAATAAGAATTAGAAGATAAAAGTATTACCTCTAGAAAGTGTTAAAGGTTCAGCGACTTGGGCCATTTTTAGTTGATTGCAAGATCTTGGATATTCTGAATTTATTCTATATTTTGTTTGTTTTCTCTACCACCCACATAAAATAATCGATGCCCGTTTGTTTTCTGTCAGACAAGTGTGTACGTTGTGCGCATGCGCATTCTAGCAATGTTTACTGGAAGGATTTACAGGGCGTAAATAATACGGAAACGAGTTAAAAATTGATGAAAATGTTTCAAAACTATATAATTATACTTTTACTGCAATTATCTAAGTACACACAGTTTTGATTGAATTATTTAAATTCATGTAACTTTAGTGAAACGTCAGTGTTAATAGAATTGCATTTAAAGTCATTTTTTCTTGTCGCTTTGTATAATATCTATTTTGAAGAATAACAATGACTCATTGCATCATTCAAGTAATTTTTTTACATTCGTATAATTTACTGTAAGCTTTACTTCATTATACCATTACTTATCGTTCATTTGAGTAAGTTTAAATCACGGGCTCGGAAAATCAAGTGTGGATTAATTGTGTGTGTAGTGGAATAGTGCGTGTAGTGACTAGACAGCTGTCATTGTTGTTTCGTCGCAGTCACTGTACGAACTCAGTTGAATTCAATAATAATTTAGCCATCAGAATAGTTTAATTAAGTCGATATTAACACAAAACGAGGGAGTGATATTCCATACAAAAATGGTGTACGCTTCGGTGCTTCGGCAATGGCTGGGAAGCGTAAGTATTGCCCAAGCATACATTCTTACATTTCATAGTGATATGATGATGTGGTGATGATGTTATTCAGCTATAAATACTCATTTCTTACGTTTTGTCTAGTATAAAACACCTGACTCCGCAATCACGGATATCGTAACAGCCACCAATCAATACAAAGGATTAGAACCTCTGCTTGAGACATACAGTAAATTTGACTTCTTTTATTTGTTATTAAAGTATTGTAGTAATGTATGATTGGTTTTCTTGTAGCATTCAATGATGGATCATCTCTTCAGCTTGTTAACTTAACAGGTACAATTCCCGTGCGTTATAAAGGCAATACATATAATATTCCTATTAAAATATGGCTCATGGACACACATCCGAGAAATGCTCCCATTTGTTATGTGAAACCTACCAGTGACATGTCAATTAAAGTTTCTATTTATGTGGATCAAAATGGAAAGATTTATTTGCCATATTTACATGATTGGAAACCAGTAAGTACATATTTCAAGAGTTTTATATTTTTAGCATTCTATTATTGTACTTTCCAAATGTTTAACACTTGGGTTCAAAAATTGTGCTGTTAGAAATCATTCCATTGAATAACCAGAAAAATATTCACATATTTGAAGGATACTACTTTAATAAATTGGATAAACTCTATGATCTCTCAAAAAACACAATTTCTGCTTAAAAACTATGCTTTTGTAGTTGTATAAACTCAAATTTGAGTTATTTAGTGAATATATCTCATGTTTCTATTGTTCTAGAACGATTCCGATTTATTAGGCGTAATACAAGTAATGATAATGACATTTGGTGAACATCCGCCGGTATTTGCAAGACCCAAACAACCAGAAGTTGCGTACCCAAACAATCGTAAGTAATTTGCAGTTTAAAAACAATCCAACGTTTTAAATTTTTCCTTCGTTTCAACAGCATATGCATCACAAGGCGCTACAAATCAATTCCCACCGTACCCAACGGGTCCAGGTTTCTCAAGCTACGGTGGATACCCTCCGTATCCACCTATAAATACTAACGTAAATAGCGGAGCGGGAAGTGGCTTCGGCGGTGGTTATCCACCCTATCAAGCGCCGTATCCACCAGCTCCTGGCTATCCAGTCCCCGGCGCAGGCCTACCGAGCCATATTCCCGGACAAGGCGTAAACGCTAACGCCGGTACGATAAAAGACGAACACATTCGAGAGTCACTGTTGTCTGCAATCGAAGATAAGTTGATGCGACGCATGAAGGAACAGTATCAACAGAATCGAGCCGAGTTGGATACGCTCAAGAAGACGCAGTATGAATTGAAACAGGGGAAAGCCAAGTTGGATTCTATTTTAGAGCAATTAGCAAAGGAAAAGGTAAGCAAATATTGCAACACGAGCGCAATTCTATCAAAATATAGTCGTAAATGTGTCTAAAATCATGATTGATGACGTTTTTATTGATTATATCATTATTTGTTAATGTTCCAGAGTGATTTGGATAAAAATATCCTAGTTCTCAAAGACAAAGAACAAGAACTTGAGAAAGCTATAGAACGACTCAGCAATCAAGAAGCCATTGATGTAGACGATGCAGTCACAACTACTGCACCCTTATACAAGCAGTAAGTGTTTAACATCCTAAAAATAATGAAATTAATAAATAAAAACTAAAAATTGTGCATTCATTCCAGATTGTTAAACGCATTTGCAGAAGAAGCAGCCTTAGAAGACGCCATCTACTACATGGGTGAAGCGTTGCGTTGCGGCGTGATCGACCTGGACGTCTTTCTGAAACAGGTGCGAACGCTCTCGCGGAAGCAGTTCATGTTGCGCGCCTTAATGCAAAAGTGCCGCCAGAAGGCAGGCCTCATGCCTGTCTAATGTTCCCCGGAAGAGCGAACGAATAATATTTACACATTCACACAAAGCACACTTGGCTTGTTATTGATTGCTATTATTGAGAAATGTTATAAACCACATTTTATCGACTTATATTATTATTATATTATAGAAAAACAAAATATATTTAAAATTTAAACCCATGTTTGTAATTCTAAATAAAAGCAGAACAGACTGAGTCTTGTGGTTGTTGTGATTTTGTAGTTGCAACTTAAATCTTAAATTACTGAGTGCTTTTATTAAACATATATACCAACTGACAATAGCAGGAATAAAATACCAAATCCAGAAAATATTGAGGCCACCAATGAGACTAGTAGTTCCTTGCGCAGGCTGCGCGTGTGTTTATTGCTCGTTACTTCGTAGATGAAGAACCACGCCGTGAAAAAGATGCCAATTCCCAGCAGGATTAATGTCAGGTGTGGAAAGATTGCTGGGTTGACTGGAGATACATATCTTGTCATTGAGTCCATCTACAAAAATTTAACATAAATATATCGCCACTCAAAACAGTTAAATGCTTACTTTGTGTTTGTTGTATTTGGCTTTCAGTGCTTGGAATTAAGAACTATCTAATAAAACTTGTTGGAATAACGTGGCAAACAAACACCGGCTCGTTTTCTGTCAAACAAGTAACAAGATGGAAACAAGTCATCGTGTTTCAATGTGCGCATGCGCAGTAACACCATAACACATTTATCTAACTTTAACAATTATTCAAGTAAATATTTTATATTTAGAGTTTAGTTGTAAGTATAATAATATTTCATAAAAATATAATATTTATTTTAAGGTTGTTTGTTTATTTATCTTATCTTTTGTATTTTTGTTGCAAGTTCAATAAAAAAATAATTATGTGCAATTAAATGCTTTTAAATATTTAAAAACTTCAAGTACTTGCACGTAACTACTTTAACGACTAATTTTTATCTTCTAAACGCTTGTTGTAAACAAGGAAGTAGTAAATTTCTCTTGGTAACAGCGACCTCAGCGTCCTCTAAAAATATTTCGATCAATATGACAGCTGACAGTGAGAAAGGTGAAAGAAACTGCCATTTCCCATTCTAATGTCAAGTGCGTCGAGTGTGAGGTTGGTGTGTGTTGTTTGTAAGCAAGGTGTTTATCGCCGGAATCGGGACATTTCCATCGCAATTAAAAGGTAAAGCACACCGGAACGCCTTGAAGTATAACGCTCGATAATCCACCGCGCGTTAGACGTCAGCGAATTGCCACAACTGTTCCACAAAGCAGATAACTGTTTATTTCCGAGGGTGCAGTTAAATGTGTGCGGTTGACATATGACAGATGACGATGGTCTGCTGCTCAACTGAACTCAACGAATATTTTCTTTCATTTGCATTGGAACGCATTAATTTATTAATTAAGAGCGTTCGATAGCGTTCAATTCGAGTCACTTTAACTAGATGATCGCGTGAGCTAAATAAACAGGGTCCAAGTAAGTGCGCGGTGGGCGTTTTTTACGATTTTCGTGTAGTAAAAGTCAAAATCAGCAGATTGCAAATCAGTGCTGGTTTTTAATTAATTATTCGGAAGATAAACGTGTTATAATAATAATTTTTGAAGAATTACACAATGTTTTAAATTCTACGTTTAACAGTGCTAAAATTTTATCGAAAAGTTGTTTAGATTGCAAGTTAGAGGCAATTAAAGTTGATTTTGCTTAAGTGCCCTATAAATCGTGAGAGAAAATTATATTCATTTTAATTTATTGACTAAATAATAAGAAATTGGTGCATAATTTGATATATATATATTTAGTTGAGACCGTTATTCTGCGCTTCGGTCATACTTATGCAGTAATATCTATTTTTAGATTGAAAAATCTACACAAAACAATGTTATTGCACTGGCATTGATTTGCACTTGTGAATGGAATGAACGAAGAAGACTTAATCAAGCGAGCGTTCGAAGAGCGAGAGAAAATCTTCAAGCGTTATGAGTTGGGCCGTGCGGAAGGCGCCGAGATTGACCCATGGGAAGATCCGCAGTTCGAGGTGTACCACGCCACCGACCGATATGGGTTTATACACGACAAACGGCTACCGGCCAAGCTGGACCCGCAGGAAGCAAAAAAGCAGCACATAGAACTCGAGCGCACCAAGAAGTGGCTGAAAATGCTCAAGTTCTGGGATACACCACAAGTCAAAGAGAAACTGCACAAGAGAATCTACAAAGGAATACCAAACTCATTACGTCCACAGGTTTGGATGAAGCTATTGGACGTCGAAGAGGTGAAGAAACGCAACCCAGGTCGGTACATGGAGATGTGTAAACTTGCGCGTTTGCATTCAACCGACGCGAGACAAATCGACTCCGATGTGAATCGTCAGTTTCGTGAACATATTCATTATAGAGAACGCTATAGCATTAAGCAGCAGAGTTTGTTCAATGTTTTAACCGCGTACGCGATGTACAATTCGGAGGTTGGGTATTGCCAAGGCATGTCGGGGTTGGCGGGTGTGTTGCTCATGTACATGGCTGAAGAGGAGGCGTTTTGGGCGGTGCATATTCTGCTCACGAGCGAAAAATATGCAATGCACGGATTGTACAAGGAAGGATTTCCTAAACTGACTAGATTCTTAGAGCACCATGACAAGATACTTACCAAATTTCAATCGAAGCTCAAGAAGCACTTTGACAAACACGGCTTGGATGCGATTCTCTACTCGTTGAAGTGGTATTTTGTTTGTTTCGTCGAGCGCGTGCCGTTTAGTCTCTGCTTGCGTATCTGGGATATTTATTTGTTGGATGGTGATCGGATTATTACGGCGATGGCTTATACGATATTAAAGTTACATAAGCGCAATTTGTTACGGCTCAATGATATGGATTCGATAACGCAATATTTGCAAGTAAGTTTGGAAGCTTTTGTATTCAATATTTTGTGGATAATTTGTCAAAAATTCACATTTTTTATTGTCTAGGTAAAATTATATAAAGATTTTCAATACGACGAAGATGTCTCAATTGCAAGTCTAGAAAAAACTCTGGAAGAACTCAAAAAAGCAAAAATGGAACATCCTGGTCCACCGACAAAGGATGAAATCCCAAGTAGAAAGTTTGGTGTTTTCGTGGAGCCAACCCTCGAGCGCAAAGTTGGTATCCGACAGGAAGAGTTCACCGACAAGGAGAAAGAGACGAGCCAAATCGTGACAATGCGTAGCGACGCGGCACGCATCTCGGTGGTGGAGAACGAGAACGAGTTCGAACACGATGCCGACAATCGAGAATCTCAGCTGAGCGCCGGCACCGAATCGGTGGGACACACAGGTACTGAATCTGATTTAGACACGTTTTCGGTAGGAAGTAGCAGGCACTCGTTGAGCAGTCGCTCGAGCAGTAAATGCGCTAGCTCCGAGAGTAGTAGACAGTTTGAATGCACCCGTTTGTAAGCCGGAAATGTGTATCTGTATTACTATTTTACACGTACTGCCATTTGCAATTTAGATAAATAGTCACGTTGAGTTTTATTTGATTTTAACGTAGTTAGATTAGTTAATTGTCCTATGAATCCCAGCGAATGATGATATTAACGTGAACAAACAATTTCACTCAACATTTAGTAATCGTTTATTTATTTAATTTAATATACGCAATCGAAACGTACTGATGCAGGAGATAATAGGCAATAATGAGGCGCACTGATTTATTGAAGCACATTCCACAAAATTATTTGATATTTGTATCAAGTGGATACACGGATTTATGTTGCCATACTTTTTGTTAGCTAGCTGTGACTAATATTTTCGTTCTTTTATCTACTACATAGTGTTACAATCAATACAAATTATTACATGTGTTGCCACTGGAGTGAACTAAATGTATCGTTTACATTTTTTTTTGTGTTGCAACCAAATGCAAACCACCAGCACGGATATTGTTTTAGCATGTGCTGTCATCATTGTATTTATACTGATTTAAATGCATGCTTTATCAATGTGATTATATTATTTATATATTTGTACCGATTATGAATGTATATATTTGAACACGCACTATTGTATTTATTTCTGTGTGTACATATAATCTTGGTTTCGGTTAACTCATCGGTTTCCATTTTAATGGGTTTTGCCAAATTGCAGTTATGTAAATAACATTTAGTTACTCAAGAATGCAATCAAAAGTTGTGATAACTTCGACTAATTGTTATGAGAAATGACGAATATTTAGCTGAACCCATTTATTAATCCAAGAATCAACCTAATATGAATGTTAAATACTTTCTTCCTTCATCGCACCAACTTATCTCGAATCACTGCTGTCGGTGCACATTTAAATCTAATTTCCAGAAATTAATCAAACCAATAATATGTGTTAATAGGTATGCCAACAATCAGCATATAAGTTTGGATGCGTTGTTTGGTATGTTGTGATTTAATTTAATCATTTTTTCTTTAAAGAACCACACTTTTCCCTGCACCCCGCTCCCGCAAAGCATCACATCCCTGAACACAGACTCCTCTCGTCGCGCCGCCATCTCCAGCATCCTCGTCATCGGCGTGTGCGTGATGTTCACCATCCTGACACCGCTCCTCTACCCTCAAGCATGACAATCGACACGTTTCACACCCTAACCGTGGACGATGGTGCATGTTCCGTCGGTGTACAGTGCGCAATAATCCGAAAGATAAAATGAACCGATCGCAACGGGTAAGAGTCCTGAACTGAAACACGAACACGGTGCATGGCGTCTTTTATGTAACTTTTACTTAAAAGCTGGTTGGTTGTACTCTGTAATTGTAAGTAACACCTCACAATGTTTTATTTTATGTACCAGTAGTTGTTGATTTTGTAAATTTTTGATACTTGCTTTATGTTGAAGTAAAAATAATAATTAATCATATTTTGGGGACCATTTCAGAGTCAAAATTCTCATTCGATGTGGGCATGGACGACGCCAGCTCGCTGCTGGACTGTGAGCATACTGGATCGCGCAGATCTTTGGCGGACACGAGCGTTACATCCACCGCTGATCTGAGCGTCTTCTCGGCAGTGACGCGCTCGCAAGCGCACGATAACAGCTTGGATACGCATAGCAACATGTCTGATAATTCAGTGGGCGGCGGTAGTTCAGTAGGATCGGGTGTCGGTGCCAGTGCGCAAAGGCGCTCAGCCTCAGCACGCATTCAACACCGCGTGCCACCCCGCACCAGCCTAGCCCTGATGTTTTGCGCATCTATGTACCGTACACTAGCCCGCTCGATACGCCCATCGCCAGTCCGCAAAATGGCGATGTGCACAAGTCGCTGCCGTATTCGTTTCCAGACAACCGCATCCGCATAAAGGTTGATAATGATGAGCTTTCGACGCCGATCGTCGAGCATGGTCACATTCGACCGTTCATTCTCGACAGTCCCGAGTTGGATTTGAAGTGAGAGCGCGTTGGGTAAACAATTGCATTTATCTTTTTTATACTCAGTACTTGTATATCGAAGGCAACAACAACGAAACGGCATTTGGTGCTTAGCGGCCTCGATGAATTTTCCAGTCTATGTTAACAGATGCTTACTCTTAGATTACGTTAAGTTAGTGCTACTCAAAACTGCATATAAGTACATACTTGCCAAAGTAATACACAATGTATAAAAAATCGAACTACACAAGTGATGTTTTATGTATTAAAAGAAAAACTGTTGGACCATTTTACTCATTGTTAGAATACTCAACACAACAAAACAAGATGGCGTACATTGAGTTTGTGGAAGTAGATGATTTGACTATTTTATTCATTCTTCGATAGTTCGTACCTATATTGTAAATAGTTTCAACTCAACTAGTCCACCAAAACTGTTGTATATTAAATGTCAGTGTGTGTTTTTCCGCATTTAGGATTGTATCAATATTGTATAAAAACGTTACAGTGTTGTAATTTAACCGTCCCGTTGTAGATGACAAATGAGAACACATTCAATAATTACATTCCGGTACAATACTTCCGCAAATATTTTTTAAATAACACTTATGTATGTGTGTGCCATAAACTTATAAGAGTGCGAATGGAGCATCGATTCAATTCAACTTAGACGCCGACAAATAAATCTTGAACTCGTGTAAATATCAGAAGAAATTGACAAACAAATGCAAAACAAATGATCAATTATGGTGTAAAAAATACTCGGTACTGTAATTATATACTCGTAATCCTTATCTAACTGTGACACATTTTTTAGTAATGTAAAGTCTTGATTAAGTGTGTAAAAACTGAGAAACTGCTAACGAATGTTAGGAACTTGTTAATTGGGCACAGCCGTAGATATTTACACCTTGCAAAGAATGTGGAGAGGGTTGTTCAAGCTGAATTTCATTGTTTTTATTAGGAAGTCAGACGATCCAATTTTGCAAATCTTCTTGGCTTAAGAAACAGTCTCAAAATGAATAATTTTTCGTAAAAATCAAGTCTAACTCGTCACGATTGACAAAAGATAAATGGTGCGTTCGACAAGATGTATATACTCATGATACGACCCCGTATTTGATCGTAGTGTTCAGTCGAATATGTACGAGCATTTGTTATAGATTAATATTTTATTTATCTACATATTCGCAACTAGATTTACGACTTATTTATTTGTAATTTTCGGTCAGGGGAGTCGATTTTAATATTAGTAACATTTGCAACTCTTCATTCAATTCTGCATTTCCAGTGCATATCTCTAACCACCATTTCTAAAACTTTTTACGCAACTACTTTAAATTATTATACATGATTCTAGTAAAAACACGGTGATCGTGTACAAAATTGTTATTATATTTCCTATGTTTCGCATTTTCGCAATTTCCACAAAACTATTATTATAAACTAAACTAAAACGTCTGGATTGCAATAATAAATAAAAACACAAGAAATCTTTTGTTTTGTTGGATCTACCAAATACTATAATATAAAATGCACGCAGCTGCACATACAAATAGATAAATAAAAGATTAAAATCCTATCTTCATTGATGTGAAGTTGTCATTGGTTGGATAAATAATTCTTAAATTTCTTGCAACGTCCGAAAGTTATACAGTCTAGAATCCATCCTTCTTTCACATAGACTTTAGATTCGCTTTCATTGTCACTATTACCCCCTATTACAATTTTTGCTGCTTCTATGTCATTTGTCACTTCACCTTTGCAAAGTATTACCAGTTCTTCCAAATCCTGCTTGCTGGGTCGACAGTCAGCAGAAATGTGAATCGCTCCGCAACTTGTGAACACGTCATGTGAGAACGCCTTCCCGAATGATTCCCGTTGCAATCTAAGCTGCTGCACCAAAGGTGAGAATTCAGTTATTTCATAAGCATCTTCTTCTAACCATTTGCCGGCTTTCATTGAATCGTACAACTTGAACAAGAAACAAAAATGAGGTTAGGTTACGATTATAGGTTAGATAGTTTTTGAAAATGTGTCAGTTAACTAACCCATTCGCTGCGTAATATCCATATTCCTCGCGACATGGCACGTAGTAAATTCACAGTTCTGGAAGCCTCCATCGCAACGAGGTGAGTAGTCCTGCTGCTCACATTTTGTTCAATGATAAATTCGTCTAACTTTTTAACAATATTTTGGAATTCTACGATTTGCTGTGAGTGAAAACGCGTGCATACTATCGATTTATTCTTTTTTTGTTGTGTTTGCGTCGGTATCGGTTGAGAGCGCTGCGTTTGTAATGGTAGCTCTTCAAAGTCGTCATCATTATGAACTTTTTTATTTTCATCTCTGGTTTTTGCCCCTTGATTACCAGAAATCGGAAGTGATTCAAGTCTATCCTCCAATTGTTTTCTTGTCGCGTCAGTTCTAAGTTTCAACTGTGTATCTTGTGTTCGAATGTTGCGTTCTTCTTCCTCATCGTCTTCGTCAAGTATTGATTCCTCGAGTGCATTATCAGGATTACAAAGTTTGCGCTTATTAGAAGTCTTTGAAGCATCACTTGATGTAGTGGTGGTAGTGGCACGCGAAGATGTCAAATTACTGATTAGGCTCGGCCTACCTGATTTTGATCGCGTCGATTGCTCACCGCGCGATGTATCCGTACTATCATCAATAATTGAATAACAAGTGGAGGCGGTCTTGGTTGAACTGGTATTCATTTTCTTATTGTTGCTTATCGAAGTTTTGTTTAGTTTTTGACTAAGGTCAGATAAAGGACTTACTGCGATTTGTTTTGTCTTTGTCGCATTGCCTGGTGATCCTTCATTTGAATTTGTTGACGAACTTTCCCCCTCCACCGATGTTCCTACTGAGACTCTCAGAGATGGAACGCCTGAAGAATTCGTTTTTTCGGATACTCTTAATGATATCTCCGCATCGGTTGAATTTTTCGTTTTCGCATCGGAAATATTAGATAGTTGGGACTTTGATACATTCAAATTGTGTTCATTCGTCCTCATATGAATTGTCATTCTTCTTGTAATTCTTCTGGTGGTTAAATCATTCGTACTTGTATTCGCTGATGATGCCAAAGAACTTCTAGTACGTTCCATAATCTGGTTACTTTGCTTCTTATTCACCACAGGTGTCTTTAGTATAGCAGTGGATGTCTTCCTCTTAGTTTGAACAATCTCCTGATAATCATCAGAACCATCTGAAATACTTTTTGCACTTGATGATGAAGCTGTAGAAGTCTTTGTATTTTTCTCAGGACTCTTACTGTTCTTCAGTGACTTTGGTGTTCCGTAAGATGAATTTTTATTAGCTTGAGCCACTTCTGTGCCATCTGAGATTCTTAATGACAATTTCTCAAGGGATGCATTTGTATCTTTGTCATCAGATTTCCGGGAAATAACTTTGATCTGCTCCGATGGTTCAGGTGTTTTTTGTAAAATTGTATTCCTTCTTGAAGACCTCTTTACTGCAAATGATATTAAATCATCAGATTTACTAGTGTTTGTTGATGATATAGAAGTTCTATCTACAACTGATTTTGTCAAGTTTGTTTTCTCCGGAAGTACATTTGCATTAGTAATCTCCATATCAGTAACTAAATTATTGGTTTTCCTTCTAGTAACATTATTTTTCGGAGTATCACTAATTGTTTTAGTTAATAAACTTCTTTGCTTCGTTAAATCCATCGAAACACTTGCATTATCAGTCTCATCAACAATAATACCCAATAATTCCGGGTGTAGCAGTGTCCTCCTTGTACGTATTGGAGTATTGGGTGTGGCAGGTACTGCTGTAGGTGATAAATCACTCTCCTTTTCTTCCGGTACCCTTTTTGTCTTAGGTGTGTTCGTGCGCCTCATAGTAACATGTTTAAACAAACTTTTCTTTGTTGTTAGCTCTGAACTACTACTGTTTTCTTTATCTGCATCATAGGTGCGTCTAATATAAGAATTATTTCGAAGATTTTCACTAAGTTGCATCGATGCATTCAACTCAGCTTTAGATTTGCGCGATGCACGACCTGCAATCAGCGGCGTATCTGATGATGCATCAGACATATCAGAGCTTGAACTATCATCATGAGTATTCTTGTTGTTAATGATCGACTTATTTTGAAGTCTTTGTCGCGTCATATTCAAAAGCGTAGAGTTTGTGTCAGGCTGTGAACTTTCAATGATTTCATCATCATCTTTATCATTAATCATAAAATCATCATCTAGTTCAAATCTAGAGGTGATCGTCTTGCGTGGTGAAATATTTGAGAGTGAAGATGCGCTTAAAGACCGACGTTTGGTGCCCAATTTCTGAAATATTTACTTTTACATTCATAGAACCAAAAAAAAAACTCATGCAGCAAGCACAAACTGAACTCAATACTTACCTCATAAACTCAAACAATTTTAAAACCTTCACCCTTAATATAACATTCACAACATGCAAGCTTATACATTCATTTTTATATATTAAGATACAAAAGTAATTAAGTAAACAATATACTTCACAAAGTTTATCACAGGTTTGTTTAGCATCATAATCACCAAGTGCTGGATAGATTTCTGGTGGTGCTCTGATTCCAGTTCTGTCCATAACATCCAACCATAAGATAGACACCAATGGCAACTTCAATTGTTTTGTTTTCTTGAAAGTTTCATAACTCCCATCCTGTTGAAACAATTATTAGTGTTTCTACCAAGTTTAGTTAATATCTGATTAACTTACTTTATAAATAACATGTGTACATGCACTAGTCAATTTTGGAGCAACAGTGGCTCCCATCTTCAGAAGCAATGCTTTAACTCCTGCAGATTTGTCAGTATAGTTTGCATCCATCACCTCAACATAAGCATTAACTCCTTTCAATAAACTTTTCTTGGGTGGTTTTCTGGATGGTGTAAGTGCCAAACTCTTCATTTTATTCTCAAATTTGGCTGCACTTGCAGCAGCATTCATTTGTTGTAGTTTCCGTTGTTTTTCCATCATTTTATACTTCATAGAAGCTGTTGGACTATCATTTGACACTGTAGATTTAATTTTATTGATAGGACTTGAAGTCCCTTGTTCTTTTTGTAAATGCTCCTGAATTATAGCTCTATTTTCATGTAGTATTTGTATCACCATTCGTTTTTTCTCTGGATCGTTTAAGAGTTTCTCAAAAAGCACATTTTTCGCTTCTTCTGAAGGCAATTTGGCCACATCTGCTAACTTGCGTTGTCTTTTGGGATTCTTTTCCTGCCGAGGAGGCACACGTTGTGGTGATAGTTGTATAGACATTCCAGAAAAGCTCCTTGTTGGATTAGAATTATTCGAATCCATGTCTTGTTAGTGTATAAACTTTAAAATTACCTAAATTGTAGAAAATGACCGTTACAGATTACAAAAGAGACATGAATGAACATGTAAGACACAATGTATAAAGGTGGAGAACTGTCATGTGTACAACATGTTGCATATATGCACACTGTATACTGAGACCTCTAGATTTTAAAGCATTTATTAATAGAAACGTGAACGTCTTTCTTTCACGATTTCTAAGTTTATTCGAAAATTATCATCTTCTCCTGGTTCTAAACGCATTTCTTCATTTATATTCCCCATACCAATGCAAATCATTTCTTTATACTGCTCAGGACGGAAATCATCAACCTGACTTCCATGATCGTCCCATGGATTCCATACGATGAAATCCTGCAAGCCAGAATTTTCAACTCTCATCCTACAATCCGAAGTAACATGGAAAATGTCCACAGTACTTGGCGCTTGTTTGTAAATTCGGTACGTCCAGGCGGTAATCTCAATTGCCTTTTTCCGATCCGTTCGCAATACGTCATCTTCCTTTATAGTCTCGTCGTTATATTGCACATTGTTCATTCCTACAATCTGTATCGTCTCGACATTCGGGACCTTGATAAACATCGGATACATTAGATTAAAACGCATCGGTAAAACTGGACTAGTGTTTTGAATGTGGCTTTTGATTTCTAAGCAATACTCTGATAACCTGATTGTATTGGTAATTTTAAATTGAAAGTTCCAAAATGATCTGGTATGTGGATTGTCCACTAGCTCAAAAACAGCAACAATATCTTGAGTGTCTTTATCTAAGACAGGGCCTTTAATAAGTTTCCATTTTGATATGCATGCAAATCCGTTCGGTGGACCAAATTTCCAACCGCCATATTTCGGAAAAGCAATTGATACTCCACCCATTATTTCTTTGCGTTGATTGAGTTTGGCGTGGCGGCTTAGAAACAATTGTTCCCAGTTCTTCACGCGCCATGATGTTACTGTGCATCCATGCACGTTTATTGAACATTGGGTGTCATCACTCCATGCGAGTGTTACCACATTACTATTCTTGGGACATTTTCTCAACATTTCTAAATAATTTTAAAGCGGTTATAAGAAATAAAACAACAAATCTGTCATAAATTGTCAAATTTTTATTATGAAATAATCTGCGATGTGTATATTACACGTGCCTTTACGAGTATTTAATCATCGTTTGATCTAGTTTGCTGTGCAATTTAAATTGCAAATCCACATTTTATCCAGTTCAATTATTATCAATGCGCAACAAGCGCAATAGACGCAATAAACAAGAATTATACATTCAAAAAAAACCTCTCAAGGATTTATCTCAAGTCGGAACCTTTCGGTTTGTCGCGTTAATCCGCATTAAAGCAGACAGCCACAATTAGAAATGGAATTTGATTTCATTATGTTTCATTTGTTGCAACATAACAAATAATCATCATACACTTGAAGCATGATCTCAAAGTTTTCAATCTCGCAGCTGTACAATAATAATAAATATCCCAGCGTTTATTCATTTTCCAAAATTATTTCTATTTTATGGGATAAAAATGGATTACACATTATTATCTTACTTTCACTACAATCTTATCTCAAATATTTAATGCTGGTTAGACTCTAATCACATGATTTATACCTATACTAAAGTCTGTTGTCGTGCGAAAAATTACACATCAAACAAATTGTTTGTATTAGAGATTTAAACATCTTAAAGACTTTACGAAACCCAGAAATTCTCACTAAACGTTTATTTCCTATTTATTTTACAATTACACATGATGATATCATTATCTTAATAATTGGCATTTAGGCACACAACACTTGATAATTTATTGCTTTATTTTGTTTTTTTTTTCTTCCAAAATTTTTATGATTATTTATTGATTAGCAAAAATATGCTGCACTATCGTATTAATGTTAAATGTACGTAATTTTAATATGAATCTAAGAAAACGTTTACTTTACGTAGGATTGCGGCGAGTGATTCGAACTGAAATCCACAATGGCGATTCAAGTTTTATATAGCCATGCACAAAAGTTGCACACAGCACTACTAATTTCTAAATAGATATTTACAGCGAAGTGGATGGAAGTTTTCAATCAATTTTTCTGTCATATCAAATCACATACAGTATGCAATGCGTTTCGAGATTAATTATTTATAAAGTTAATCATGAATTTCGTTTCCTTTTACGATGTTTTTCAATTTTGTAGATGTAGTATCAGTCGAATCAAATTCAGGTTTTAAGCCTTTGCACTCGTAAAATCGTCTCAACAGTGTGGGTTTTTTTTGCTTGTTTGTTTTTCGGTTGGAATTGTTTGAATGGTTTGAATTTGTCACCGCCGGAGAGTTGTGCAACAAGTTTTCGATCTGCATTCATTCTAGACGTGCTTGCGACAGAACGAATGGCGGTTCATGAACGCAGCCCATTTTATATAAAAATATCTGATTTTTTTTTTTCAAAAATGATTTCTATCTGCAATCATTAAATTCAGGCTATATTAGAAACATGAATTCGTTGAAACAGAAAGCAATTAATAGCTTAATGATGGATTAAACGATTTTAAGTTAAGTAGTAGTAGACTTAAGCGTATAATTTATTTATAATGTTGACATTTGTAGCTTATATTCCTAAAAAAATATAAGACGTTCGATTGCTATCTTGAAAACTTCACTTTTACTTTGTAACATTGCCGAAAATATTTTACAAGTGCCCTTGTATATATAATTAATTATTTATTCAATTTAATAGATCATTGTGCGCATTTCAACCAACAAATTTACTTTGCAATATCAATATGTAGGTATATAGGTAATTTACATTTTATATTTGTAGGTTATGTAATGATATACTGCGGCAACACACATTACAAGTAAATTCAACACTAGTGACGCACATTTTAAACTTTTATTTAATATTACTCAAATGTGTTAATATTATACTCACTTGGTGTAACTTTATATGAAATTTGTTAAGGACTAATATTATTCTATCCTAATCTTGACATGAATATTTTATGACTGTAAAAAAATACTGTTTGGAAATCACATCACCACATAAAGAAATTACCGTGTGGTATTCACAGGAGCACGTGTAAAAAATCGTTTATACATAATTACTGTTACATTCACAGCAAAACTAATCTTCAGACACAATCAATGATAAATTAATAACAAAAATAATTATTTGTTTTAATGACTACTTCTGAACTGGAAAGTTTTAATATTTATATAAGAGCCATCCATAACAACAATGCGTGATTGATTTAAATACATAGCAAAAAACCAATAATTTCAACACCTATCAACACCAATATCAATGTTTGCCTGAGTTGCATTTCAACTTGTAACGACTGATAATAACCTGCCTGGTTGAGTAAATACTTGATCTTAAAGTGTGTACTTTATTTCTCATTCAAATATTGTCTAGAAACAAAAGTACGAAGATATCATTCTGCCTTGAGAGTTTTTTCCATGGGTTTGATAACTTTGCGCGACTTTGAGAGGTTTGCAGGATGGCGTTGATGGGAGCGCACCGCGAGAGAACCTCGAACCGCCCCCACCATCGCCACCCGTCGCACGCGCTTTTAAACTGCTAACCGCGATGGTCTGTGCTGTCTGCTGAGTGCTGCGCCACCGACTGCCGATTTGCTCGCACTATAAAATATAAAAGTGAGCAGCCGTTTGAAAATCGATGCATTCACACACTACACACTACCGAAGCATGTACAGAGTGTACACCCACACGCGATTAAGTTTGCTATTATTTCCAATCGCAGTTTTCAATCACATCTGACGACGGTGTGATAGATTAATAATCGGTGATTATTAATTATTTTTTAAATTAATATATAATAACAACTTGTAAAGTGATAATAATTTTTTTATGATATAAACATAAGTTAAATTTACATTAAATAGTAAAGTTAAAAAATACGTACGGTTAGTTGCGCTGTTTTCGCGTGCAAATTCAAGTGCTAATTTCCTTTTCTGCGCTCAAGGAGTCATCAAACGTAAGTGTGCCTTTGAAATCATATTATTTTGTTTACTATGTCACATCAAGTGTGCAAAAGTTTACTCTAAGTATTGAAGTACAACTTAGGCGCACAATAATATAATTAAGATTATAAAAATATTGATTGTACAATGCCAAACAAATTACATTATTGATTATTGCTTAAATTCATTAAGTATAAAATTGTGTGCCTACATAATAGACTAAGGATTTCATTGATTAAAAGTTATACCCAGTTTTTTATCTAAACAAAATGTAAAAAGGTATTTTTTATTTCAAATTTCAACTTTTAGTACAAATATCTTTAGGTTTAACAACGTTTTATAAACAAAACATTTATTCTTTTATTACTTCAGAAAAATTTGGTTTTGCACGATTTGTTTTTAAGTAATTAATAAATAACTATAAATAACTAAGTATGTAGTTAATTTGATCGTTAAAATGTGTTTGGAAAATTTAAATTGATCTATAAAAAGTTTCTCTGATTTATTGTTGATAATAACACAAACCTGTTTTGCGTCCGCACACACCGTTAAAACACTTAATAGTAAATTTAATAAGAATATTCTATTTAATTAGTTTATCGGTGATAAGAGAAAGTGTAAAAAATGCTGCAATATTTTTATTAAATTTATTAACGTAGTACCATAGTTAAATTGAACAAAGTATGACCAGATGTTTTGAAATTCAAATTTCTGCAAATAGTTTAACTGTAAAATGTGTAAAAGATTTGTTGCACAAAACGCTCGCCAGTAAATACTCGTAGAAATATATTACTAGGTCAATAATTTCAAGATTGCGTTTGCCGACAAGTCGAGATTGTAATTTATTTACCTATTATTTTCCCGAGCAGTGCAAAGTAAACTAGTCGATGAGTAGTTATATGTACTATATATCTACACATCGTGTTACTATTATGTATTGCGCAGAGACGTCTAATAATAAAATACTCATTGATGTAACGAGAGTCCGAGACATAGAAATCGAGGATGATATAATCACGCAAGTTGTAACGCACACCTTGCTGATGAAAAATAAACATAGCAATTTTTTAAAATCTATATCTAAATATGTAGCTAGATTAATAAATGAATAAAAAAATCAGAAAATCACTTGTTTTGATGATATAGTGCCATAAATTGCAAAAACGGTAATAAAATTTGAATTGTTTAATAGGGTTTTACATTGTCGTTTCAAAATGCAACATAAACGGATTTTGACTATAAAAAATTGATGGATGTGAGATTTTATTTATTTATTACTTTATTACTTTATTCCGTGTATTTGCTATTGTTTCAGTGAGCATTATTATTTTATATTGGCGTTATAATTCCTAAAATAATTCATAGTAATAAATATTAATAATAAATTAATGAAACATCAATTTTCCAAATTATCTATTTATCATTTCCAAAATTCAGAGAATAATGTCAATGTACCAGTTATTTATCGGTTCAGCTTTCTCTAGGAAAATATTTCGTTAAATTTCTAAGGTTAATAATTAAGTGCGATTTGTAATGTTTACGATTTGGCAATAACAGTCCAACACTTGTACGCTTAGTGATTGTTTCATTCGCTCGTTATTTTATTACACACACTCAATTTTGATTGCACTATTGCACATGCACTCATTTATATAACAGGGTGTAAATAACGAATAAACTTCTTGGACGCATTATTATTGCAAATAACTAACAAACAATAAAGAGACTTACGTGTGGCAATTGTCAGAGGTAAATATTTCTTTAGAGTTTTTTCTAACAATGCAAAATTATATTGTTAATGTTATGGATATATTTTATATGCAACATGACTACAAATATGCGTGATATTTCCGATAAGTCTACAATTTGAAACTCACGTCGTCCAAATCGTGCAAATATTTTTCAGCAACCATACAAAACTATGCACATATTTTGACTACTGAATTAGACAGACCTGCGTATGTTTTCTAATTATTCATACACTTTAAGTGATAAATTGTGGGCTTTACAGGATAAACAAGTGTAACTAATTTCGTTTTGTTATTTAAACTTTTGAGTACTTATTCCTTTGTTGAAAAAACTTTTAAAAACTTTTTTAGACAATGACTAACTCGGAACATTATTTTATAAATTCATGATTTTGTCTTTATAACTTCTTCTTTTATAATTTTCTTGTTTATTACACTCGCATACATTCAATTACTAAAAGAGAATTCTGAAAAACTAATAATTGCGGTTAGTATACGTGAAAAACCGAATACCGCTTATTCAATTAATTGTTTTTTTTATAAACCAGTATTATGAATGAAGAATGATAAATTGTTGTATAGGAATTATTACTTAATATTTGTTTAATATTCATTAAATATTAATTCAATATTTAAATTTAATCTTTGTTTAAAATGGGAGAACTATTGCTTTATTCATAATTTACAAAAAATATTTATATAATACTAATAAAAAACCACCAGTTGTCGATTAGCAACTGAAACAAAATTAGACGAGCCTCTACAATTAGCAAAAGGATGTAAACAAGTATATATTATTGCTCCATCAGTGTGAGAACTGGGAACAACATCGAAAATAGAATAAAGTATAAACGTTGTACACGAGTAAGCGAAAAACTAAATAAACGCTGATTCCACATTTTATGATCATTTGACTACGCCAAATTATACAAACAAAAATTCTTAATTCACAGATCGTAATTTTAATTGTTGCTATGATGTTAACACACTAGTTACTATATCTTTATTGTTTATTTAATATTTAATTAATTTACAAAAGAACGGAACTGCGTGTTTCACACGGAAGACAAACAATGAAATCAATTTATTTACTTGGCGAATGTACGAATAAAAAATGCATTATTATTATTAATGGCATTCAGACATTCAAATTCAACAATTACTACAGTGTGTTATGTTTCCAGATGAGATTTATTTGCATTTAAAAGATACATTTAAAAAAATCAAGATTTTATTCAATTTTTAATATACCAATATTAAAAAGAAATTTTCAGACAATAAATGTGTATATTTTGAATTGACAGATTCTAACCTGTTAACCTGGCATAATGTCGGAGATAATCAACGGTATCCTCCGGAATGCGGTCCACGAGCACGCCAAACATGGTTCCGAAGATGATCATGACCACGACCACGAGGACGAGACCTCATCGCCAGTGGTGGCCAAAGCAGTTGCGATGGGTGTTTTATTCCTGACATCGTTAATTCTCGGCTGTCTGCCCATAAAACTCTCCAAGTGGTTCAAATGGGACTCGAACCCTAAAGGCAGCACTGTGGTCCAACTTCTACTGTGTTTCGGTGGTGGCGTACTACTATGCACAACATTTCTACATTTGCTTCCCGAAGTTAGCGAAAGCGTGTTAGAATTACAAGCGGAAGGTCACATTGGCGACATGCGAATGCATTTCGCTGAATTTCTCATGTGCGTTGGGTTCTTTACCATGTTCTTTGTCGAAGAATGCGTACATTATTACCTTCACCAGAGACAGAAATCTGTTACAATGGGAGCACTCAGACGATCACTTTCCATTAGACGTGGAGATCATACAGTATCAACTACAGAATTAGTTAAAAACATGGAAGAAACAAAATCGAACCCGTTGAGTTTTCAAAGCAGTACGACCACGATCAATAGCGAATTGAATCATAATAATACTAACGGACATATTCACAGTCAACAAAATGGCCACCATAATCATAACCACAGCAGTCATGATCACTCACATGCGGGTCACAGTCATTTGATTATGGAAGCAGAAGACTCGATAGTAAAGAGTATTCGTGGTCTGCTTGTGGTGTTGGCATTGTCCATCCACGAATTATTCGAAGGTTTAGCTGTGGGTCTGGAGTCTTCAGCAGCTAATGTATGGTACATGTTTGGAGCTGTCAGTGCTCACAAACTGGTGATAGCATTCTGTATTGGAGTAGAGTTGGTCTCAACAAAAACACGTACCCTTCTCATTATGGTGTACGTTTTCACATTCGCCATTGTCAGCCCGATGGGTATTGGCATAGGTATTGGGATCAGTGACACAGAAAATATCTCAACCACCATTGCATCTGTGATACTGCAAGGACTCGCTTCCGGTACTCTACTCTACGTAGTATTCTTCGAGATCTTACAGAGCGACAGAAAAGGTGGTCTTAAACAGTTCCTGGCAATTCTTGGCGGATTCCTTCTTATGTTAACAGCAACAATATTAGGTAAGTTATTTTTTATTATAATTTCTTCCTTAAAAGTGTTTGTATTGAAATCATTGCTACGCGTGCGCAGTGTGTGTAAATATGAGCGACTATTGTTTTTTGTTTAACTTAATGTTGGTAATTGTATTATAACTTGCTGCTTACGTCGCAGTATGGTAAATGATTGATTATCATAAATATTTGCATGGTTATTTTTAAAAGAATATTAAAACTAACATATTCCAACACGTATTGTATTGGCCCAGGTAACAGGTAGTAATTGAAATTGTTAACAGACAGTGCGGTAATGTCTAAAGCACATAAATAATCAGGACGTGCGTGCGCATTGAAAATCCTTTTGGATTCCGAATTCTACCGGGTTATGAAAGCGCAATGAGGAGCGGCACATAGACGACTATTTGATTGTAGAGTGGACACTCTCCGACAGACTTCCTTATTGTGCGTTTTGGTTTTTAAAGAGTTCCTTGTCTAGTTGACACGCAATGCGTAACGAACTCTGTTAAACGTTGGTTAAATACTAATTCGCGTGTTGCCAAATAGAAATAACAAAAATCAAAAGCACAAGTTAAAATTTAAGTTTTTATTACACTTATATCAAGTAATTATTATTTCCTGTTATTGTTGACACATTTTGATTATTGTATGGCCTTTTTGTGAATTTAAAATTAATGCAAGCTAAATTTTTCATTTTTTTGGGTAATAATCTTCATTTAGGTAAAATTTGTCATTTTTGTAACTTTTTTTTATCACTCAGGAAAAAATATGTAAAGTTTAAAATATTATTCTTTTTGTGTCATTATGTTTATGTTTAATCGCGTCTGAATAATTTTACGTCCGCAAACAAGCAAACAATGACAGATGAAACATTACCTGTGTTTTTAAACTTGTTTAATTTTAATTGTTTTCGCGTTATCCTTGACTCAAGAGCGCATCTGCTTTGTAACAACCTGTAACCTAACATTTGTGGCGTCTTAAATCATCATTATCCGCATAAATAAATGCAAATGTAATAACTTAATTACAAATTTAACTAACTTTTTTCATAAACACGCTTGTTTTCGATGCAGAAATCGTGAATAAATGAATATGTAAGCAAACATGCAGAGATGCAATTACTAGATAAGTCGGATTAAGACAGAAACTTGTTGTTGAATATTGCAAATTTTTCTTTTATTTCTTAAACTAAAAGTTAAAACATTTTGGCAGAACGTATTTTATCCCACAGATCCAATGATACTCGCCCACAAAAAAGTATGAAACCAAAAGTCGTGATTTCGTGATATCGTGATGAATGGGTTTTAATGACCGCGGTAAATGCCGTATACTTTTATTGTTCATCATCTGTGGACGGTAATTCTCGACATTTAGTAAGTGTTTACATAACACTTGTAATTCAAGTCTTGCCTGCTGCAAGAATTTTACCACATAACCACAAATGAAGAATAAAAAATATAAAAAAAGAAATCACATTGACTGAAACCACTTAGGTGGGTTATTAAATTGAGTCATCAATTGGAGAGTACTTCCCAGTAAAACTTTCAATTGAATTTCTTTTGTTAGAGCAAAAAATTCCAAAATTCGGAAATCCCATGTGGCTTTTTTATGTTTAAAAGTCATTTTGGTTGACTTTTGAATTAGCGCGCAAAAAAAAAACGAATTATTTTATTTCACTGTCTCATGTGCGTCGGGTCAAAGACCCAAATAACTTATGTCTCTTGTTAATTCATTTTATTTCACTACCAACGCACGCCGGTATTTATAAATGTGCACACGCACGTCCAGTTGATACGCTGATACGTAGAAAACGAAAGACGTGCGCGAAATCGTAATATATAACGAAGTTTTGAAAATTTTTACCTTTTTTATTGTACGAGAAACTCAACGATGTCGAAAGTTTACGGTCGCCCAAAAAAAAAACTATGACGTGAATATGTACCACGGTTTAGACGTCCGGCGCGCCTCATTTGCATGTAACATTGGCTAAATTATTACTTCGTGTATCAATATTCGCGGTTGTTCAATAAGGAATTGAAATATAGTGACCTGATTATGAACCGCACAGGCAGACGCTCGTTTATTATTATGATTATGATTATTATTGCAAATTGTGCAATATTTTTATAACGCACTTAAATGTATTTGTGCAGACTTAGTATAGACGTAAAACAAAAGAAATAGGAACGCGTAGTGAATACGAAATTAAGAAATTTAACTTTGAATTCTTTTAAACTGAACACGTTTAAAGTTATTTTTTCGCATTATGTTGTGTTTTCAGTCGGAAAATGTAATTGATTTTTGAATGCGTAGAATGTTTATTGCGATTTGATTGAGCTTTAGAACGCAAACAAACCATCGACCAATTTAAATCAACACGAATACCTGCAGTTGCACGAGCTACACGCGATTCGATGGGAATATTAATTCGTTAAACACGTGCCAACGATCTATTGTTTGCGTTGCAACATTATCTTGTTGTGACTCGAATCAGTCACATAAAAAATACAGAATAACGGCTCAACACAAAAATGTGTTTTTAATTTATTCAAGTTCAATTGATCTACTTTTCGTAATTTGTTTATGGTTGATATATTTAGTATTTATTTAAAACTTATTATCGGCTGGTGTTTGTTAAGTTTATTGCTTCAATATTTAGTCAATCTTTTGGATTTCATGCTTTATTTATAGTTTAATTAGCTTTTTTGCATTTCCTAGTTAATCCTTCAATAATTCGTGTGCATTTCTTTATTCTACATGTTTAAAACTGCATTTTTACATATATTATACAAGAAATAATTTTATTGTTACATTTCTGATTTCCTAAAGCGTAAAATCCGTGCTTCTTTATTGAATGATCCTCGCGATAAATACCAGATATTGTACAGTAGACATGTAATTAAAATCTATTAATAGTTGTTTTGCCAGCAAGAAACCTCTTGTATTTCGTAATTGGTCAATAATTGATTTCCATAGAAATTGATAGGTATTTTACCAGAGTTTTATGATTGTACGCGCAAGGTTGTGCAAATTACTCAAATAAATTGCGCGTGTTTTACACTAACTACCGATTATGACACGTTCGTGAAATATCATACTTGCATTTATATCGTCCGTGTAATTTAAAGCGTGACTTTTCTCCCGGCCGCAAATTGTATACACCCACGGGAAATTTGCTTTTAAACAATGAAAATATTTAAATAAATGACTCATCACTAGCTTTCTGCAAAATAAATTATATAGGTATTGTATTGCAGTAGTTAGTTAAGTTAAATAATTCATATTATTATTTAAATTAATTTTGTGTTACGATATTAAATGCTGAATTTATTTTTGATTACAACGAAACATCTGGTAAATTTATTAAAATTTCGTTCTTTCTAAAACTTTAAACTAAAAATGTTGTTGGGATGCAAGGACATTAGGATCAATTACTTGCTTATGTCTATGAACTTGACATACATTCACTTCTTCTCTGCAACTGTTGTCACGACCATGCCCAGGATATCGTTCATTATTTGCAATTTAAATCTTAAGAATGATTGACGTTTGATTGTATTTTATTATCCTTTCCACACACCTTAGTTATGATTTACTAAACGACAGGTAAATTTATGACAAATTAATTCGGTGTTGCCTCGAATTTAATTCTTGTGGTGTCGCCGAACGCATTTTCGCAATTCTTATTTTATTTTATTGTTTCTACTGTCAAAATTATGACAGACCGCAAACCGCAGGCATCGCGGCGACCGCGACCATCACGACTGTCAACGTGCGGCAATTATTTGTGGTTCTTGACCCAAATATAAATAATCGCGCTACAATTATTAACAATGGTGCAGACACCAAGACCCTACGAAATGACCAAACAATGGAAATTATGACCAGAATATGTGCTGCATTTTTGAGTCATTGGGTGACAAATTGTTGTAAACATCATAATTACAACATGTCTTACATGACATACTGGTAATTGTATTTGCTCCGCTTATTGAGCGGTAAATTCAAATGCGCGCATGCGCAGAAATAAAGTCTTCCTACTCTCCGATGTTTAATTGAAGTACATTAGTTTCTTACCGTCTGATACAAGGTTTGCGACGCTGTGAATTCTCTAAAACTTTCGCAAATTTCTCTTCATTTACAACATTTCGAACACAATCAGTTTAGAAACTGCTCTCCGAAAATTTCAACAAATGATTTCTATTAAATTACATACTTGCAGATATTACCTCTATCTGATACATTCAGCATTAAATTAACACTTTTACATAACCATACATTCTATACATTATAAACTGTTGCAATATGTAAATGTTTTGATAGATTCAATACCAAGCGAACATGAGAATATTAAGATGCAAGAAAGGTGCTTAACAAATGCAAACACAGCACATTGTACTTACATACTGATATAGTAAGAGATAAAGTGATTAATGCAATACATATAAAATTCACAATGCATAACGGATTAACTTATTGGTACTTATACCAACATATAAATGAAATTCAAATTACAACATTCTATTCTGTCTCTTTTAGTAATTAATGAGTTTTAAACATTTTTCAGTATTATAATTGCAACACTAAAAGTTAGGCAACTTTTAAATCTATCTGGATAAGCGAATCAATATTTCGTCATTTAATTTGATTTCTTTTAACAGATTGTATGTATTTTACGTGTATGTATTCAGAATTTAAAAAGAGACACTTTGAATGCGAATGACATGCATACATAATTTGTTAAGCATCAATCACTTGCAATGCTGCAATCATTTGCATTAAATCCATGTGCATCATGCGCGAAATTCTAAATAAAAGACATTTTTCGTAATTTATACCACGGATATCCATCTAGAAAATTATGTATATAATAAAATTAGTCAATATATTTCATATTCATTATTTGCTCAACATGGCGGAACGAAGCAAATGCAATTGTAAGTTGTAGTTGGTAATAATGCAATCCGCATGCAAAAATAACGAAATGAAGCAATATAGCAATGAACTTTTCTTTTTTTCCTGTTCTCTATTTTTACACTTCTTGCTAAAAGCAGGTGCAATTTACGATTCGTGGTTGCTTCATGTTATTACCAACAATGAGCGTGTGCCGGTGCCCAGCAGACACCAACGCGTTTAATATGGTTAATTAAGTCCACGATAATTAATTCCCCGCGGCATTTTGATATGCTGTGATTATAATCGAGTTTGCACACTTTCGCTTTTGTTTCAATTAGCACTTGGTGCAATCAGTTTCAGATTTGTTATTAGAATCAATTATTTTGTCACAAAAAAGTTTCCATCACTTTTATTTTAAATTGGGATTAATACCAGCACATTCTCCGTGCTTGTGATTTATATTACTGTCTTGGCCGCGTATAAAATATACAATATTGTCGTTAACAATCCAGCCATGAATTAAACACAAACAGATAAACTGACAAGCATTGTTTATTCTTTTAATATCATCGGTTTCTCATAAGCTGCTCATGAATATAATCGTAATGTGATTGAATAACGTTCGGTTCGTGCGTACCAGAGTACTTAGATGCACCGTAATTCTTTGTAAATCGTAATTGAACTTTTAACTCTTTCACTCGACACCACTGTGAAGGTTTTAGATTGTCTTTGCATTATTCATTATAATTATAGTGAGTATATTGTCGGGCGCGATATTTATTCTCGGCAGTTCTTTTGTTTCATGCGAAGCGAACGCACATATAAATTTAATTTCGTTAAAGTTTTTTAATAGTTTTTTTTTCAATTTTGAGTTTAAATTGCCCGAGTTGGTGTTGATGTGTCGAGCAGCGCTAACAATGCAATCACACAACAATCATAAATAAACAGAAAGTAATTGATAATGACAACAATAATACGCGCAGTGAACGTTGTGCCGCACATGGTATACACAGTAGCCACTTGTCGGCGGTGAGTTGGTGTGTTGGTGTCGCAAGTGCCGCAAGTCGTGAGTGACTTATCACTCGTAAAAGTTTTTTTGTATTTCGTGCGATTCCAGTTGAACCTGCTCCCGGTCGATATCGTAGTTGTAAGAAACAATTACAACTAACAGCGCACGTTTAAAAATTTCGCCGATTGACACATCACTGTTATTCGCCATCATCGCGCTACTCGTAGCATAAATACCAAAAGTCATCTCTGCGTTCTGTACGAAGAAGTCGTCGAACATCTCCATATCTATACGCGGCGTGGACTAGCGCTTTCTCGGTGCCCTCATGCCTTGATTCGGTCAGTGTGTTCTTCGTTCTCTTCGAATCAAGAGTGCGTACAGTGGCAGCAGATCAATTTAAGACTGTTGTAACTTTATGGTGTATTTTGTGCGCAAATTTTTGCCTTGAGGAAGTTGAGACTGATGTTGTGATTTTTTCCATTAAGAACAATTGTCGATTAAGCCTCGCCAAGGACAAACTGGACGTGCTTTGTGAACACATTGGATGCAATTTTGCACGGCTACGATCTGATAACAACACACCAACACTAAAGTTGCGAATTCGTCCTGCTACCATGCGTCCAAATCTTCTGTATTCAGTTTGTTTTTTCGTTACCGTGTATGTTTAGTATGCTGCGCGCGTGAATACAGTCATCAGCTCATTATCCGGACAAAAATCGCGCGCAACAGTGTACCGGTGAGAAAAACACGGGATCTGGAAGCTGTTTGTTCAGTCTGCAGAATCTGGTCCATCTTGACGGTGTGTTAGCGGTGCTTGGCTGGCGAAACAGTTCTCTGACATCAAACGCGGATATTGAGTTAGTTCGCAAAGATGAGTGAAGTACACAACAGTACGGAAAACGGTGCGCCCGAGAGCAGCGATCTGTTGGTGGCCAAGATATTGGCGATGACCGTACTCGGCTTGGCGTCCTTCTTCGTTGGAGTGTTGCCCATCAAACTGGCAAAGCGCATCAACATCAAGTCCGCGAACGAGGACAAGAATCTACTGATTTCATTGTTCCTCTGTTTCGGTGGTGGCGTACTATTATTCACTACATTTTTACATCTCCAACCGGAAGTTAGAGAGAGTTTTGCCCGATTGGAAGGAGCAAATAAAATTCCAATAATTGGACATGGCATATCTCTATCAGAAATCGTCTTCTGTAGCGGTTTCTTTTTCGTGTATCTGATTGAGGAATTAGTGCACGTATTGTTGGACCGACGTCTAGAAAATCAGGCACTGCACAGAACCCTCTCAGTGCGTAAGAAGGACAATGTCCACATTCCACGAGTTGCACTAAACAAGGACGACGTAGTAGGTAATGTCGGTAGCAACAAACCGGAAGTTGGAAAGATGGAGGTTCAGTATCATCATAATGGCCATAGCCATGCACATATTGATGAGAATATCAAGAATTCTTTCCGAGGACTTTTAGCCGTATTGGCGTTGAGTTTTCACGCCGTCTTCGAGGGTCTTGCTGTCGGACTGGAAAACAGTGTGCAGAAAGTTTGGTACCTGTTTGCGGCCATCGCCACGCACAAGTTGGTGATTGCCTTTTGCGTTGGCGTGGAACTGGTCACGTCAAAACGAAGATGTTGTTGATTTTTATTTATATTGGTACCTTTGCCATTGTCACACCATTAGGTTAGTAGTTGAAATCCATAAATTATCAGATAACATAAATTGGATCTCGTAGGAATCAGCACTGGGATTGCGTTGAGCGAATCTGGTACATCAGAGATTGATGTCACATCAGTCGTACTACAAGGAATGGCCGCCGGTACACTTTTATATGTGGTGTTCTTCGAAGTTTTGGCTAGGAAAGAAGCAATAACCATGCTGGAATTTGGCAACTTCTAGCAATTATCGTCGGGTTTGCAGTCATGTTTTGTTTGCAGATTATCAGTGAGTTACAATATAACACGAACAAAGAAAGTCTTGGAATGCATGCAATTTAAATTTTAACTGTAATCTTTACTTATAAGAGGCAGTAATCTTGCTTGCGTCAAACTGTTAGACTAGTTGGTAATGTATTTATGTGTTTCATTCATTGAGGTGCGCCGTGTGTCATGTCGTGCGGCGCTCATCACTTTCGAAACTGGAACACATACCAACGTCTTGCACTCAAACTCTTAAAGCTCTTCAATCACATTGCGCAGAGTATTATTTATGAATTATTACGTTGAAGAGCCGACGCAATCGGAATAGTGTAGTAACAATTATGAGAACGTCCGAATTGAGAACTCGCGCGTATTTTCAGATAATGATAATGTGGCCCCGTTGGAGGCGCATTATCGCAATTGTCTGTACTCTGTAAGATTAATAAGGAAGCGCTGCATTACTGAGTTGAAAATGCGGTGTAAAAACACGTTGTGAAAGCACAACATTGACCAAGCGAATAAACATTGCCACTGTTGTAGATATGCACGAGCGCGAAATAAACGCAAAGCAAAAATAACTAAATGCGAAACAGGAATTGAAGGAAAAAAAACTGAAGAAAGTTCTTCGACCATGCAAATAATCAAGAAATCAAGCAATCAAGAAGTCATCGTCGAGTGGGTCCGAAAGTAAATTTAATGCATGCACGTATTCAATTATAACGTGCAATTTTATTCTGCACACAACTGAGAGATATGCAGATCAATGTCGTTCAAAAACTTATCTCCATATCCGATCTGTCAAACTTTCAACAAGTTGTATGCTACCGCGTCGCTTCTTTTCTACTCTGCGGCGAGTTGTGAATCTCGACGCGTCGCGGAATGTCTGCATACGAATCTATGTTTAAACAAAATTGTGACCGGCGCGCGTTTCGTATCGGGCCGAATGTTGAACGTTTATACAGTTATTGACCCGGCGTGGCCTTCACGAACAACTTTTGCTTTCTACGGGATGTCGACGCACCTTGCCGACGACTCGCTGCCGTTGGGTCTCTTCTGGTGTGTCCCGCGGCCATCGTGTCAACCTACAACCGCTGCTACCCTACTTTCTAAACGCGCTAAACAGTTTCAATCACAAATCTGCTCGGATGCTGCAAATTTTGCGCAACTGTTGCAACGGGATTTCCTTTAAATTTAAATTGACGCAATAAAAGACGTTTCTATACCAACTCTCTTTTTATTCTCGGATAAACACACAGATCATCAAAATTTTAGTGTTTGGTGATCAATTGTGTGCACTGAGTTAAAGTTTATTGAAGGTTCTATGACCTGACCATGTATATAATTATCATGTTGACTTGAAGATTACAACAATCATTCTGTAAAGTCTTATAGCTCATAAACAAATGAATCGCACTGATTTCAATACAAATACTACTGAAGATGCAAATAATTCCAATGTGATGATAACATGTTTGCTTGTTTTGCAGCTGGACATGAACACAGCCATGGCGGAGAACATTCGCACGGAAATGAAGAGGCCGTCACCGCAGCCCCTATTTTGAGCGGCGTGGACCATACCAACTTATACTAATCGAATTGCTTTCTCTAATGCAATCAATAACTTAACTTATAATTTAAATCATTTGAAGACAGCAAACTTTCGGAATTTAAACAATTTGCTATTCGCATTGCGTTACACATGCGTGAGTGAGACGATGGGATGGCGAATGTTAGTGGAAATGGTCATAGTGATAAACTGAACTGTGATAATTCGTGAAAGTATAAATTGATATTAGTAGCTTTTAATTTTTAAGGACGACGCGTCGCATGTTTGCGAATAACAATGCCCTACGTTAATGTAGTGTTTTTCAATACCGTTGACGATTAATTAAATATGTTGTTTGCGCTTAATTAAGGTGGTAAATAAATTAACCATTATCTGTTTAGTTGTTTTTTAAGAAGATAAAATAAAAAATGAGAATCGTGTGAACATATGTTGTAAAAAATAAGAATCTATACTTTCAATTTAATAGATGTTCTTTTTATTCAGATTTTCCTTAAATTTTTACAGTTGTTGACTGGGAAGTAAGAATTAGTTCCTTTCTCACGTTACAGGTACGTAACGAATGAGTTATTTGATGTCGTAATTGTGAAATAAAATTTATTATTTGATATTGAGCTGCCATCTATGAATGGAGGCACTAACTTAAAACATATATTTCCTACGAAATTAAATTCCAACGGAACGCAAATGCATTCCAACAATGTGCGAATTTGATAACAACCTATCCTATCTTAAATAGTTATCGTGTCTCGTCGCAACGTGTACAGCGTTGCGTTAGTCGTCATTTCTTTTGTTTGTTTATAAACAACTTTTATTGCGTTCGACGAGCGAAACATTTACCTGCGGATAGTCTTATCTTATCCGCTGTCGCTGCGCTGCGTTCAAGATTTCTTATTCAACGCACTACAAACAGTTTTAACCGGTTGTCAACTGATTCACACGCGTGTTTTGTGACTGCACTTTTCCTGTTATTTTTTTTATTGGTAAACAGCATTATATTAAAATGCGATTTACATGTAGTTCTAGAGTTTGTGTTAGTGAAATGTAGTTGGCCGTCGGTCTACGAGTAACTCGATGTGACTTTACTGCCTATCAGAGTTAATAATCCACTCAGTTTATACAGGTAATGTTTGAATTAAATTATTTATAACACTTGCATTATTTATTCAAATGTTAAATTCAATTTCTATTATTTCTTCTTAGCCAGTTGTCTTACGATTCCTAAATTGTATTTCTATATAGTAATATTTCTTCTTGTTCAACTCTACGCGGTTATCGGGTTTGTGTATAAACAACTTTGTTATCTCTTTGAAGCAGTTTCATGCTTCGCTCGTACTTCGAACGTTTCAGTCTGTTCTTATTTGCACGCGGCTTGTCTCCTTTCTTTCATTTCAATTCTATGAAATGCAGTATATTGTTAATTGTGGACATACTTATCGACTTGCTTGCGTTAGTCGGTTAAAGAATTGTTTGTAATACAAGACTCTATCCGACGGAAGAACTTAATAAGTGCGCAGTACAGTTCGTGATCTAACACTCGTGTTTTTCTCTGTTTCAGTGTCCTATTATCTCTTTTAGTTTACGAAATATTCGCAATTGAAAAAATTGGGCAAAAATTGAAAAATGTCACTTTTTAACACTTTTAGTCACGTTTTTTGTCCTTTTACTATTAGAAATATTATTATTTTATATTTATATCTGATAGAGAATTTTCCAATCTTTCATAATAAACGATTAGTTGGTAGCTATCTCTTTTAGTTTAAGAGATATTAATTTTTGAAAATAGTTGGCAATTTTTTCTTAAGAATGAAAATTTCATCTCTCAGATTTCCCTTTTAACTATCCTATCTGATAGAGAATAGTCCGTAGATTAAGTCGCTGCGATCAGATCCTATTTATCTCTTTTAGTTTACGAGATATTCGCGATTGAATAAAATGGGCAAAAATTGATAAATGTCACTTTTTAGCACTTTTAGTCGCGTTTTGACTTTTACTGTAATAAACAAAGTTTCGTAAAGTTAATGGAAAAGTACCGGTTTTCTTTAAAAGTCTCATTTAAATGTTTGTTTTGAGTTAGTTTTACTTAATTTGGAGTGAAATTAAATACAGAATATGACCCCGAAAGAATTAATTTTGTAGATTGTTTTATTTTAAAGTTATCAATTAATTAATAGTATAAAACTTGTGTTTTATATTTTAGACACCTGTTCTTCACTAGCGTATATTGACATAGAATAACCTCAACCGCTCACATGTTTATTATATTTTGCCTTGCGCTTATTGCGCGTCTCTGTAATGATTTTCCTATTATTTTCATTTTGGTTTATAACCATAAACCTTGAAACACAGGTGACACGTGCTGAAAGTATGTGCGAAAGAATTTAATAAAGTTAAATCGATAAAATGCCATGACCCAAGAATGAATGTAAGATATTCAACTGCATTGAACTTGATTAAAACACTTAGCAATAAATTAAAATCAACAAGTTCACACGTATCTACACTCTATCACACATACATTCCACGATTAAATGTGAATGAATAAATTACTCATTTTAAAATTTGAGTAATTATGAGATACTTTATCATTTTAGCATGCAAGTAATGTTTAATAAATGTTTGATAATTACATTTAACTTTTCATTGCAATTACAGACACTGTCTGTACATTAGTATTTAATCCGTTTATGAATAGGGAAAGTAAATCCTTTTGGTATGTTCTTGTCGCGGTAATAATCATAAAATGTGACGCAAATGACAATGCGTTTGTTCCATGATAAATTTAAGTTATCGTAATTTCAGTAAGTGGAAAATGTCTAGTAGGCATTCATAATTTTTTTTTTGTTAGGTATTTTTGCCTACTACGACAATCACGCCACAGGAAATCCACAGATTATTATTATTATTATTATTGATTTAAATTAAAAGGTGTTTGTTGAGGTCAAAGTATTGAACTTTGCTTTGAACGCTTCACCATAACTCTTTTTCATATGTGTTTAACGAATTGTGGAATGCGTTATGTATTTACCGTTAGAAATCTTTTTTTCACATTATAATTGTTTATTTTGTCGAATCATAACATTTATAGATTGGCAATATGTATTTTATTTGATATTTTATTAGTAATTCAATATCTACGATGTTTACTATATAAAACCATAGCGTGTGTAGCGATAAATTGTTATGTAAATGTCGATGCACGTTACGATTGGAAAACTTTATTTCTGCAAGTAATGACGACATTATTACAATGTAAATTTATTTATTACGTGATTTAATCGGTGCCAGATTAAGGAAAATGTCTATCTGAACGGCTCAAGGTCCTTAATTTAAAAAGAAGTAGGATTATATTAGTTAGACAGTGAATCTTATCTGTTTTTACACGAAAATAATTTTCGGATTGTCTGGAAATCTGAAGTGCCAACTTCCATAAATTTACCTAAAAATAAACCGAAATAATATTGAACTTTTCATCATAAAGTGCGAGTGTTTATTACATGTTTTTTCGGTAATATATCTAAAAATACATAACACTTGCAATGTATATTTATATCTTTAAAATTTACTTGATATAACAATCTTGGTTACGTTTTGTTGGATTTGTTTTCACGTATGTAGCAAACACGTGCGTTTAAATGGCAACACCCAGTATTCTTTTATTTACCAAAAGATATAATAACCACAGGTTCGTTTATCAGTACGTTTTTCACAGCTTAATGTAAATACAACACAAATATTGTTAGCTAACTTCTAACAGGATGGCAATATACTAACGTATATTTCATAATATTGCAATATGAAAGTGAAATTTATGTAGAACTATTGCAGATGACATGAATTTATTCAAATTCTTCTTCTGAGTTCAAAGTATCGCCTGGAAAAATTTCGGCGGCATCATGAGGTCACTAAATCTCTTCGGTGTTTGGGACTATGTGGTTCTATGCATTGTCCTTCTCATATCATCCGGAATTGGGATTTATTACAGATTTACTGGAGGTAAACAGAAGACATTAAGAGTAAGTTGTATTAAATTCAATATATATTCTAACATACTTGAGATTAATTTGTTTTCGGTTGTAGGAGTATTTATTGGCCGATAAAAGCATGCCTATAATGCCTGTGGCATTTTCATTAATGGCTTCCTTCATGTCCGCGATCACCCTTCTTGGAGTATCCAGTGAGAACTACACGTTTGGTTTTCAATTCATTGTAATCAACATATCCTATGGTATCTTTACTCCTGTTGCGGCATATTTGTACTTGCCGGTGTTTTTCGGTTACAAGCTACTAGCGCTTATGAGGTATGCCATTATGAATACATTTTTAATGTTATAAAAATCAGCAGTTTTATTTTAGTACTTAGAAAAACGTTTTGGCCAAACAGCGAGGCTAGCAGCTTTGGCATATACCATGCAGATGGTATTCTATATGGGGTGGTTTTATATGCTCCTGCGTTAGCTCTAGAGGCTATTACAGGCATTAGTCAGTTAGCGGCTATTTTATCAGTTGGTAAGAGTCAATATGATTTGATTTAAAGTTTGAAAGTTGATTTTAATTTATTATGTTTTAGGGTTGGTGTGTACGTTTTATTCAACCATTGGAGGCATGAAAGCAGTTCTCATGACGGACGTATTTCAATCATTGCTCATGTTTGCTGCCGTCTTCAGCATTATCATTTGTGCAGGCATCGAACAAGGTGGACTTTCTGGAGTTTGGGAGGTTGCGTCACGTTACGGACGAACGGATATGCTCAAGTAATTATTAAGCCACAATATCTCATAAACCATCTAATTGAAACATTCAACGTTAAGTTAGGTAATAAGTGTGAACTTGAATCTTGAACAAAAGAATCAAAGAGTTTCTTTATGTTACTAGGCGTGAAAGTGAATATTATAGTTTAAGGTCATGCGTGTTATGCAACACATTATGTAATATTTGTATTTCGTGGCAGTTTTTAACATGTTTTGATTTATTTCAGTTTTAATCCCGATCCAACCGAAAGGCACTCGTGGTTTACACTTATACTTGGCGGTGGCATAACATTTTTATCCCTGTACGCTGTTAATCAAACCCAGGTGCAGCGATATCTTACCGTCAAAGATTTGAAAGCAGCTCAACGTGCCCTCTGGTTAAACTGGCCCATTCTCACTGCTTTAAGTTTAAGCACTTCGTTTGCGGGTTTGTCCATTTACTCTAGATATGCCAAATGTGATCCTGTTTGTGCCGGAGAGATTAATATGTCAGATCAGGTATGTTTTTTATTAAATTTCTTCCTTCTACATGTTTTACTATAATTATATTCTATTTCAATAGTTGATGCCTTACTATGTGGTGGAAATGATGGGCCACATCCCAGGTTTATCTGGATTGTTTGTTGCTGGCATCTTTAGTGCATCATTATCTTCAGTTTCTGCTTCATTGAATAGTTTAGCTGCCGTTACGATTGAAGATTATTACAAGGTAACTCTACACATAACACACATAAAATGTACATATTCTTAAATGCATTTTTTAAAATATTTTAGCCATTGTATAGATATTTTCGCGGCGTTGAACTCTCCGATCGTTTGGCAAATATCAGTTCGAAAATAATAGCGCTCACATTTGGATTTGCAAGTTTAGGTGTGGCATTTCTAGCGCAATATTTAGAGGGTGTACTACAAGCATCACTAACTATTTTTGGGGTAGTCGGAGGACCACTTTTGGGATTTTTTACATTAGGAATGTTTACAACGACGGCAAATGAACGCGGTGCCATTACTGGTCTCGTCAGTGGTTTGTCACTTGCACTGTGGATGGCTTTTGGCGGGCCAAAACCACCACTCAAGAAACTGCCAGTATCAATAGAAGGCTGTGATAACTTATTTACTAATAAAACTGTTTGTTCTCCTATTAATACACGACCAGATAGGTGAGTAACTATTAAAATTTAGGCGTTGCTTTATTAATCGTCATCTAATTTTCAATTTTAGCGAATATTTCTGGTTATATCGAGTGTCCTACTTATACAACGGTGTGTTCGGATTAATTGCCACATGCGTGGTTGGTTACGTTATATCTTGGTTGATTGACAAGATCGCCGGCACCGAAAAACGACCCATGAATCCAAACTTATTTATACCCCCTTTAGCGAGGAGGTTGGAAAAGCAATGGGAGACTCCATTGAAGATGAACGAGGTATACTTTACGACAGGATATTAATTTGTGCGTTTAATAGCATAAAATATATGTTTGTAGATGAAGTCATACGAAGAGTAGCCAAAAACCTTTCGATACCGATCATCATCATATAAATTCATAATGATTGAATTTACTGAGACCAAAGTTAATCAGTATAAAGAGAATTGAAGTGTACTTCAGTACTGTATAGACTGCTGCAAAGTCTTCCAATTGTTGTAAAATGTTGTTAGTTAAGTGGTAAGTGTTAGGCATATCTGATGTTATTAAATTACAATTTAGTCTAAATTGTATGTTGTGTTTGGAGGAAAATATAGCTTTTTTACTTGTTCTACTTTGTACTTTTTTGGTATATAGTTTTAATAAAGAATGTTGAAAGACAGGGTCAAACTTTGTTGAAGCGCGCCGACTGCGTCGTAGCGTCCGTTCCGACGGCTATCGTCGAGAGAAACAAAAGAGTGATAGTCGCGATTTAGAGTGCGTCTGATATATACGAATTAACAATTGAACGTAGAATGTATTTGTATATTCAGTTACTTACTTGCTTGTACGTTGAACGCATCTTCTAATAAACCACTCCGTAACAACAGAAATATAATTATTTTATATTTTTATCTGATAAAGAATTTTCCTATCTTTCATAATCAACCATTAGTTGGTAGCTATCACTTTTAGTTTAAGAGATAAAAATTTGTAAAAATTGTCGAAAAAAAGTATCGGGGTGCTTGATTTAAAAAAAAGTATCATGCACCCCCCCTTAGCAATTTTTTTTAAGAATAAAAATTTCATCTCTCAGATTTCCCTTAACTTAACTATCCTTAACTATCTATCTAACTCTCCTTTAACTATCCTTTTAACTATATTTACTGATAGAGAATAGTTTGTAGATTAAGACGCTGCATTACGAGATATTCGCGATTGAATAAAATGGGCAAAAATTGATAAATGTTACTTTTTATCTGATAGAGAATTTTCCAATTTTTCATAATCAGCAATTCGTGGGTTGCTATCGCTTTTAGTTTAAGTGATATTAATAGTCGGCTAATTTTGTGGCTTTGAGTGTTTAGCGGGTGAACGCCATGTCGTAGGACAACCGTTCTTTCACCAAATTATAAATATTCAAATTCTTTATAATTTTCATGTATAACTTGTGGGTTTAACCCTTTGGAAACCTACAAAAAGCCCTTTCTGTGTTTTTCTGTCGGCTAATTTTGTGGTTTTTAGTATTTAGCTGGTGAACGCCATGTCGTAGGATAACCGTTCTTTCACCAAATTATATATATTCAAATTCTTTATAATTTTCATCTGTAATTTGTGGGTTTATCCTTCGGGAAACCTACGAAAATGCCCTTTTTGTGTTTGTTTTAGGTCGGCAAATTTTGTTATTTTTAGTGTTTAGCGGGCGAACGCTATACCGTAAGATAACCTTTCTTTCACCAAATTATAGACATTCAAATTCTTTATAATTTTCATATATATATATATATATATATATATATATATATATATAATTTGTGGGTTTATCCCTCGTAAAACCTTGGAAAATGCCATGTTTGTGTCTTTCGGTCGGCTAGTTTTATGGGTTTCAGTGTTTAGCGGGCGAACGCGACATCGTAGGACAACCATTCTTTTAACAAATTATAGATATTAAAATTCTTTATAATTTTCATATATAACTTGTGGGTTTAACCATCGGGAAACCTACAAAAATGCCCTTTTTGTGTTTTTCGGTCGGCTAATTTTGTGGTTTTTAGTGTTTAGCGGGCGAACGCCACGTCGTAGGATAACCGTTCTTTCGCTAAATTCATATTATAGATATTCAAATCTCTTTTATAAATTTCAGGTATAGCTTTGTGAGTTTATCCTCGGGAAACCTGCAGAAATGCCCTTTTTGTGTTTTTCTTGGGTCGGTTAATTTTGGGGTTTTAGTATTTAGCTGATGTACGCTAAGTGTCGTAGGATCACCGTTTTTTCACGAAATTATAGATATTCAATTTCTTTATAATTTTCATGTATAATTTGTGGGTTTATCCCTCGGGAAACCTACGAAAATGCCATTTTTGTGACTTTCGGTCGGCTAATTTTGTGGCTTTCAGTGTTTAGCGGGCGAACGCCATGTCGTAGGATAACCGTTTCTTTACCAAATTATAGATATTCAAATTCTTTATAATCTTCATGTATAATTTGTGAGTTTATCCCTCGGGAAACTTTCAGAAATGCCCTTTTTGTGTTTTTCGGTTGGCTAATTTTGTTGTTTTTAGTATTTAGCTGATGTACGCCATGTCGTAGGATCACCGTTTTTTCACCAAATTATAGATATTCAATTTCTTTATAATTTTCATGTATAATTTGTGGGTTTATCCCTCGAGAAACCTATGAAAATGCCATTTTTGTGTCTTTCGGTCGGCTAATTTTGTGGCTTTCAGTATTTAGCGGGCGAACGCCATGTCGTAGGATAACCGTTTCTTCACCAAATTATAGATATTCAAATTCTTTATAATTTTCATATATAATTTGTGGGTTTAACTCTTGGGAAACCTACAAAAATGCCCCTTTTGTGTTTTTCGGTCGACTAATTTTGTGGTTTTTAGTGTTTAGCGGGCGAACGCCAATCGTAGGATAACTGTTCTTTCGCCAAATTGCTTGAATAAAATTCTTTATAATTTCCGTAATATATAATATGTGGGTTTATCAACGGAAAACTTAAAATGCGCTTTTTGCTATGTTTTGATCGGCTAATTTTGTGATTTTTTAGTATTTGGCTGGAACGCCTTTATCGATAGGACAGCAGGTTCTGCTGGTTATAGGCCGCTGATTTACCCCAATTTTCATCCCATAATATGGTTTATCCCTGGAAACCTACAAAGTATATTTTGTGCTTTTAGGTTTTGTATCTAATTTTGGTTTTAGTGTTTTGCTTGGGCGAACGCCATGTCGCCCAGGACAACTTTCCGCAAATTGCCAGATATTTATATGTATGTATTCTCATACATAATTTGTGGGTTTATCCCTCGGGTAGCCTACAAAAATGCTTTCTTATGGTCTTCTAATTTTGTGGTTTTTTTGTTTTAGCCGGCGAACGCTATGTCGTGGGGCTGCCGTTCTTGCACTAAATTGTACGGTGCCTTAAATGGGAGTCACTTCTACCGCTACCTTCGCACCGTGCCTTAAATGGAAGTTTTTATGGATCCTGTAAGAATAATTAATTTAATTTATGTATGTAGCGCCGCTTCATTTACGTAAAATGGCGCCCGTTGTTGGATGAATGTTGAAAATGCCATCCTGAGATGGTCAAGTTAGTAATCAGAAACAGGACCAGCTGGAGAGGTTCCGTGGTACTGGTGGAGGGGTGTATTTGGGGATTATGTTTTTAATTGCGGGGTGGATGTCAACCAGGACAGTTCCAAGGCGTATGTATGTTTGGCGGTTCTATAATATTTTGCATATTTACTTACTATTCTGTTATTCATTCTGGTTTTATAGTGGCGCAGAAGTTGAGATTTGGATTTTGGTGTTGGTAGTGGTTGAAGCGTTGAGATGATTTTGCTCGACTGTTGCATTTGGTACGTCGTTTTGTTTGTTCAAGGTTCGCCAAAAAGAATTATATAATTGTATTTATTGTCTTTGGCGTAATTTGAAATGGCGTACGGTAAAATTTAGGGTTTGGGTGTATTTACCATGTTTGAATAAGGTAGTTTTATATCTTTGACTATGAATTTTTATCGTTTTATTTGTTTCCAAACGAAGAACTTAGCGCGCAACATCCGTTGCTCCTTTATTTAATCCTGCACATAAACTTTATTGGAAATGCCACTGTCCATGGGAAAATGGTTCAAAATTAATTTTTATATTGTCGTATTCATTCAAAAACGGTATCCATAGTGTCATCTATCACGAGAATTAACTAAACTACGCCGCTATACCAAGAGATTGCTGTATGGCAGCCTGCACCTGCACTTTTCTGCGATCCTAATATTCAAAGATTTTTGTGTATCATTTCACTGAATTTCTCGACAAAATTTTTTACATTGCCATTTTTGTTGTTTTTCAATAAGGATGCCATCTTGTCCGGAGATTCTTCAGGGATCAAGAATATGTAGTTCTTTTTTTTTCTAGCCCTTCTAACGGATTTGTCGAGATTCGTTGCCGTTAATCGCTGCAGGTAGGCTAATACCAGGCGGGTGCGTGTTTTGTGTAATTTACCGCGAGTAGCATTTCGGCAGGTTGGCTACGGTAGCAAAAGACTTTGCAAAATAATCGATGTAGAATTAAATTATGTATCAGCAGCCTCAAACAAATTTCAAGTTTCCCAAGCTTGTTTTACTGCGAAATCTTTTGCCTTTTTATAGCAAAATCTTTCTTCAAAATTTTTTGTGCCCATTTTCTTTCTCATTTTGAGAAAAATATGCCATCTTGTCTGGGAATTCCTCAAGGATCCAAAGGTATGCCAGTTGCTTTATTCTGGCGCTTTTGATGAGATAGCCTAATTTGCCTTGATGATTAAATGTTGGTATCTCGACAACTAAAAGGGCTAAGTGATCCTTAATGAATGGAACAGCATCGTGAAGCCAGCGCACAAAGCAATTTTGTTATAAAAATGTAAGCTTATTTTCGGATATGATTGATATTCTGCTGGTTTAATACTGAATTTAGGCCCTATTCATTTTGTCAAAACCATTCAAACGCGAAAATTGAACGCGGCTGAAATCTTTTCAGCAGTGGTTGCCGTAGTAAAATTTTTAGATTTAACGGTTGCAGAAAGTAAGATTAAATTCAGAATCAGGCAAGTATTAACACACTTATATAGATTAGACCGATTGGCATGTAAGATGCGGGTGAGCACGCCAATACAGGCCTGAAGCGATCCAATGTTAGAAAATAATTGCATAAATAGTCGATATAGAATTTTTGGCTTACAGGATCCCGGCTTCGATTTTAAATAGTACACCACTGTGCGAAGCTTCGCGCGCTTTAAACAGATTTTTAAACATTATTTTTACCCGTCTCATTGATTTACGCACTGAAGCTGCCATCGTATACTTTGCGCTGCTGCGATCCGAATACCAAGGCCGGGTTTGCGACGAAGTACGTAATG